>NC_064620.1:525723487-526047737 GCF_023898315.1 Schistocerca nitens
CGTAACCGCGTAATGGCGGCACAGGGATTAGAACGCCACAATACGAGTCCAGACACTTAAGCATTGGTTCACTTCCGTTGGACATAAACACTGCTTAACCTCGATGGACCGCTGTACTCAACAGCTTGTTTTTATGACACGCTCTTAAACAGCCGTGGTGCTCTCAACTAAAATTTCCTGTGTTCAAAAGCATCACACAAGTTCTCCAGTTTTTTGGGTCATTAGTCTTGCGACTTGTATGATGCCGCTTCTCACAAATGTGCACATCGCTGTCCCATGATTTTTTCCAATGAAATGAATACCTCGATCTGCATACAGGCGTTGACGTAAGTCAACGGGGACAGTTGAAAACATGTGCCCCAACCGTCACTCGAACCCGGGATCTCCTGCTTACATGGCAGATGCTCTATCCATCTTTTTTTTCATTTTTTTCGTTGTTGATCATTGTGTTTGGTCGCTGCGGACGTCACATGACATCCATTCAAGTTCGTTGTTGATCCTATAACTCAGTTTCTTATTACACAGGCCAACCAGCTCTCTGACCGAACACGCTGAGCCACCGTGCCGGCAGTTGCATTTCTTCGAGGCGGATGTCCCCTGAGGCCCTTTGAAGTTCATTGTTCATCCATTCACTCAGTTTTTTTTAAATTCCGAGATCAGTTAACCCTGACCGAACAAGCTTTTTTATTTCTATTTTGTTCGTTGTTGATCGTTGTGTTTGATTGCTGCGGACGTCACATGACATCCGTTCAGGTTCGTTTGTTGATCATTCTTCTCAGTTTTTTATTACATAGGCCAACTGAACCTGCCCATTATATTCATTACTTGCGGTTTTTTGCCGACTCCCGCAAGAGTTAGGACACTGATTGTGCATCCGCCCAAAAGATTGTCAAATAGCGCGTGAGCCTTATATGTATATGAAGATGGTATCGGTTCTTTCGGACATGTCCCAAAGAACAGATACCATCTTCATATACCATGACTTTTTTGTCTTCTCAGTGAACAGTATAACAAGAATAAAGGAGGAACAACAAGCGTGGTAGTCCGAGAACATAGTGTTCCCAACATTGGTGTCGTTCGCAGAAAGAGGTCTCAAAAAAAAGATACTACCTCACGACACCACTACAAGTAAACACAGTCGCTGCGAAACGTTTCAACGAATCGGAGACGTCGGCATTGAAACGGCATCATTTGTTACCCGACGCCTCCGCAGCTGTAAAGTTATTTCCGTCCGAGCGCAGTGCCGCTCTGCCCAGTCTATGTAATCGTCCAGTCCCCATGTAATGAGCAACTTGTAATTATCGCTAACAATGACAGTATCGTCGAAGAACGGATCTGGCTGCGTGCGAACAGAATAATTATTTTGAAATTTGTATCATGCTAAGGACAACGGTACTCTGGTGTAAATATACCGTTCTGCAATGACGAAGTCGACATCATCAGATTCATATCATCTTTGTGGACAACATTTCTTTACAAAATTAAGTATTTACCACGCTCAAGTTTTAATAACTTTCTACCGGCGGGTGTGGCCGTGCGGTTCTAGGCGCTTCAGTCTGGAACCGAGTGACCGCTACGGTCGCAGGTTCGAATCCTGTCTCGGGCATGGATGTGTGTGATGTCCTTAGGTTAGTTAGGTTTAAGTAGTTCTAAGTTCTAGAGGACTGATGACCACAGATGTTAAGTCCCATAGTGCTCAGAGCCATTTCAGTAACTTACTAATAATTTGTATGTGTGTGTTTTAGTATCTGCTCGACCTCATCCTGAAGAAATCTAGTCGCTACAATAGTCGCTACAGTACATCACAACAGGATTGCTTTCTTTCTCCCTTACCATTCAGTCTGCACTTCGAAGAAGCAATAACGGAAGCAAGGGATAGGTGAGGGATTAATACTGAAAAACAAATGTGTGAAATCGTACGGGACTTAACTGCTAAGGTCATCAGTCCCTAAGCTTACACACTACTTAACATAAATTATCCTAAGGTCAAACACACACACCCATGCCCAAGGGAGGACTCGAACCTCCGCCGGGACCAGCCGCACAGTCCATGATTGCAGCGGATTAAAACTGAGGATGAAAGGATATGAATGACAAAATTTGCTGGTGACATTGCTATCTTGAGTGAAAGAAAAGAAGAACACAGGTCATATGGAATGAAATGAACAGTGCCCCTCGAACACAATACATATTGAAAGTAACCGAAGAAAGACGAAACGTGTACCAGAAAGGAAATTAGTAATGAACGTAACGACAAGATTGGTGTCAACGAAGTAGGTGAAGTGAACCAATTCTGCTACCTTGAAAGTCACATAACACTTGACATAAAAAGCAGACTAGCTTAGGCAAAGAGGGCATTCACAGCATAAAGAACTCGACTAGTATCAAAGATTGGATCAATTTGAGAAAGAAATTACTGAGAACGTACATCTCAAGGACAGCACTGTTACGAAGCGAAACATGCACCAAGGGAAAATCTCAATGGAACAGACGCCATGTATCTGAGATGTAGTGATATAGTACGTGGTCTGATAAGGAATGAGGTTCTCCGCAGAATCGGAGGGGGAAGGTAAATGTGGCAATCTCTGACAAGAAGAAGCGATAGTATGAGAAGAAATTTCTTAAGACGTTATGAAATAACTACCGAGGTACTTGAAGTTGCTGTAGAGGGCAAAAACTGTAGAGGAAGAGAGATGGCGGTAATATCACATACACGAAGTATGGAAGGGCTGTGCATTGGCCGAGCTGTCATGTGTACTCATGTGATTCATGTGAGAAGCTTACCGATATGATTATGTCCGCACGACAGCAATTAACAGACTTTTAACGCGGAATGGTAGTTGGAGCTAGACGCATGGGACATTCCATTTCGGAAATTGTTCGTAAATTTAATATTCTGAGATCCACAGTGTCATGAGTGTGCGAAGAATACCAAAATTCAGACATTGCCTCTCACGAAGACAACGCAGGGGATGACGGCCTTCTCTTAACGATCGAGAGCAACGGCATTTGCGTAGGGTTGTCAGTGCTAACAGACAAGCAATATTGCGTGAAGTAACCGTAGAAATCAATGTGGGACGTACGACGAAGTTATCCATTAGGACAGTGCGGCGAAATTTGGCGTTAATGGGACCTGATTGCCTTTCCTAACTGCACGACATCGCCTGCAGCGCCTCTCCTGGGCTAGTGACAACGAGGGTGAGTCAAATGAAAACCTTAAATTTGTAATAACAAGTCGAAATTTTGCGCCGTTATCCTGTAAGTTGGTAAGCGTGCTACAAACAGGGTGCAGAATGGGCTGTAGGTGGCAGTATAGTGCAGATTCACACATACCGTCTCAGTATCAGTATAAAGGTGGCCGCCCCACTTGCGACTTGCACCAGGGAAGAAAAGCCTTCTGTTATTCGGTTTTTGAGTGGTGAAGGTGTGAAACCTATTGAAATTCATCGACGAATGAAGGTTCAGTACGGTGATGCATGTTTGTCACAGCAGCAACTCTACGAATGGAGTAGGAAGTTCGCAAATGGTGTGACTTCTGTGGAAGATGCTCCTCGTCCAGGTCAGACACAACGAGTTGTGACTCCACAGAACATTGCAGCAGTTGAAGCCAAAGTGAAGGAAAACCGCGGAGTGACACTGAATGACATTGAAGCATGTTTACAGATTAGTTATGGGTCAGCACACCACATTGCGCAAGATGTGCTCCAGTTTTACAAAGTGTCTGCAAGATGGGTGCCACGGCAACTGACTCCTGAAATGAGAGAACCAAATGTTGATGCTTGTGAAGAACTTCTTCGGCGTTTTGAACGAGAAGGTGATGGCTTCCTTGCAAGAGTCGTTACTGGGCACGAAACCTGGGTTCACTTCCACCAACCGGAAACGAAGAGAGCGAGCAAGGAATGGCGCCATTCCTCATCACCAAAACCAAGGTTTCGAACAGAACCATCAGCAGGGAAGGTTATGCCGACTCTCTTTTGGGACGAAAAAGGCGTCATTTTGGAGCATTACATGCCTAGAGGGACCACTTTCACCGGTGCAGCATACACAGATCTCCTAAAAAATCATCTGAGGCCTGCAATCAAATCAAAGCGACGTGAATTGCTGTCAGGAGGTGTCCTTTTGCAACATGACAATGCAAGGCCCCACACTGCCCGTACAACATTTGCAACAATTAAATACCTGCATTTTGAGTGTCTTCCTCATCCACCATACTCACCAGACCTTGCCCCAATTTATTTCCATATGTTTGAACCACTCAAAGATGCAGTGGGAGGAAAGACGTTCCGTTCTAATGAAGAGCTAAGCCACGCGGTGCATGAGTAGTTGCGCGGACTACCAAAATAATTTTTTTCTAAAGGAATTTATGCACTTTGTAAGCGCTGGAGGACTTGCATTGAGCATGGGGGAGATTATGTTGAAAAATGATACAGCTTTGAACCACTTGTGCACAATAAAAAATATTTAAAAAATATTTAAGGTTTTCATTTGACTCACCCTCGTATATCGGTTGGATCCTGGACGCATTGGAAAATCGTGTCCTGGTCAGATGAGTCCTGATTTCAATTGGTAAGAGCTTATGGTAGTGCTCGAGTGTGGCACTATGAACCTAAGTTGTCAAGAAGGCGCTGTGCAAGCTGGTGGTGGCTCCATAATAGTGTGGGGGTCCTCGGAAATATACGGCTGCTTGGAGAACATTTGTAGCCAGTTATTAACTTCATGATAACAAACGACGATGGAATCTTTACAGACAACGTTGCGCCGTATCACCGGGCTACAGTTGGCCGCGATTGGTTTGAAGAACATTCTGAACTATTCGAGCAAATAATTTGGCCACCCAAATCATCTGACATGAATCCCATCGAATATTTATGGGGCATGATGGAGAGGCCAGTTCGTGCACAAAATTCTGGACAGGATACATTTCACAGTTAAGGACAGCTGTAGAGACAGTATGGCTCAATATTTCTGCTGGGGGACTCCCAACGACTCCTTCAGTACACGCCTCGTCGAGCTGCTGAGTTATACCAGGCAAAATGAGATGCGATACGATATTATGTGGTATGTGAAGACTTACTTCACCTCAATCTATGTTACCTATGTTACTTTATAGTTTACAGCTTCCTTTCTGAGAATTTCGAACATCTTCATAATTCTACGACAAAGGCAATGAAGATGATTTTGCTTAAGCCTTGCTTCCTTCATCAAGCGCGACATTATAACTGCCTTTCTCGTGCCTTTATTTTTCCTAAAACTCGTTGTCACCTAACAGGTCCTCAGATTTGCACTTATACACTATGGGCCATTAAAATTGCTTCACCACGCAGATGACGTGCTACAGATGCGAAATTTAGCCGACAGGAAGAAGATGCAGTGCTATGCAAATGAGTAGCTTTTCAGAGCATTCACACAAGGTTGGCGCCGGTGGCGACACCTACAACGTGCTGACATGAGGAAAGTTTCTCCTACACAAACAGCAGTTGACCCGCGTCGCCTGGTGAAACGTTGTTGTGATGCCTCGTGTAAGGAGGGTAAATGCGTACCATCACGTTTCCGACTTTGATAAAGGTCGGAATGTAGCCAATCGCAATTGCGTTTTATCGTATCGCGACATTGCTGCTCGCATTGGTCGAGATCCCATGACTGTTAGCAGAATATGGAATCGGTGGGTTCAGGAGGGTAATATGGAACGCCGTGCTGGATCCCAACGGCTTCGTATCACTAGCAGTCGAGATAACAGGCATCTTATCCGCATGGCTGTAACGGATCGTGCAGCCACGTCTCGATCCCTGAGTCAACAGATAGGGACGTTTGCAAGACAACAACCATCTGCACGAACAGTTAGACGACGTTTGCAGCAGCATGGACTATCAGCTCGGACACCATGGCTGCGGTTACCCTTGAGGCTGCATCACAGACAGGAGCGCCTGCAATGGTGTGCTCAAGACGAACCTGGGTGCACGAATGGCAAAACGTCATTTTTTCGGATGAATCCAGGTTTTGTTTACAGCATTATGATGGTCGCATCCGTGTTGTCGACATCGCGGTGAACGCCCATTGGAAGCGTGTCTTCGTCATCGCTATACTGGCGTAACTCCCGGCGTGATGGTATGGGGTGCCATTGGTTACACATCTCGGTCACCTCTTGTTCGCATTGACGGCACTTTGAACAGTGGACGTTACATTTCAGATGTGTTACGATCCGTGGCTCTACTCTACATTCGATCCCTGCGATACCCTACATTTCAGCAGGATATTGCACGACCGCATGTTGCAGGTCCTTTACGGGTCTTTCTGGATACAGAAAATGTTCGACTACTGCCCTGGCCAGCACATTCTCCAGATCTCTCACCAACTGAAAACGTCTCGTTAATGATGGCCAAGCAACTGGTTCGTCACAATATGCCAGTCGCTACTCTTGATGAACTGTGGTATCGTGTCGAAGCTGCATGGGCAGCTGTTCCTGTACACGCCATCCAAGCCCTGTTTGACTCAATGCCCAGGCGTATCATATCCGTTATTACGGCCAGAGGTGGTTGTTCTGGGTACTAATTTCTCAGGATCTATGCACCCAAATTGCGTGAAAATGTAATCACTTCTCAGTTGTAGTATGATATATTTGTCCAATGAATACCCATTTATCGTCTGCAATTTTAATGGCCAATACTGTATTGTCTAAAGCATGGCTGATAAGCACCTATCTGTAACGTGGTGGCGGTGTGATCTCCAATTAATTGCTGTGACGGGCGTCTCCCAATTTAAGGTGCAGAACATTGACTTCCATAATACCATGATATTGGCAGTGGTGGAATCGGCAGAGTTGAGAAAGAAAACACATTCTTCCTTTAGCAAGGTGGTCGGACAGTGATTGAAGGGGACAACTGGAAGCCCTGTTCATTGATCCTGGGCAGCAGAGGCCGCTTGGAGACATCCAGAGACTGGATGAAGTGATTTTGGTGGTGGACCTCTCACGGTGTTTCTGGCTTGAGCCTTGGAATAGTGAGGCCTAGCTGTGGGACAAAGACCAGAGGGTAATAAATGAAGCAGCTAGACGTAGGCGAAGCTGGTTGGCCCACCTGGGTCTCTCAGCTGGGGTGTAGTACTGAGTGGTCATAATTGAAGGAACGATGTCCTGATTACTGCAGTGGGAAACATAGTAGGTATTTTCATTAATCGGTGACTCGTAGAGTATGCCGTGTTACATTTGCAGCATGTTGCAGGGCCGGGAGATCACATTAATGATGATGATAATGATGTTTGGTTTGTGGGACGCGCAACTGCTCGGTCATCAGCGCCCATACGATGTCCCAATTTTTACACAGACCGATTTTTTTCCTCTGCCCAGTCGAACCACTGTCACGAGAGATAATGACGATGATGAGGAGGAGGAGGAGGAGGAGAACAATACTAACACCCAGTCCACCGTCAGAGAAAATCCCCAACCGGTCGGGAATCGAACCGGGACCTAGTGATCCACAGGCAGCAACGCTAGCCACTGGACCACGAGCTGCAGACGGATATCACATTGAACACGTGTTATAACTTGTGACCACATCCTGATTACTGTGCCAGATCAATGGTTTTTATGTGCTTGATCACTCCTCCCCTTTTCCTGCACCCACACCACATTCTGACTGCTTACAGCGCCATGTTTTCCCCTGCTGTATGAAAGTGGAACTATCATTTTTTTCAATATAAACCACTAGCGCACCTATTGTCGAACATGCCTACGATGTTTGAGCGTCCTGCGATGTGTACCGGCCGCACTGTAGCGCTCGTAACACCGTCAGTTTAATTATTATCTTGGCGTCAGTAGTAGTCGAAGGCAACGTCTGTGCCATTTCTGAGCGGCCAGTAGTCATACTACGAGTATATTTACCCAGCCATGTTAAGGGGGGACGTTGATGAAAAACACACACTATTTCAAAAATGCACCAAATCCACAGTTTTGGAGATATGGCAATGAAATGTTGTACCACCCTTTAAATGAAAGTAACACCTTTACATATACAATCGTTTGGTTATATATATTCAACTTTTTTAATGAAATTTTAAGTTTTATTTCGAAAAAATAATGTATGTTCAATTTTCTGAGAAAGTATTCAAGAGATTTGTACAAAAATTTCTCTGTTTCATCTCTTTATATGTTGTAAGCATCTCTCACGAGGTTTTTTGAATAGGTCAAATAGGAGAATTTTCATAATTTTTAATTATAATTCCACAATAACAATTTTAAATTCATGCAAAATTCCACGCACTTTGCCACATATCTCAGCTTGCAATCAGAATTTCAGAAATCGCTCTTGCGGCAACATTTATTAGGTATACAGAAATATATGTACAAAATTTCATAATTAAATTGTTCAGGAAACGCAATTTAAAGTTCGACCTAACTTTTTTCCTTATATCACTTCTTCTCAAGGCACCAGATTTGTACTCTGGGTCGTCTTTCCCATCAAGGCTTCTCTTCTGGTTTCTTGTTGTCTCTCTTCTTTCCTTTACCAGGTCTTCAATTCACTTTTCAGCTGCAGAGACGCGCTGTAAATCTATTTTTCTCAGGATGTCTTGAGTAAAATTTCCTATCTTGAAGTCCATTCTTACTAATACCTTCATCCTTCCGACGTTCCCATCATTAAATACAATAGCTGCATCATAAGTTGCAATTCTGGCAACCGTAGCAGATGCAAATGTGTTTTTAGGGCATCGTTTCCATATGAGTGAATTTAGGGACTCATTCGAATTTTGTGTTTTGCCATGAACGCACTTTTTGAGAAGTGCAGGATCGGCCAAAGATGATCTATAAAACCAAAGAGTATGTATCACGGCCTTCTAGATGTATCCCGCACGCGTTTGGTTGAAAGTAATACACAGAATCGTTGTTCACTGAGACGGTATTGAATAGCTCTTTCGAAATGAGCCGGCCGGTGTGGCCGAACTGTTCTAGGCATTTCAGTCTGGAACCGCGCGACCGCTAGGGTCGCAGGTTCGAATCCTGACTCGGGAATGGATGTGTGCTACGTCCCCGTGTTAGTTAGGTGTAAGTAGTTCTAAGTTCTATGGGACTGATGACCTCAGATGTTAAGTCCCATAGTGCTCACAAGGGAACCTTCCCATCGCACCCTCCTCTGATTTAGTTATAAGGTGACACAGTGGATAGGCCTTGAAAAACTGTACACAGATTAATCGAGAAAACAGGAAGAAGTTGTGTGGAACTATGAAAAAAATAAGCAAAATATACAAACTGAGCAGTCCATGCGTAACATATGCAATATAAATGCAGATATTGGCTGAGGAACGCCGTGGTCCGGTGGTTAGCGTGAGCAGCTGCTGAACCAGAGGTCCTTGGTTCAAGTCTTCCCTGCAGCGAAAATTTTAATTTTTTATTTTCAGACAATTATCAAAGTTCACGCACTTACACAAAATCAACTTCGCTCTCCAAAATTCCAGGACATGTTCAGATTTGCTTGGACATATGCAGGATTTGACGGTCTGCACGCGGAAAAATTTGAAAACGTTAAAAACATATGTTTTGACAGAGCACAAGGAAAACTGTGCGACTGTGAAACTGTTGTATTCATTTGTTGCAGTTTATGTGACAAACTCTTTTGTTTTCATCACTTTTTTGGGAGTGATTATCACAACCACAAGAAAACCTAAATCGGGCAAAGTAGAAGAATCTTTTTACCCATTCGCCAAGTGTACAAGTTAGGTGGGTCGACAACATTTTCCTGTCATGTGACGCACATGCCGTCGCCAGTCTCGTATAGAATATATCAGACGTGTTTTCCTGTGGAGGAACCGGTTGACCTATGACCTTGCGATCAAATGTTTTCGGTTCCCATTGGAGGGCCACGTCCTTTCGTCTACTCATCGCACGGTTTTGCGGTGCGGTCGCAAAACACAGACACTAAACTTATTACAGTGAACAGAGACGTCAATGAACGAACGGACAGATCATAACTTTGCGAAAATAAAGAAAGAAATTGTTTCACTCGAGGGAAGACTTGAACCAAGGACCTCTCACTCCGCAGCTGCTCACCCTAACCACGGGACCACAGCGCTCCTGAGCTCACTAAATCCTTGATGTTGCCTGTCTTGCACATGGACTACTCAGTTTGTATATTTTGCTTATTTTTTCATAGTTCCACACAATTTCTTCCTGTTTTCTCGACTGATCTGTGTTCAGTTTTTCAAGGCCTATCCACTGTGCCAGCTTATAACTAAATCTAGGAGGGGTGCGATGGGAAGGTTCCCTTGTCAGAGGCACTTGAACTTTTTTTTTTCTACAAAACGCGGGCGTGGCAGTGAGGCCGCGTCACACGTTTAATTAGTTTTCAGGCACTTCGGATGCTATTTCAACATTGAAACTTTGGGAAATTATTGCCCATGAGTTGTACTAACAAATAAAAAATAAATCTAAATTTTACGTTTTTGGTCAATTTCATCAAAGTCCCCCCTTAAATAGGGCCCCGCATTCTGTCACATAGGTGACCAGAGCGGCACAGTGTCATGCCACAGCTCTCCACGGCGGCGGGTTGGTGTATTGCGCCAGCTATGATAACAATATTATGGCCCTGGCAACAGGATTCCACGGGCAGCTAGCTTGCCAGCCTCACCCACAAGTCGTGAAGTCTGCTTGGATGAGTCCCCACCTTTCTCCACATCGAACAAGTAGAGCGTCACAGACAAGCAAATACTGTCGCTCGGTAGTGCTGGACACAGTGAGATCGCTGACGGAGGCGGGAGATCGGTGTCTGGCAGTGTTGCGACCGCGGCATATTTATTGGGGACAGGAAGGCGCGAGGGCGCGGAGGACCCCCAACTCCTCGAGCCGGCATTGTGAGCCGCGCGCGAATATCCGCCCCTGCTCGCCGCCGCCGGCTTTCTTTTCAGCGAGCTGCCACGCATCCATCAGGGCGCCGCCCCTCCGCCCCCGCCACGCTTCTTGTGCGGCGCCGCGTCGCGTCGGGTCGGGGGGCGGAATTCCAGGCGAGGGCCGGCGCCTCGCCTGCAGATTTGAGTTCTCATTTCGGGAAGCCACCCCTTGAAAGCGGGCCTTCCGCCGCCCCCCTGCCAGCGACAATACGCTCACGTTTCGCGGCATCCGTCAAGCAGCGAGAGCGCGGCTCCAAAGTCTCCGGGGAGGAGTCGCTGTCTGATTCGACAGTACTGTGCACCCCTGATTCCTGTGGCTGACTCTAATGCGTACTGCGTTTGTAATGAGATAGCGACTGGGAAAAGCTTCAGGTCATTCACGATCCAACAGTGCTCTTTGGACAGGTGCTCGGCAGAAAGACTGAAGCATCCATGGGACAACGGTCGGATGACAGGGCAGCGTTGTGCATGTACACGCTATGGGCAAATATGTAAATGATGCAATTCTCTGTCACAGGCATAACGCCTACCAGAGTTCATTAGTGTTGTTCGTGTTTGTTACTAGTCCTGCTAGGGTATATACACCAGCATCCCCATCTACACAGATACTCCGCAATACACAGTACGCTGCGTGGCGGAGGGTATCCTGCAGCAGTGCTAATTATTTCCTTTCTTTTTCCACTTGTGTCGGCCGGGGTGGCGGAGCGGTTCTGGGCGCTACAGTCTGGAACCGCGCGAGTGCTACGGTCGAAGGTTGGAATCGTGCCTCGGGCATGGATGTGTGTGATGTCCTTAGGTTAGTTAGGTTTAAGTAGTTCTACGTTCTAGGGGACTGATGACCTCAGAAGCTAAGTCTCATAGTGCTCAGAGCCATTTGAACCTTTTTTTCTTTGTTCCACTCGTAAACAGAGCGAGGGAAAAAAGAGTATCTATAATTTCTCGTATCGTATCTTCTTGGCCTTTACACGCAATGTGTGTTGGTGGCAGTAGAATCATTCGACAGTCAGCTTCCAGGTATTCCCATTTGAGTTCCCGAAGCATCTCCGTAACACGTGTTGTTCAAACTTACCGGTAATAAAATTAGCAGCCCACCTCTGAACTGCTTCGATGTCCTCCTTCATTCCGACCTGTTACGAATTCCAAACACTCGAGCAGTGCTCAAGAATGGGTCGCACTAGCCTCCTATATGGGTTCTCCTTTACAAGTAATCCACACTTTGCTAAAATTCTCCCGATATACCGAAATCGACCATTTGACTTTCAAATAGTTCAAATGTCTCTGAGCACTAAGGGGCTTAACATCTGAGGTCAGCAGTTCCCTAGAATGTAGAACTACTTAATCGAACCTGCGACTGTAGCGGTCTCTTACCACTTCATACCACTTCGCAACGCTACGCCTAGATATTTAAACGAGGTGACTGTGGCAAACAGTACACTACTAATGTTGTATCTCAAGACAACAGGTTTGCTTTTCCTACTTATCAGCGCTGACTTACGTTTTTCCACATTTATAGCTAGCTGCCATTCATCATTTTGTCTAACTCATCTTGTATCTTCCTATAACAACTCACCTTCGACACGTTACCGTACACCACAGCATCATTAGGAAACAACAGCAGATTGTGCCCACCCCGTCCACCAAATCATTTATGTGTATAGAGAACAACGGTAGTCCTATCACACCTGACGATACCCTTGCTCCTGATGAACACTCGCCATCGAGAACAACATACTGGGTTCTGTTACTTAAGGGGAGGTTTGCTATATTTTGGTTGAAAAAATCGATTTTTTTAAAAAATTGCATATTTGGATTACGGTTTTTCCGAATACGGAACGGAAATGTTTGTTATTCGCGGTTGAGCAAAAAAATACACTCCTGGAAATGGAAAAAAAGAACACATTGACACTGGTGTGTCAGACCCACCATACTTGCTCCGGACACTGCGAGAGGGCTGTACAAGCAATGATCACACGCACCGCACAGCGGACACACCAGGAACCGCGGTGTTGGCCGTCGAATGGCGCTAGCTGCGCAGCATTTGTGCACCGCCGCCGTCAGTGTCAGCCAGTTTGCCGTGGCATACGGAGCTCCATCGCAGTCTTTAACACTGGTAGCATGCCGCGACAGCGTGGACGTGAACCGTATGTGCAGTTGACGGACTTTGAGCGAGGGCGTATAGTGGGCATGCGGGAGGCCGGGTGGACGTACCGCCGAATTGCTCAACACGCGGGGCGTGAGGTCTCCACAGTACATCGATGTTGTCGCCAGTGGTCGGCGGAAGGTGCACGTGCCCTTCGACCTGGGACCGGACCGCAGCGACGCACGGATGCACGCCAAGACCGTAGGATCCTACGCAGTGCCGTAGGGGACCGCACCGCCACTTCCCAGCAAATTAGGGACACTGTTGCTCCTGGGGTATCGGCGAGGACCATTCGAAACCGTCTCCATGAAGCTGGGCTACGGTCCCGCACACCGTTAGGCCGTCTTCCGCTCACGCCCCAACATCGTGCAGCCCGCCTCCAGTGGTGTCGCGACAGGCGTGAATGGAGGGACGAATGGAGACGTGTCGTCTTCAGCGATGAGAGTCGCTTCTGCCTTGGTGCCAATGATGGTCGTATGCGTGTTTGGCGCCGTGCAGGTGAGCGCCACAATCAGGACTGCATACGACCGAGGCACACAGGGCCAACACCCGGCATCATAGTGTGGGGAGCGATCTCCCACACTGGCCGTACACCACTGGTGATCGTCGAGGGGACACTGAATAGTGCACGGTACATCCAAACCGTCATCGAACCCATCGTTCTACCATTCCTAGACCGGCAAGGGAACTTGCTGTTCCAACAGGACAATGCAAGTCCGCATGTATCCCGTGCCACCCAACGTGCTCTAGAAGGTGTAAGTCAACTACCCTGGCCAGCAAGATCTCCGGATCTGGCCCCCATTGAGCATGTTTGGGACTGGATGAAGCGTCGTCTCACGCGGTCTGCACGTCCAGCACGAACGCTGGTCCAACTGAGGCGCCAGGTGGAAATGGCATGGCAAGCCGTTCCACAGGACTACATCCAGCATCTCTACGATCGTCTCCATGGGAGAATAGCAGCCTGCATTGCTGCGAAAGGTGGATATACACTGTACTATTGCCGACATTGTGCATGCTCTGTTGCCTGTGTCTATGTGCCTGTGGTTCTGTCAGTGTGATCATGTGATGTATCTGACCCCAGGAATGTGTCAATAAAGTTTCCCCTTCCTGGGACAATGAATTCACGGTGTTCTTATTTCAATTTCCAGGAGTGTACATCTGCCTGAAATAGGCCTTTTTTGACGCACCAGTTTTTTTTTTCTTCCGGAGGACGAATTATTGTACCGGTGCTTGGGAGGAAACCTACAAAATTCAAATGAAAGTTTGAACGTGTCTGTTTCGAAGTTAGTTCCCAAGCATATGCATTCTGGTGCGAAGACTGGAGACTGCGACTTTCCTGGCAGCGAGCAGCTTCAATGAAGGGTATTCAGGAATTCGGAAGACCATGACAACGATGGACGTCACCCTGGAACTCTATTCGACGCAGTTCGCCAAGCATTCAGACGACCACCGGATTCAAGCGGCAGAAAACCGCTTCTCACTGGCCGTACGAGCGGCTCTGGGGCAGCGCAGGATCGTCCAGATCGAGAAGAACGCCCTCTGTGAGGAAGAGGAAGGACTAGTTTATGGACCCGGGATAGCAGACTGAACGCAAGTTGCGTAATATTGCATTTATATATAGTCAAAACTTCAAACACGTTTTTCTCGAAATGACTTTCTTTTTACCGCGCGGTGTGATAACTTCAAATTTACTTAACCGATTGGCATGATTCTTTGTTTCCGAAGAAGCTAACTAAATTGTCTAGGAGATGTACCACTTTTATACCGATCCATCAACTATAAATATTTTCACTTGGCCGACGAAGTTGAAAAATCGATGAAAAAAATCCTATTTTTTCAAATGGCCGCCATTTTGTTTCCTATGGTCCAAATAACTTAAGCGAGGTAGAACTCCTAAAGAATCTTATATCTTTCGCTAACGTCAACTCAATTTTGATTTCAGACGAGCCGGCTGCCCTGTGACATACCGCGCGTGGAGGTCTATATGAAATTTTGTTTCTTTCCGACGGCACTTCCGCCTTTGCTCTTCGACATTTCCGGTCGAAAAAATTCCAGTTTGTAGAAGAAATATCAACAAACATTTTGACCAAATTTGAGGTTGATATCTGTAACACATCCCGATAAAAAAATTCTCAAAGAAAATGCTTTTTTCGGGCCAAAGATAGTCAACCTCCCTTTAAGAAGTCCTCGTGCGACTCACATGTCTGTGAACTTATTCTATATGCTCGTACCCTCGTCAGTAGTGCGTAATGGGGCACCGTGACGAATGCTTTCTGGAAATCTAGAAATATGGAATCTGCCTGTTGCCCTTCATCCATATTTTTCAGAATATTGTGTGAAAAAAGGGCAAGCTGAGTTTCGTACGAGCGATGCTTTCTAAATCCGTGCTGATTCGTGGACATAAACTTCTCAGTCTCAAGAAAGTCCACTATATTCGAAAAAAATGGTTCAAATGGCTCTGAGCACTATGGGACTCAACTGCTGAGGTCATTAGTCCCCTAGAACTTAGAACTAGTTAAACCTAACTAACCTAAGGACATCACAAACATCCATGCCCGAGGCAGGATTCGAACCTGCGACCGTAGCGGTCTTGCGGTTCCAGACTGCAGCGCCTTTAACCGCACGGCCACTTCGGCCGGCTATTCGAACTCAGTATATGTTCAAGGATTCTGTGGCAAACCAAAGTTAGGGACATTGGTCTGTAATTTTGCGGGTTCGTTCTTTTACCCTTCTTATATGCAGGAGTCATCTGCGCTTTTTTTTTTTTATCGCTTGAGACTTTGTGCTGGGAGAGAGATTCACGATAAATGCAAGACAGGTTAAGGGGCCAATGCCGTAGAGTACTCTTTGTAAAACCGAACTGATTTTCCATCCGGACTTGGTGACTTATTTACTTTCAAATCTTTCACTTGTTTCTGCACGGCAGGGATGTTTCTTACTACACACATGCTCATAAATTAAGGATAATGCTGATACATGGTGAAACAACGCTCTGGTGGGCTGTTTGCGGGTTTAAATCACCTCGGGGTATGACCATGCGGTGCATTTGACCTGCGGTCGTCGCACGGTGGCGCTGGCAGCAGCCCACATATGCAGAGGTGTGTTGGTGCAGGTCAGAGTACAGTGCAGCGAGTAAGTGTGCAGACGTTTTCAGACGTGCTAGTGGTGACTGTGTGTTGAGAATGGCTCAAAGAACACATATTGATGACGTTATGAGGGGTAGAATACTAGCGCTACTGGAGGCTGGTCAAACACAGCAGGTCGTAGCACGGGCCCACCGTGTGCCACGAAGTGTGATCTCAAGATTATAGCAACTATTCCAGCAAACAGGATACGTGTCCAGCCGCTAGAGTACGGTACGTCCACAGTGTATAACACCACAAGAAGACCGATATCTCACCATCAATGCCCGCAGACGGCCACGGAGTACTGCAGGTAACCTTGCTCGGCACTTTACCGCAGCCACTGGAACTGTTGTCTGCAGACACATAGTCTACAGACGACTGAACAGACATGGTTTATTCGCCCGAGACCTGCAAGGTGCATTCCACAGACCCCTGGTCAAAGGAGAGCTCGTAAAGCCTGGTGTCAAGAACACAGTACATGGTCTTTGGAACAATGGTCCCAGGTTATGTTCACGGAGGAGTCCAGGTATAGTCTGAGCAGTGATTCTCGCCGGGTTTTCATCTGGCGTGAACCAGGAACCAGATACCAACCCCTTAATGTCCGCGAAAGGGACTTGTATGGAGGTCGTGGTTTGATGGTGTGGGCTGGGATTATGACTGGTGCACGTAAACCGCCGCATGTCTTTGACAGAGGAAGTGTAACAGGTCAGGTGCATCGGGACGTCAGTTTGAACCAGTATGTCCGCCTTTTCAGTGGTGCAGTGGGTCCCACCTTCCTCCTGAAGGATGATAACACACAGCCCCACCGAGCTGCCATCTTGGAGTAGTACCTTGAAACAGAAGATATCAGCCGAATGGAGTGGCCTGCCAGTTCTCCAGGCCTAAGCCCCATCGAGCACGTATGGGATGCTCACGGTCGACGTATCGCTGCACGTCTTCAAACCCCTACGACGCTTCAGGAGCTCCGACAGGCACTGGTGCAAAAATGGGAGGCTATACCCCAGCAGCTGCTCGACCACCTGATCCATAGTATGCCAACCGGCTGTGCGGCCTGTGTACGTGTGCATGGTGATCAGATCCCATATTGATGTCGGGCTACATGGGCAGGGAACAGTGGCGTTTTGTAGCACATGTGTTTCGTGACGGTTTTTTCTACTTATCACCAATACCATAGACTTACAGATCTGTGTCGTGTGTGTTCCCTATATGCCTTTGCTATTAGCACCATCTTTGTGCGGTGCCACGTTGTGTGGCTCCAAATTCTGCAATTATCCTTAATTTATGACCATCAGTGTATGTCGTCCGTACGGGAGTCTGTCCGATGTTCAAGTGACAGTACTCATACGATTCTCCTGCGTGACCGATTTCTTGAACTCGATATTTAAAACTTTGGATTTCGTTTTGCTATCTTCAACTACAACACCAGACTGGTCAACAAGGGACTGAATGGCAGACATAACTGGTATGAAGAGTATCCAAGAGTGAGTGATCACTGTGAAGGAAGTGTTGATACTGTGTACTCGCGTGTAAAAGCGTTATCGGTGACCGAGTTAGAAAGGGGCCTCGCTATGGATTTATATTTGGCCAGTTGCTCGGCGAAATGTCGAGATTTGTCCAACATTTGGATGTAACAATAGCCCGATGTTGGACTGCGTAACAATGTGAGGGCAGACATCTCATCGTCAAGTTTCTGCTCGACCAAGTATAACCACCACAAGGGAGCATCGCCGAACTGTGCATCAAGTACATGGTAATCTCTCCACATGTGTACATGCCATCCAAGAACAAGTAACAGACGCCCTGCGACATTGTGTGTCATGTGTCATCCGGCACAGCGAGTCAGAGACTAGCAGCAGTAGAGCTAGGGAATTCCCGACACATATGTAGGCTGACATTAGCACCACAACCAACGGCATCTTTTTCAATGGTGCTGGGGAATGGGATGGCACTGTATTCTCCGATGAACCTAAATGACCATCGTTGTTGAATGACGGTGACCTGGGGAAGGCTTCCATTCTTCCAATGTTTTGGAGAGATAAAGCAGTGTTACTTCTGGCGTAATAGTATGGGGAGCCATCCGGTATGACTTCACGTTACGGCTGTTAGTGATTGAGGAAATTCTGACGGGATGACAGTACGCCACAGACATCGTGATGCCACTTTTCTAAACGACAATGCTCGACCATAATGGCTCGTGTCCCCGTGAACCGTCAGAGCCGCATTGCGGGTCGATGTAACGCCGATCAGCGATGCTTGATGCACTACTGGCCATTAAAATTCCTACACCACGAAGATGACGTGCCACAGGCGCGAAATTTAACCGACAGGAAGAAGATGCTGTCATATGCAAATGATTAGCTTTTCAGAGCATTCACACAAAGTTGGCGCCGGCGGCGATACCTACAACGTGCTGACATGAGGAAAGTTTCCAACCAATTTGTCATACACAAACAGCAGTTGACCGGCGTTGCCTGGTGATGCCTCGTATAAGGAGCAGAAATGCGTACCATCAAGTTTCCGACTTTGATAAAGGTTGCATTGTAGCCTATCGCGATTGCGGTTGATCGTATCGCGACATTGCTGCTGACGTTGGTCGAGATTCAATAACTGTTAGCAGAATATGGAATCGGTGGGTTCAGGAGGGTAATACGGAACGCCGTGCTGGATCCCAACGGCCTCGTATCACTAGCAGTCGAGATCACAGGCATCTTTCAACAAATGGGGACGTTTACAAGGCAACAACCATCTGCACGAACAGCAGCTCGGCGACGTTTGCAGCAGCATGGACTATCACCTCAGAGACCATGGCTGCGGCTACCGTTGACGCTGCATCACAGACAGGATCACTTGCGATGGTGTACTCAACGACGAACCTGGGTGCACGAATGACAAAACGTCATTTTTTCGGATGAGTCCAGGTTCTGTTTACAGCATCATGATGGTGGCATCCGTGTTTGGCGATGAACGCACATTGGAAGGGTGTATTCGTCATCGCCATACTGGCGTATCACCCGGCGTGAAGGTATGGGGTGTCATTGGTTACACGTCTCGATCACCTCTTGTTCGCATTGACGGCACTTTGAACAGTGGACGTTACATTTCAGATATATTACGACCCGTGGCTCTACCCATCATTGGTCCTTGCAAAAGCCTACATTTCAGCAGGATAATGCACAGCCGGATGTTACAGGTCCTGTACGGGCCGTTCTGGATACAGAAAATGTTCAGCTGCTGGCCTGGCCAGCACATTCTCCAGATCTCTCTCCAATTGAAAAAGTCTGGTCAATGGTAGCCGAGCAACTGGCTCGTCACAATACGCCAGTCACTACTCTTGATGAACTATGGTATCGTGTTGAAGCTGCATGGGCAGCTGTACCTGTACACGCCCTCCAAGCTCTCTTTGACTCAATGCCCCGACGTATCAAGGCCATTATTACGGCCAGAGGTGGTTGTTCTGGGTACTGATTTCTCGTGATCTATGCACCCAAATTGCGTGCAACTGTAATCACATGTCAGTTCTAGTTAATGTATTTGTTCAATGAATACCTGTTTACCATCTGCATTTCTTCTTGTTGTAGCAATTTTAATGGCCAGTAGTGTATTACAGCTCCACTTATGTTTTCCCTGGTCGCCGTATGGATATCGGGGGCATGACAGTAAGTGTGTACATAGCACCAGCCGCGCCTTCGGGGTGAAAGAGTTGGTGGCGTTCCATTTAGGACACCGGGGCGTCAGTTGGTGGAGGGAAAACGCCTAGCAGCCCCACTTCCTTGATGTGAGACGAACTTTCTTGGACGATTATACGGTAGTTTTCGGCCCAAATCGCTCCTGAGTACTCTGTAAGTTATGTGACTGTTCATCCATGGTCGGTTCCAAGCCGATGCTTTGGACTAATGCATGCTGGATTTGTGGCACTGTAACTGAAACTGGCGAGCATCTGTCTCTGAGAGAATATTGTGACTCTGTTCAGACGCACGTGATCTTGTAATGCCGCTGGCCGTGCTGTACCATTTATTTCTTCCACGTTAGTGTGCTTTCCCAATAAAATTGTGCATGCATTTAAAGGCTGACAAACAATTATTTGATGCTTTTATTTCACTGAATTCGTATTTTGCTTTATCTACCTTTTAAAGTCAGTTGTTGTAGCTGGCTTCTTTTTCTGTGTTGCAGTAAGTCGAGTGTTGCGCCATTCATTGTCTGTATTAAGCTTCCTTCTGTAAACGGTTAGATGAGGGTGTAAGATGCAAGCAGCAAATTGGTTCATGTGTTGCTCGTTATTAAATTATCAAAAATGGTTGAAATGGCTCTGAGCACTATGGGACTCAACATCTCAGGTCATCAGTCCCCTAGAACTTAGAACTACTTAAACCTAACTGACCTAAGGACATCACACACATCCATGCCCCAGGCAGGATTCGAACCTGCGGGCGCAGCGGTCGTGCGGTTCCAGACCGAAGCGCCTAGAACCGCTCGGCCACCAGCGGCCGGCTATTAAATTATCTCACTTTGTAACAGATGATGTTCTGTTACGTTTACCAGAAGCTTATGCATTTTGGTTTTCAAAATTGGATCGAATTAATGCTTTGAGGCTCTTAAGGTTTATTTGGTTAATTAAATTTTATGTAAATTCATAATGAATATTGCACTATTCACTTAAGTCCCTTTGCGTTAAAACACGCTAGAGTTTCTTAATTCTATCATTTGTTTCAACTGAAATGTTTTATTTCAAATTAAGATAAAAGTAATAGTAAGTGATATCAGCACATTGGTCTGGTGATTTGATTATTGGTAATGAAGTATTGATTTCGTATAAGGGTTAGTATTCTATCAAATTTCCTTTAAAAAAAAAAAGAAAGGGAAAGAAAACGACTCTGGGAAATAAATATGTTACAGTTTAACGTTCATTTCTGGCTAACCAGTTCTTGCCACTTCCGTATCCATGTCTTTTTTGACCAGTTCCATTACACTGTCTGTGTGAATTTGTGATACTCCAGTTGTCACCAAGATCCGCAAGATCTGTCCCCAACAGAACAAGTGTCGGACTAGCTAGGACGTCAACTCCTTCCCAGTTACAGTATTCAGGATAATCAGCGCCAGTTGCAATTGTCGACCAGCTTGCAACAAGAGAGAATACAATGGCTTTATGACACCCTTGTCAACCGAATCAGTTCATGCAACCCGGTCAGAGCGGGTGTAACCTCATACTGGAAAGTGAGCTCATTCTGCCAAATTCTGTGTAAATTTAACTTAGTATTGTCATCACTGAAATAACACCGCAGCCCCTCTCAACCTGTGAAGTTTTGTTTCATTTCCTCCTGCTCTTCTGCGAGCGTCCGATTTTTATAAGGTAGTGTAATTGTAAACTCGTATTATCCAGGGTATAACGAAACGGCATCAAGAAAAACATAATAATGGTAAGAGTGTAGAAGACATTAAAAATAAGGTAGGACAAGGGGTGCACACTATCCAACAGTGAAAAACTCAATACTCTGGAACTGAAAAAAGTTGCGGATAGAAACCCACGTCCATTTAACATACTTCAGTCAGGAAAAAGTGTACAACACAGTGGCAGTAAATACGACATGTAGTGGCTGAGCACGAGGAATAATAGAGCCTTAATGCCAAAGAGTGATAGATTTATAGCACCAGTTCATTCCAGGTGGATAATGTGTTACCAGAGGAACTCCACATTCGAAAAGGGCACTGATGGGGAGCCCTCTGGCTTATCTGATGTTTAGAATTTACCTGGAAGAAGTGTAAAAGACCTGAGAAACGAATGTAGCTCTCTGGAAATAATAAAAGACGTGGAGTATTAAACGTAGCTCCGTGGAAATGAAAAGTGTTGGTCATCAGTATCACTTAACTACACGTTTCGGCATAAAACACTCATCATTTCTGTGGTATGAAACGTACAGTGTAACACGAGACATTTAAAGTTATACACTGGAATAACGCAGTGAAGTTGACGAATGTACCTGTCAAAACAATACAAAGTACTCTATCACCTTGCATTCTATTCAGTGAGAGACAACAAACTTCTTTACTTCTTTCTATCCGCTTAATGACATGTGATAACTACGTGAGATAGTAATGACACTAACAAATGACAGTAATTTACTCAAAGAATATAATAACTGCATTTTGAAATAAATAAGAAGAAAACTGACTATTGTGAAAGGAGGAAGCGTAGAAGAGATTAAAATAAGTTAGATGGCAATTAAACTCATTTAATTGGAGTAAAACGTACACCAATAAAAATAAACCGTTTATTCACCAAACAGAACTAGAAAACATATGTGTATATGGGTCAGACGTTTATCAAATAAGGAAGAGGATTACTGGAATCGGGGGTCTCCACATTAGACCACGACAGAAGTAAAGAATCATAAAAGTTACGGAATTGGAAAGTAATTTCACGAAAGCTTTAGAAAAAAAAATAGCCACGAATGAACGATTATATATGGTCAAGGGATGGGTAGAACTGCATCGCAGAGTAGAAAATGGGGTGATGTCAATCTTCTAGAAGTTGGGTGACAGAAGTCGTATAAGAAATCTCAAATGGTGCCTTGGCAAGAGAAGGGAAGGGAAAACGGTATTATCTATAAATAAACAGAAAAAAATATTTGAATACGTCATCCAATTAGCTACACAGACGTTTGGTCACACCTTCGACAGAAATTCATTTCTCAATACCACAACATTTCATTCACAAATAGTAAATCTCTCCTCAAAATTTAACAATGAACAACAGAATTACACAGTCATAATTATCATTAATATTATTATCTCCGACACCTTAGCCCATCGTCTTATACTTCAACATCTTTTCATTTTCCTAACACACCCAAAACAAAGACAAATTCTTCATTATACTCAAAACAACAAGAAACTCTCCCTATAATCAATTTTGTTCTTATTTCTGGTAATTTGACCTGGTTCAATACACAAGATAGCAGATTATCCATGGGACATGCGTGAACAGAATTTTTTTTTAAATTAGTTAAAAATTAAGTGAGAGCAAAATTCCTTCCCCAACAACATTACAAGCCTCTTAGCCACTTTAAAATTATAATTTTTCATTCAGTAAATTCTTTTTGACATATCTTGTTTATACAGTTCCCAGAAAAGATTCCAAAAATCAAATGTGTTGTAAATAAACATCTTGACAAATTTTTTTCTCAGAGCGGCGATGAGTTTTTTCAAAATGGACACAATATCTTTTGAATCATAACATCAGTAAATAAATGAATAATGCTTGTAAGATGTTACTACAAGAAAAAAGATAAAACAAGAAGTAATTCTTACAAGCATGAAATATTCATAAACAACCGAAATGCTATGCAGATAAATGTCACTTATACCAAATAAATCTGAAAAACAACAAAGAAAATAATTATAAGGAGAAATGTCATAGGGCACTCAATATTATTTAAAATGGAATCTGTTACTCTAAGCAAATCTTAAATCCAGTCAAATAAAATTATCATAAGTGTAGAAATGTTAAGTAAATAAAATGTGACTATTATGACAAAAATTCCAAAATCAATTTGATCATGGAAGTGAAAAAGGACTTAGCAGAAAGCAGTCTTATGAAAGCTGAGATTCTAGAAAAACCAACAATTTGCAACAAGGCTAGAGGTTTTCAGGAAAAGTTCATACAGAGTATCACTTTATGGACAAATGGAAGAGAAAAGATCATGCAGCAAGAATAAAGAAAAGCTGAAAAGGTCTAAAATCAGGAATGAAGACAACATCGTAAAGAAGTTACTTCCTGCGGTCCATCAACAGACAAAATTGAGGAAAGAAGAAGAAGCGAGTAATCTTCACAAAATTAGAATAACGACTTTATACTTCCCATTTATGTTATCAATAAAAAATTACCTGCAATTTAGACTTAACGCCAGCACCACAACAAATATGTGGATAGAATTTGCCACCTTCACTGAATTTGAATGATGTTGCATAAGTGTAACATCATAAAAATGAAACCAAGATAGTAAATTCATTCCACACGTTTACACTGATACTGATCACCCTTAGCGTTTAATTATTTATTAATTACAATTAACATACCTTACCTACCAGCACCTGTTTCTACACTGCGTTCAGTTGGAAATCAGCTTCATGCACATGTAATCGTATATTCCTCAGTTAATCATCATTGCTCCAATATCCCCATATCTACTATTACATTATGACTGTAAACTATGTTTCTAGCGATTTTCTTTTGCAGAAGTATCAGATCCTAATTCTGTACATGAAATTTCATTTTGTCATTGATCCTACATTTAAGTTTCTCACAAATTACCTATGCTTCTCTGTAAATACGTGCTGTATGATTCAATCAACGTAATTCACAAAATTTCTTAACCGTTTCTCTATAACTTCATCATTATATTCATCAGATTACTTCCTTATTACTCATAATCTTCGTCAATACAACACTATTACCATAATCCAAGTATACTCCTAACAGTGCACCTTAATTCTGATATTTCATAATGACCTTCATTACTTCATAACAGTCCTTATTAATTCAAATCATAATTGTGTAAGAACCTTATGACCACTGTATATCCATACCCATCTCATAATTTCTCCATCTCACATCTTTTCTGGCTGCGACATAATACTATTTGTTTTCTTTGCAGGTTGTAATGTAACGTTTGCCTTATTATTTTTTTCGTTTTCTTTTGAAATCGATCACGCACACAATTGCACAAATACGTCTCTGCAGCCGACGTATTTTCATTTGTCGTCGTTGGAAGGAGAGAAGCAAAGAATGTTGTTGGTCATCTTGATCTGGTAGCAGGTGTAGCGAATGGACGGAGCCCGTAAGTACACTTACATTTTGTATTTGATTTTGCTTATTTTAGTGGAAGCCTGCCGTCTGTTTTGTACTCAGCCTCGAAGTTCGTAAGAGACTATTACCCTGCTTTTATGCCGTGAAGTGTTACCCCTGTATGATAAATCTGACCTACAGTCTGACTGAAATTATTTTAAGTTTGGGAGTGGCAAAAACTTACGCTAAACGCAGCAGAATAAATAAAAAGAGGACTAACCGAAATCAACCAAGATAAAGCGGGAACTACAATCATTACTGTAGACCTGAAGCAGTTATTACCACGCATGTAAAAGGAACTGCATCTTACAGATACAATTTATCTCAATGTCTCAGTGTCCAATGCCACGTGTCTTCATGTTCAACAGCAGCATGAACTTCGCAAACCGAAAATTCCGCATGGAAAGGACTTCCTGCATAGGCGCTTTCGCCCGCCCGTACTAAGTTTAGCTATCCAGCATTTACACTAACTGAACTATTCATTTTGTAGCCTGACACTTACCAACTAAGGGTAGTGTGTAACAATAGGTAATCAAAATGCTTTAGGATTAGTGGCGCCTCTTGAGGAGACTCTGGAGATCTATACCTCCAGTCAGTGTTGTGATCTCTTGTGGTTCTCTCTCTTCAACTGGAACAATATAACTTCGCACCTCCACTTCTCTCATAGCTGAGAATTCAGTACAGAGAGGACTTTGTATGTAGCAAAAATCGCCCAACCACTCAAGAGTCTCTTTGATTACTTTAACCTTTAGCCACCCGGCATTTCCACCTATTTGACCATTCGATAATTTTGAAACTGACTCTTACCAACTGGGTATTGTATTAGGTTTGGTCATCATTTTTACATGATGGGCGCAATAAAACTTCTAAAGAAAATATTTGATCCCTCTTAAGGTAGGGAACCTACTTTTCATCATAATCCGCAAGGGCAGATTGTGTAAGCGTGGCTGTCTTAAGGTGCAAGAAATATTTTCTGGACCAATTTTATGAGACCTATTTTTCTTTCAAGCTCCGATCGGTTGAGAAATGAAAACCAAAGTGAAAGTTAAAAATAATTTCTGAATATATTTTTGGAAAAGGCAGCGATATGATTAGATAATTCGAAATAATAATCAGTTTTGATCGCAATTTTTAATTAAAAATTAAAAATCACTTGCTCAACTGTATTTGCCAGAGGCGTCTTCCGACACTTGTCAGTTCTCCGCTCACTGTCTTTATTCATCACCTAATGAGACCGACGACGATCGAGATATGATCGAAACCGGTTTTCAGAGAGATACGATTTTTAATTTTTTTTTAATTTTGCGGTTAAGACTTATTATTATTATTATTTTTAAAAACATATTCTATTTGCAACATCTGTTTTGATCTTCCAGCTGCTTTTCTACTCAATCACCTCTCCGACTTAGACATTTGGCATAGCGTGGTACCAACTTTCCAATAACCTCGTCATAGAAGGCAGCTGCCTACGATTTCCACCACTTCCCTACGCAGTTCTCCAAAATGCTGTACTCATACATAGCAGTTCATTTGATCGAACGGATGAAACACAGCGGGAACCAAACGCATTTGAGTGCCCCACAAGCAAACCATCATCATCAACATCATCATCACCCGCAACACACCCTTTGTGTTGTGGGTGATGATGATGATAATGGTTGGTTTGTGGGGCGCTCAACTGCGCGGTCATCAGCACCCGTACAGAGTCCCGATTGTTACACAATCCAATGTTTTTCATAATCGAATCTAGTCACTGACACAAATGATGATGATGATGATGATGATGATGAAATGGTGAGGACAACACAAACACGCAGTCCCCAGGCAAAAAATAATCCCCAACCCGGCCGGGAATCAAACCCGAGACCCCGCGATCCAGAGGCAGCAATGCTAGCCACTTTTTTTGTTTTTGTTTTTGTTTCAACTCATTTTGTTCTATATTGATTGTTGAATTTGTTCGGGGCGGACGTCCGTTGACACCCGTTTAGGTTCTTCGTTGATCCATTTACTCAGTTTTTTGTTACAGAGGGTAGCTAACCCCCTGACCGAACACGCTGAGCTACCGTGCCGGCTCCACCAGACCACGAGCTGCTGACGTGTTGCGGGTGTTCTAACACTTCGCATCGAAAACGTTGAGGGAATTGTGTTCGTTGCCCCCGCAATGTTCTGCCGAGAATTGTCATGAAGAAGAAGCAAATGCTTGGCAGCTACGTTGCATGTGCCCCATAAAATCGAGCGAGACACATCAGCAGGACTTCACACTTGGTGGAAGATATCATTTTCTAGTAGGGCTGGTAAAAGCTGACCGATTAAAACTGATATCAGTATTTTAGTCCTGAATAACTAGCGGTTTTCTGTATTTGTTTGGTCTCGGTTATAAAATGTGTTATCTTTTATTTTTTTACTAATAACAGAGTAAAAAAACCGAAACATCAATTAGCCATAACAACTGCGCTAAAATCTTTCGTTTTTAAATAATCCTTTTTTTTTAAAAAAAAGGAGTAAATTTTACTCATAAAATTTGCATTTGTTTGAAACATTGCTATATAATAAAAAAACGAAAAAGCAGCGCTGTATTAATAATAATGCCGTCAGAAACGACCAACATGCACATAGTATAAGAAGTGTTATACCATTGCTGAAACATTAACGTTCCTGTTTCCGTGTATGATTGCCTAAGGTGAACTTGTAACTGCAATGTGCAAGACTTGCCACCCCTTGTACACTCCTGGAAATGGAAAAAAGAACACATTGACACCGGTGTGTCAGACCCACCATACTTGCTCCGGACACTGCGAGAGGGCTGTACAAGCAATGATCACACGCACGGCACAGCGGACACACCAGGAACCGCGGTGTTGGCCGTCGAATGGCGCTAGCTGCGCAGCATTTGTGCACCGCCGCCGTCAGTGTCAGCCAGTTTGCCGTGGCATACGGAGCTCCATCGCAGTCTTTAACACTGGTAGCATGCCGCGACAGCGTGGACGTGAACCGTATGTGCAGTTGACGGACTTTGAGCGATGGCGTATAGTGGGCATGCGGGAGGCCGGGTGGACGTACCGCCGAATTGCTCAACACGTGGGGCGTGAGGTCTCCACAGTACATCGATGTTGTCGCCAGTGGTCGGCGGAAGGTGCACGTGCCTGTCGACCTGGGACCGGACCGCAGCGACGCACGGATGCACGCCAAGACCGTAGGATCCTACGCAGTGCCGTAGGGGACCGCACCGCCACTTCCCAGCAAATTAGGGACACTGTTGCTCCTGGGGTATCGGCGAGGACCATTCGCAACCGTCTCCATGAAGCTGGGCTACGGTCCCGCACACCGTTAGGCCGTCTTCCGCTCACGCCCCAACATCGTGCAGCCCGCCTCCAGTGGTGTTGCGACAGGCGTGAATGGAGGGACGAATGTGTCGTCTTCAGCAATGAGAGTCGCTTCTGCCTTGGTGCCAATGATGGTCGTATGCGTGTTTGGCGCCGTGCAGGTGAGCGCCACAGTCAGGACTGCATACGACCGAGGCACACAGGGCCAACACCCGGCATCATGGTGTGGGGAGCGATCTCCTACACTGGCCGTACACCACTGGTGATCGTCGAAGGGACACTGAATAGTGCACGGTACATCCAAACCGTCATCGAACCCATCGTTCTACCATTCCTAGACCGGCAAGGGAACTTGCTGTTCCAACAGGACAATGCAAGTCCGCATGTATCCCGTGCCACCCAACGTGCTCTAGAAGGTGTAAGTCAACTACCCTGGCCAGCAAGATCTCCGGATCTGTCCCCCATTGAGCATGTTTGGGACTGGATGAAGCGTCGTCTCACGCGGTCTGCACGTCCAGCACGAACGCTGGTCCAACTGAGGCGCCAGGTGGAAATGGCATGGCAAGCCGTTCCACAGGACTACATCCAGCATCTCTACGATCGTCTCCATGGGAGAATAGCAGCCTGCATTGCTGCGAAAGGTGGATATACACTGTACTAGTGCCGACATTGTGCACGCTCTGTTGCCTGTGTCTATGTGCCTGTGGTTCTGTCAGTGTGATCATGTGATGTATCTGACCCCAGGAATGTGTCAATAAAGTTTCCCCTTCCTGGGACAATGAATTCACGGTGTTCTTATTTCAATTTCCAGGAGTGTATATACTGTAGTTTCTCGGTATTGTCACCGTACGTCAGAACATCCGTTCTGTTGCAGAATGGCGCTAATCATAGTCGGAAAACATTTTTACAAAGTGATGTAGCAATGAAGTACAGTACTTGATTTGTTTTAAAAGATTGAAGATTTGTTTGCCGTTTCTATGAAATAATAAAAGAGGAAGGAAAGTATGGTAACAGTAATAAATTAAAAACTTAACAACTCATTCATAGCATACAATAACATGAGAAAGTAACGGATCTGCTGCCAGTGTCTACATCACGTGCCTTTATCTGCTTGCAGCCCTTGACAATATACAAATTAACACGAAAAACAGAATTCTCTAATCTCAGTTTTCACCGTTTAGCACTGACTATCCGCAGTATCCAAACAGTGGTACGATAGGCGATGACAGCATGATTTTTGAGCAGAGTTTCAAAAAATTATAATCAATAGGATTTTTCAATCGTTTTTTATTTCTGCGTATAATACAAGAAATGATAGGAATAAAAATTCAGCATTCTTATATTTCAGAAGTCGGTTATTTTCAGACGTTTTAACAGTCATGTGAAACTGACGTTGAAAAAAATCCGATATAACGGAACACCGGTTGTTTCAGTAATAGTTCCTATCACTATTTTCTAGGTATTTTTACATGCTCACTACACCCTCAGAACTGAAAAGTGTGATTTGACAGTGGAACACACCGGCGGAAAGCTTCACCGTATTTTCAATGTGGTTTTGATTTCACTACCTATCGGAGATCATCAAGACACATTTTCAATTACACGTTTCCTGTGGATACATCTATATCTACATTTATACTCCGCAAGCCACCCAAGGGTGTGTGGCGGAGGGCACTTTACGTGCCACTGTCATTACCTCCCTTTCCTGTTCCAGTCGCGTATGGTTCGCGGGAAGAACGACTGTCTGAAAGCCTCCGTGCGCGCTCTAATCTCTCTAATTTTACATTCGTGATCTCCTCGGGAGGTATAAGTAGGGGGAACCAATATATTCGATACCTCATCCAGAAACGCACCCTCTCGAAACCTGGCGGGCAAGGTACACCGCGATGCAGAGCGCCTCTCTTGCAGAGTCTGCCACATGAGTTTGTTAAACATCTCCGTAACGCTATCACGGCTACCAAATAACCCTGTGACGAAACGTGCCGCTCTTCTTTGGATCTTCTCTATCTCCTCCGTCAACCCGATCTGGTACGGATCCCACACTGATGAGCAATACTCAAGTATAGGTCGAACGAGTGTTTTGTAAGCCACCTCCTTTGTTGATGGACTACATTTTCTAAGGACTCTCCCAATGAATCTCAACCTGCTACCCGCCTTACCAACAATTACACGTTATGTGTCTTTAATGGAGTGGTTTCCTTTGCCTTCTGCATCCTCATGCCATTGCTCATTGCTGAATCTTCCAATCTTAGGTGCAGTTTCCCACCCCAGGGACAAGAGAGTGTCTTGAACCTCTGCCCACTCCTCCACGCTCTTTGACAAGGGCCGTTGTCAGAATAAGGGTGACTTCGTATGCCGGAGGTCTTCGGGGAAGCCGGAACAGAAGATAATCGAAGTATTTGAGATGCGATGCTTTAGAGGAATGTTGAAAATAAGGTGTGCTGGTAAGGAGCCAATGGTCTTGCCGCAGTGGTAACACAGGTTCCCATCAGATCACCGAAGTTAAGCGCTGTCAGCCTGAGCTAGGACTTGGATGGGTGGTCTGCCGAGCGCAGGTGGTAAGCGGGGTGCACTCAGCCCTTGTGAGGCAAACTGGGGAGCTACTTGATTGAGAATACTGACATACCGCTGGGAGAGCGGTGTGCTGACCACATGCACCTCCATATCCGCATCCAATGACGCCTGTGGGCCAAGGATGACACGGCGGTCGATCGGTATCGCTGGGCTTTCCATGGCCTGCTTGGACGGAGTTTAGTTTAGTTTAGTTTAGATAAGGTAAGGAACGAGGAGGCTCTGCTTAGTCAGAGAGTAAAGGAATATGTTGCAAAACACTGAGAAGGAGAAGGGACAGGATGATAGGACATCTCTTAAGCCATCAGGGAATGACCTCATGGTACTACAGGGAATTACTTCCATGGTACTAGAGGCAGCTGTAGAAGGCAAAAACCGTAGAGGAAGAGAGAGAGTTGGATCACATCCAGCAAGCAATTGAGGACGTACACTACTGGCCATTAGAACTGCTACACCAAGAAGAAATGCAGATGATAAACGGGTATTCATTGGACAAATATATTATATTAGAACTAACATGTGATTACGTTTTTACGCAGTTTGGGTGCATAGATCCTGAGAAATCAGTACCCACAACAACCACCTCTGGCCGTTATAACGGCCTTCATGCGCCTGGGCATTGAGTAAAACAGAGCTTGGATGGCGTGTACAAGTACAGCTGCCCATGCAGCTTCAACACGATACCACAGTTCATCAAGAGTAGTGACTGGCGTATTGTGACGAACCAGTTGCTCGGCCACCATTGACCAGACGCTTTCAGTTGCTGAGAGATCTGGAGAATGTGCTGGCCAGGGCAGCAGTCGAACATTTTCTGTATCCAGAAAGGCGCGTACAGGACCTGCAACATGCGGTCGTGCATTATCCAGGTTGTAAGAGGTATGCGATGTATGCGCTGCCTGCAACAGGCAAGACTTAGGAGAGTCTCTGACCAGAGAGCAGTATGTAGTTAGTTGTTGCTTGTCGCTAGTCGGCATCAGTCTGCATTAGTCTTCAGTAGTCTGCGTAAGTCGGCAGTAGTCGGCGCGTGTCTGCGCTTGTGTGCAGTCTGCTCTGGTCGGGACTCTGGAGGATGAGTATTATTGTAGAAGGTAAAGAAGCAGCCTTGCGCATATCTAGTAATGTATGTTAACTGTCATCAATTTCTTTTAAAAAAATGCCTCAATAATAATTTTTATAATATAAAGTAATTTAAAAAAAGCATTCATTTCAATTTAAAGATTTTATTCAATGGATTATCTTTCTTTCATGAATCACAAAGCATAGGCCAGCATTGCACGGAGCTGTGCCGAAAATTTTTTATGTAAGAGCAGATATATTTGCAGTTTTTATTGAGGTAAGAATTTTTGCTTTTTTTATTCAGAATACAGGGCCATGGCGCAGCGCTGCTGTCGTCATAAAATTTACCGGGTTACTGAATTTTTTTTATTATTAATTTGGTGTTTAGGAATTTTTCTGTTTCGAACTTAACATTAAATGAGAAAAGATTTTTGTGGTTACATTAAATGTGAATGCATTTCTGCACAGATATTATAAATGGAAGCCAATTTTGTTCAGAGGTTACAATATTTAAAATTCATTTAATTCTTATTTCCGAGGGGAGCTTACATCTGGTTCATAATTTTTTTTTTTGTTTGTTTTTGTTTTTAACCTGTCAATTGACACAATCAAGGGGTGTCTAAAGCAGAGTAATGAATAAATTTACGAAACAAGTTAATTAAACCCAAAAAGCTGCGTAGTTGATTCTTCATCGTAGGAACAGTAATGGCACATAAAGCTTGGAGTTTTTTCGGGTCAGGCGCAATGCCTTCTGCTGAAATTACATGTCCAAGAAATTTTATAGAAGTTTTGCCAAAGTGCGATTTACTGAGATTAACTGTGAGTCCTTGTGCACGAAAAGTTCGTAACAGTTGTTCAAGAATTAGATTGTGTTCAGACCAGTTAGCTTCTGCAATAAGAATGTAGTCTACATACGTTGTGATTCTGTCTTTAAGTTCTATCGGAAGTATTGTATTCAAACCGCGAATAAATGCTGCTGAAGAAATAGTTAAACCGAACGGTAATTTGCAAAATTGATAACAGTCACCAAAACAAAGAAAAGCCGTGTACTTTCTGCAGTCCGGATGGAGTTGAATTTGCCAAAATCCCGATTTCAAATGTAATGTGGAGTCAATAGCAGTACCATTAAATTTCTGTAGAAATTCTTCTAGTGTCTGTGGGCGATCTGTTTCATTAATAATAATATCATTGATGTGACGCGAATCAAGTACGAGGCGAAGTTCAAATGGTTCAAATGGCTCTGAGCACTATGCGACTTAACTTCTGAGGTCATCAGTCGCCTAGAACTTAGTACTAATTAAACCTAACTAACCTAAGGACATCACACACATCCATGCCCGAGGCAGGATTCGAACCTGCGACCGTAGCGGTCACGCGGTTCCAGACTGAAGCGCCTTTAACCGCACGGCCACACCGGCCGGCCGAGGCGAAGTGAACCATCCTTCTTCTTAACAATATGGAGCGGGCTTATGTACGGACTAACTGCCGGTTCAATAATTCCTTGGTCAAGCACAGCTTGCAATTCTTTCTTAACTTGTTCTCTATGAATATACGGAATGAGATAATGTTTGGCTTTAAATGTGTCGTGCTGTTTAACTTGAAATTCATACATAAAACCGGACATAGTACCAGGAACGTTGTCAAAAACTGGAGCTTGCTGTAAAAGAATTTTGCGTAGTTGCGTGCGTTCGTCGTCTGTATTTGCACTGCTCTGTTTAACTTTATCAGAAATCATCTGTATAACGACATAGTCGGCTTCGTCTGGAGTATTATAGTTGTGTACGTACGTATCTGTTAACAATGTGGAATGACAGTCTATGTTACGTGATGCGGAAATGACCTCTGAACGATTAATTGTTTGTTCTTCTGCAGATAAAGAGTGCTGAAATTCTAAAGCCAGTTGTACATTTTCATCCTTTAACATTTAATAAGAGTTTTGAAAGTCAATAATTGCATCGTGTTGTACCAGAAAATCCGTACCTAGAATAACGTCTGTCGTCAATAAGGAAACAATCAAAAAATTTGAGTGAAATGTATGACCTGCAATACAAAATGATAAATGTGTCTGTAATTTAACATCTACTCCTTTACCAGATACTGCTCCTTTTACTTTAGTTTTGCCTAATGGTAACGTAGGATAGGTATTCTCTTCGTTAGATTCGTTGAAAGTTTCCTCATTTATAACTGACATAGGAGATCCAGAATCAATTACTGCTGAAAATTTGGATGATCCAATTTTTACTTCGATGACAGGGTGTGAAATGGTTTTTTGAATAACTGGTCTTTCCTGCAAAAGAGTGTCTCGGATGTCGTCAAAATTAATAACATTTTCGTGAACATGATTCTGCGTGTCAAAAGTATTGCTTGCTTTACTGGAAGATGCAACCTGTACTGTATCTAGTCAAATTCTATCTGACGTGCTATTATTTTAGAGAGGATGCTGTGGCATTTCAACTATTTGTACTGTTCTGTTATTTCTTCCCGACATATTACGTTCGGGATGATATCTACTGTCTCGTTCATTCATGATAATCTGTTGTTGCGGATGATTCTGCTGCTGATACGACCGCCTGTTATTAAACGTACGCTGAAAATTGTGCTCATTACTTTTACGTCTGTGATGATAGTCATTTCTATACGGCGCATTGCGATAGGAATTGAAATAGTGTGTTTTCTGTACGTACTGATTCCCTTGTTGCTGTGCGTTACTATTAGTTGGAGCCGACGCTATACGCGTACGCGGCGAAACATTAAAGCTTGGTTGACCTTGTACATTACATTGTTGGTTAGGTATGCTAACCGGTTGGCTTTCATGCTGTTGCGGAGAAAAACCTCTATTGTTACCAAAATGCATTCGCTGTTGCTGATAATTTTGACGATTGCTGAAAATGCTGTACATACTGATGATTACAATTTTATCTGTTATTAAAATTACGGCGGTAGTTGTCATTTCGGGAGTGTCTAAAGAGAACAGTCACTTTCGGTAAAATTTGTCATATCAGGTTTTCTGTACTCTTTCATAATTATAGATAGATCGATAGTTGAAGAGCTGTTTTGATAGATATAAAGGGTAGTAGAAGAGAAGGCAACAGTGCAGAAAACTAAAGATGAAACAGCACTACTACGGCTCGGTGCCCTGTGCACGCTACGGCACATATTCATCGAAGTGTAATGAATCCCCTGAGGTCAATTACGCGCTGCAAATAAATTTTAGCTTTTGCGTTACAGGCAATGCTGGTGAAAGTTCAAAAGCAAATTGCTGTATCCATGTTAATTCTAGTTTCTGCATTACAGGCAATGGCGGTGAAAGTACAAAAATAAATTGACGTATCCAGTTCAAAGTGTGTACCTGTGCTCTGTCATTTTCAAATACCTTAGATTTTCTTACGGATAAAAATTGCTTATAATCAACGTTATCGTCTCTGAATGTGTGAACAGGTTCAGGACTGCATAAGAATCTGTTGGTCTGTGTCACTTCGTATTCTAAGTCACGTAGTCTCTGTAAATTACCTAAATTACACTGGCTGTGTGAGTGTGTCAAATGTTCGGAATGTGGCGTATGCTATGCCGTGTTAGAGGCTAAAACATTTTTCATTTCTGTTACTTTAATACGTTCCTCAATTTGGCTGTTCTGTTGTTCACATTTCTTATCGACTTCCGTATCCAGAGTGTGTGAAACTTCTGCTGACACTAATTCAAACTCGTCGCGTATCTGTGTTGCGTTTTCTGAACATTGTTCAGTGACTGCATTAATTTCATCTCTAAGTGATTCTGTTGTGCCTGCATGTCTATTACCTAATTCTTGTGCAACAGATCTAATTTCTTCACTACTGTTACTAGCACAAGCCGTAATTTCGTCACGTAATTGTTCTTTAGTATCATGACATTGCGCGGTAACGGCTGTAATTTGTTCACTAAGTTGTTCGTTCTGTTCATTAAGGTTGTCGTGTTTTTCATTCGACTGTTTGAAATGGTTATCTAGTATTTCATTCCGCTGTTTGAAACTTTCATTTAATTGTTTGCACGATTCATTAAGTTTGTCGTATTTTTCATTAACTTGTTTGAAAATATTGTCGAAACTTGTTTGAAATATTCATTCCGTTGTAGCAATACTGCCATAATTTGATCCAAGCCAATATTACCTACTCTATTCTCTGTGCTGTTTGATGGAATACCTGCAATTGTCACGTTTTGTGTAACCATTTGGTTATTCTGTAACTCTTGAAAAGGTTTGCCAATGCGATGTGCACTGTGCGTCACTACCTCGGAATCAAATAAATCTGTCGCATTTTGAGTACACTGTTCATTTTCGTTAGAAAAGTTCATCTGTTCACAATTCAAATTTTGCAAATCGGGCGTGTCGAACTGGGCACCATTCATTGTAACAGAACGTCCCGCGTCATCAATTGTCGTTAAATTAACAGAGGACACAATTGAATTTATTTGTTCTTCATTAGGATCAAAATCATTGCTAGTGGTCGGTACGCACTGATTGTCTGTAACTGGAGGATTGTCATCATTACACTGAGTGTCGCAAGTACTATCGGTCAAATTATTTGAGTCGGCTATTTCACTCATTACACATAGCGATGTACTGTTAACAGTTTTTCGCGGCATTTTTCACAAATCAAAATTAAGCACAAATGAAACAAGGACAATGCAAAATGCAACAAACACAATTACAACAAAAAGCAACAAATTGCCGATGATCTGTCAAAGAAAGAGTGACAAATTAGTAAATGCGTTGCGCCAGATGCAAACTACATTTAAGTAAATAAGAGCAGATATATGACTACTTCTCAGAAGATTCACAAATAAATACGATCCTGGCCGGATGTCGCCAAGTGTAACCTCCCCACAAAAATATATAAAAAAAATATGAACCAGATGTAACCTCCCCTCGGAAATAAGAATTAAATGAATTTTAAATATTGTAACCTCTGAACAAAATTGGCTTCCATTTATAATCTCTGTGCAGAAATGCATTCACATTTAATGTAACCACAAAATTCTTTTCTCATTTAATGTTAAGTTCGAAACAGAAAAATTCCTAAACACCAAAATAATAATAAAAAAAAATTCAGTAACCTGGTAAATTTTATGACGACAGCAGCGCTGCGCCACGGCCCTGTATTCTGAATAAAAAAAGCAAAAATTCTTACCTCAATAAAAACTGCAAATATATCTGCTCTTACATAAAAAATTTTCGGCACAGCTCCGTGCAATGCTGGCCTATGCTTTGTGATTCATGAAAGAAAGATAATCCATTGAATAAAATCTTTAAATTGAAATGAATGCTTTTTTTAAATTACTTTATATTATAAAAATTATTATTGAGGCATTTTTTTAAAAGAAATTGATGATAGTTAACATACATTACTAGATATGCGCAAGGCTGCTTCTTTACCTTCTACAATAATACTCATCCTCCAGAGTCCCGACCAGAGCAGACTGCACACAAGCGCAGACACGCGCCGACTACTGCCGACTCACGCAGACTACTGAAGACTAATGCAGACCGATGCCGACTAGCGACAAGCAACAACTAACTACATACTGCTCTCTGGTCAGAGACTCTCCTAAGTCTTGCCTGTTGCAGGCAGCGCATACATCGCATACCTCATACAAGCTGAAATGTAGGGTTTCGCAGGAATCGAATGAATGGTAGTGCCATGTGAAATTTAACGTCCGCTGCTCAAAGTGCCGTCAATGCGAACAAGAGGTGACCGAGACGTGTCACCAATAGCACCCCATACCATCACGCCGGGTGATACGCCAGTATGGCGATGACGAATACACGCTTCCAATGTGCGTTCACAGAGATGTGGCCAAACATGGATGCGACCATCACGATGCTGTAAACAGAACCTGGATTCATCCGAAAAAATTACGTTTTGGCATTAATGCACCCAGGTTCGTCGTTGAGTACACCATCGCAGGCGCTCCTGTCTGTGATGAAGCGTCAAGGGTAACCGCAGCCATGGTCTCCGAGCTGATATTCCGTGCTGCTGCAAACGTCGTCCAACTGTTCGTGCAGATGCTTGTTGTCTTGCAAACGTCCCCATCTGTTGACTCAGGGATCGAGACATGGCTGCACGACCCGTTACAGTCATGCAGGTAAGATGCCTGTCATCTCGACTGCTAGTGATACGAGGCCGTCGCGATCCAACACGGCGTTCTGTAGTACCCTCCTGAACCCACCGATTCCATATTCTGCTAACAGTGATTGGATCTTGACCAACGCGAGCAGCAATGTCGCGATACGATATGCCGCAATCGCGATAGGCTACAATCCGACCTTTATCAAAGTCGGAAACTTGGTGGTACGCATTACTCCTCTTTACACGAGGCACACAACGACGTTTCACCAGGCAACGCCGGTCAACTGCTGTTTGTGTATGAGAAATCGGTTGGAAACTTTCCTCATGTCAGCACGTTGTAGGTGACGTCACCGGCGCCAACCTTGTGTGAATGTATGAAAAGCTAATTATTTGCATATCACAGCATCTTCTTCCTGTCGGTTAAATTTCGCGTCTGTAGCACGTCATCTTCGTGGTGTAGCAATTTTAATGGCCAGTAGTGTAGTTCGCAAATGCTGCTCTGATATGAAGAGGTTGGCACAGGAGAGAAATCCTTTCTGACGAAAACTGATGACTCAAATATAAGAAAGCATAAGAATCACACCTGGAGAGAAAGAAATTGTTCGTAGGTTGATAAAAGAATTATACGTCGTATTTTGTCTAAGCTGTATGTGGAGCACCTCTCCGTTGAGTCATTGACTGGGGAGACACTGCAGATTTAACACCTGTCGGTATGAAGGCGTCTATAGTCGTCGTCCCTTTCCCCCCACCTGGAGCCGTATAACTTAGCACCTCCACTACACTACTAGCCGAAAACGCCACGTGGAGTGGGCGCCGTACTCGTAATAGAAGGCCAGCGTACGAGAAGAAAAAAGGGCGGGCCTGGAGGGGCCCGTGAGACCCCAGTCCCCGCCCGGCCGGGAAGAGTTTTTTAGGGTGAGTGCGCGGGCGACAGGAGGAGGCCACCGAGAGGCGGGAGGCGAGAGGCGAGAGGCGGCCGCGCGCCCGCTCGAGAGCGCCTCCGCCTCCGCACAAGAATGGCGGCGCACAAAGGCCGGCCCGGCGCCTCGGCCGCCTCGCCGTGACGTCACGGGGGTGAGGCCGCCGCCGCCGCCGCCGCCGCCGCCGCCGCCGCCTCGCCTCGGCGCTCTCGAGACGCCGGCCGCCGGCCGCGCCCACTTGCCGCCGCTTTCTCCCGTCTCCTCCACCCCGTCCCCACCCCCACCCGCCCCTCCCCACTGCTTTATTCTTTTGTAGATTATTTAGAACAATGGCGGAGGAGCGGCCAGGATTCCTGGCAGCTTTCTTCAGGGACAGGCGAGGCCGACGTGCCGTATCTGCGCCCAGCCTGCCCGAGACGCCGCCAGAACGGAGAAAATCCCCACGCCGCGTCTGCACCGTGGCATCTTGTCTAGACTCCCAAAACACACGGCTCGTCGCGAATTCGCACCATGATCTTGCACTGCCGATAAAAAAAACATGACGTAAACACAATTGATCACCCCCAACAGAAATACAGCTAATACTGCGTAACATCACTTCCATCCTTGATAGCAAGGCAAGGATACCATGTTTCTACACTAATGGCCATTAAAATTGCTACACCAAGAAGAAATGCACATGATAAATGGGTATTCATTGGACAAATATAGTATACTAGAACTGACATGTGATTACATTTTCACGCAATTTGGGTGGATAGAACCTGAGAAATCAGTACCTAGAACAACCACCTCTTGCCGTAATAACGGCCTTGATACGCCTGGGCATTGAGTCAAACAGAGTTTGGATGGCGTGTACAGGTACAGCTGCCCATGCAGCTTCAACACGATACCACAGTTCATCAACAGTAGTGACTGGCGTATTGTGACGAGCCAGTTGCTCGGCCACCATTGACTGTTCGTGCAGATGGCTGTTGTCTTGCAAACGTCCCCATCTGTTGACTCAGCGATAGAGATGTGGCTGCACGATCCGCTACAGCCACGCGGATAAGATTTCTCTCATCTCGACTGCTAGTGATAGGAGGCCGTTGGGATCCAGCACGGCGTTCCGTATTACCCTCCTGAACCCACTGATTCCATATTCGGCTAACAGTCACTGGACCTCGACCAACGCGAGCAGCAATGTCGCGATACAATAAACCGAAATCGTGATAGGCTACAATCCGACCTTTATCAAAGTCGGAAACGTGATGGTACGCATTTCTCCTCCTTACACGAGGCATCACAACAACGTTTCACCAGGCGACGCGGGTCAACTGCTGTTTGTGTATGAGAAATCGGTTGGAATCTTTCGTCATGTCAGCACGTTGTAGGTGTCGCCACCGGTGCCAACGTTGTGTGAATGCTCTGAAAAGCTAATAATTTGCATATCACAGCATCTTCTTCGTGTCGGTTAAATTTTGCGTCTCTAGCTCGTCATTATCGTGGTGTAGCAATTTTAACGGCCAGTAGTGTAGATTTCCGTAAGGCATTTGGCAATGTGCCACACCACCGACTGTTAACGAAATGATCAAGGTTCCCACGAATTCTTTCTTTCCTCTTTCTTTTTTTTTTTATTTGTTTGCTGCTACCATTTACAAATGATGTGCCACCTACATACTAAGACAGATCGTATTTTCACAATAGCAAATTGTACATATATAGAGTGCGAAACTTATTTAATACTTCTTATTTGTAATAGGGACTAATAATGTTTCAGCTCTAAATACTTATAGACTTCGAGTAATTAAGAAATAAAAATCTTGAAATTAACGATTTATGAATAGAAGATGGAAATTTAGGAAGATGGAAAGAGGTTACGACATACTATCACTTAGGGTATATTATACATTCGGAAAATTTTTCTAAAAAAGCACGAATATTTGACTTAAGAAGAATAAACAAAATAACAGGGAAGTACGGTGATTTTTACTAGAGATCCTACCACGTAGCTATCTCGGGTGTAAGGGCCCAACAAATCATCGGGCCTGTATATTCAGGGTAGCACAAAAAATGTATCTTTAACTCTCATTTGATAAGTTATGTGTACAGACATGTGTTGTACAATTTCATTACATGCATTATTTCATCTAAACTTAATAAACGATTTTGTCATTTAAATTCCATTTATTACTCAATACGTTTCTATTCCTTAATTTAGTCCTCTCTTGCATCTAGGGGCTTTTGTATTAATCTCACTGTTTGCATCTGCTAGGTATCTGTTTCTATGTTTGTGTCTGTCTCCGTTTCATTTCAGGTATCCTTTCCTGTGTTTGTGTGTTTGCTCTGATTTGTGTATGTGCTTGTTCTCGTTTGTATAATTCGTGTATGGCGCATGACCCCTTTTCGGTTACGTCATTCAATTAATCAAAATGGTAGTCACAATCGCATTATTTATTTTTCCACCAGCCGGCTTCAACCCGCGATGGGGTCATCTTCAGGGCAATTTACACTGTAAAGTTATAATATTAGTAAGTAATCATGTACGTAACCTACAAGCAATTAGTCAAAGTTCTATAAATAAACAGATGTTTGCACCCATTTGGTCGCTCGCTGCAGTCGTCGCCCTGCCTGTGCACGGTTGGTAACTATGCATGGTTGGCTCTCTCCATGAGCGTAAGTAACGGCCAACCACACGTGGGCAGACGGTAATGCCCTCCACAGCGACCAGGAGTAGTTACATGCTTAAGCAAGAAATCGTAAATTTTAAAATTGGTTCCAATTGTAATGGTTCAAATGGCTCTGAGCACTATGGGACTCAACTGCTGAGGTCATTAGTCCCCTAGAACTTAGAACTACTTAAACCGAACTAACCTAAGGACATCACAAACATCCATGCCCGAGGCAGGATTCGAACCTGCGACCGTAGCGGTCTTGCGGTTCCAGACTGCAGCGCCTTTAACCGCACGGCCACTTCTGCCGGCCCCAATTGTAATGTAAAACATAATAAATAATAATTATAACTAATTATGTTTTATGCCATCTTCTGTCTTAATTCGCTTACAAATTCAGCCAAGACGTCATCAACTACAGCGATTTTGTATGCATTTGACGCATCTAAGTGTCTAACTGGTGTTACCATATCTGCAGAATTACTTCGTCTCACTGCACCATCATTACGTGTGTCACTTTCAGCCCTTGCAGGTGTGGCGCTGCCAAGACTGGGGCTTGCTGTGGCCGCCGGTAGCTCGGACCGAGTAGTTTCCTCCAGTGTCTACACTTAAACGTGGAGACGGAGTCGGCTACGTCAAAGAAATGCGACGCACACGTCTTAAATTCTTCACTGTACGAAGTACTTTCAAGTTAACGTCGCCTGTGCCTTGATACAAGTTTTCTATGAGTTTGTCCAAACAGGCTAATAAGGTGCGCTCACCTCTGGCAAGGATGTCCATTAGCAACTGCAGCAGTCGTACGAAGGTGCGCCGTCTGCAAAGCCGTCCTTTGCGTTAGCTTGCTGACGCAGCCGTCTGGATGCGCTCGGCGAGCAGGGAGATAACCTGGCAGCTGCTCTTGTTGGTTGCCATTTTCACTCACGTCGAGGTCGGTGCAGTGCTGCGTGGCGAGGGTGGCGCGGCGTGCTGGTGCGCGAGAACCGAATGGCTGACGCGAGAAACCGACAAGCGCCGGGCTTGTGCGAGGACGCTGACCGCTCCCCTCACTCGGCGGACGAGCGCCTCTGCACGAATCACTACCAAACTTTTTTCACTCTTCCTGTGTAAATTACAATATCTAACGAGTAAGCAATAAACACACTGTGTGAAAACGATTTCCGGCACGCACACGTAAATACCGTTCTTACTTTACTTCAATCTAAGAAAACTACTTTCGGATACGGAGCTATGCTACCGATTCGGCAGCCATCTTGAAGCGGGTTCCGAGGTATGTGCGTGGCTCGCTTCTTAAGTAACAGAACCAAGTACGTTGTCCTCGACGGCGAGTTCATCAGAGACAAGGGTGTCATCAGGAGGCCCCAGGGAGGAGCGATAGGACCGTTGTTATTTTCTATGTATACAGGGTGAAAAGTATTTAAACCGACAAACTCTGGGAGGTTGTAGGGTACATCAAAACAAATATTTCCCCCTAATGTAATTTTTTCCTATGAGAAGTATTTAAACCGGTGGAGACCGTATTACGCTCCTCAGTTGTTAGAGGGCGTATTACGCTCTTCAGTTGTAGGCAACTGCTGTCCACCAGTGTAGTAGTGCATTGTCTCTGTTTACTAATGGGGCGATACACCTGGAGTGAGTACACTGATATGATAGGTGCGTACTACGTAGCGCACCACAACGGACGAGCTGCACAGCGGGTTTATCAACAACAATATCCTAATCGCCGTATCCCGCATCATATGACCTTTGTTGCTGTGTACCTACGTCTGCGTGAGACCGGGTCATTTAGCAGATTACCTGGACAGGGACACCGAAGCACGGTAAGAACGCTGCAATTTGAGGAAGCTGTCTTGCAGCATGTGGAGCGGGATCCTTCAATCAGCACTCGTGCAATTGCACGTAACATGGGGATGAATCAGACGAATGTAAGAACAGTGTTTCGAGAGCAAGTGTTACGTTCATTTCACTTACAGCGTGTCCACAACCTGGAACCAGTTGATTATCCACCCAGAGCACAGTATTCGCAGTGGTACCTGGAACAGTGTGAAATGCATCCTACATTTCCATCCTCTGTGTTGTTTATCGATGAAGCAACGTTCAGGTGTGATGGAGTCTTCAACATGCACAATTCGCATGTTTGGAGTGAGGATAACCCACATGCCACAGTTACTAGCGCTCATCAAGTGCGGTTCTTCGTTAATGTGTGGGTCGGTGTTGTTGGGGACTGTTTAATTGGGCCGTATCTGCTACCTAGGCCATTAAATGACAGGCACTATTACAATTTTCTCGACAGATATTTGCCAGAATTGCTGGAAGACGTCCCACTCCCAACAAGACAACGCATGTGGTTCCAACATGACGTGGCGCCGGCACATTTCAGTCGTCGTGTGCGTAGATTCCTGGACCGACGGTTCCCAGAAACGTGGATTGGCAGAGGTTGTCCAGTAGCATGGCCTGCTCGATCCCAGATACATCCTCTCTGGACCTTTTTGTGTGTGAGAGATGCGCAACCTTGTTTACGCAGCTCCTGTTACATCAGAAGAGGATCTGGTTGCCCGGATAGTAGCAGCAGCAGGACCAGTTCAGGATACTCCTTGGGTTTTTGCCCTTGTAGACAGAACACGATCCGACGGTGTAACCTTTGTTTACGTGTCAATGGAGGCATTTTTGAAAATCTACTGTAATTGAAATTGGGTTGTGTTAATGTGTTGTCTCTTGGTCATAAAAAATGGAAAAGTGTTTGTTGGTTTAATTAATTTGCCGTCAGAGACATCTTCCTCTACCGGTTTAAATACTCCTCATAGGAAAAAAAGACATTAGGGAAAAATATTTGTTTTTATGTCCCCTAAAACCTCCCAGAGTTTGTCGGTTTAAATACTTTTCACCCTGTATAAATGATCTGTCATCGAGGAAGTAATGATGGAAATGAAAGAAAGGTTCACGAGCGGAATTAAAATTTAAAGTGAAAGGATATCAATAATACCATTTGCTGATGACATTGCTATCCTGAGTGAAAGTGAAAAAGAATTACATCATCTGCTGAATGGAATGAACAGTCTAATGAGTACAGAACATGGGCTCAAAGTAAATCGAAGAAAGACGAAAGTAATGAGAATTAGCAGAAATGAGAATAGTGAGAAATTTTACATCAGGATTGGTGTCACGAAGTAGATGAAGTTAAGGAATTATACTTCTTAGGCAGCAAAATATGACGGACGGAGCAAGGAGGACATCAAAAGCAGACTTGAACTGGCAAGAAGGGCATATCTGGCCAAGAAAAGCCTACTAGTATGAAACATAGGCCATAATTTGAGGAGGAAATTTCTGAGAATGTAGGTTTGGAGCACAGCATCGTATGGTAGTGAAACATGGATTGTGGGAAAACCTGAACAGAAGAGAATCGAAGCAGTTGAGGTGTGGTGCTACAGATGGATGTTGAAAAATTAGGTGGACTGATAAGAAGGAGTAGGTTCTGCACAGAATCGGAGAGGAAAGGAATATGTGGAAAACACTGACAATGAGAGGGGACAGTATGATAATAGCCGGCCAGAGCGGCCGAGCGGTTCTAGGCGCTTCAGTCTGGAACCGTTGGCTGTGTGTGATGTCCTTAGGTTAGTTAGGTTTAAGTAGTTCTAAGTTCTAGGGGACCTCAGATGTTAAGTCCCATAGTGCTCAGAGCCATTTGAACCATTTGAAGTATGATAATAGATCTGTTAAGACATCAGGGAATGACTTCCTTGGTACTATAGTAAATTACTCCCATGGTACTAGAGGGAGCTGTAGAAAACAACTGTAGAGGAAGAGAGAGATTGGGATACATGCAGCAAATAACTGAGGACGTAGATTGCAGGTGCTACTCTGAGTAGGAGTTGGCACAGGAGGGAAATTCGCGGCGGCTCGCGTCAAGCCAGTCAGAAGACTAATAATTCAAAAAAATAAAAATAAAATAAAATAAAAAGATTTGGCAGACAGAGTAAGCAGCAGTTTGCGGCTGTTCGCTGAAGATGGGGATGTGTCGTCGTTGAGTGACTGTAGAGAACAAAATTTCTATTTGGTGTAATGAAATGAAATGTCGCGTGGCTGTGGCCTCCCGTCGAGTAGGCCGGGCGCCTGGTGCAAGTCTTTTGAGTTGACGCCACTTCGGCGACTTGTGTGTCGATAGGGATGACGTGATGGTCATGAAGACAACACAACATGCAGTTGGTTGGTAGGTTGGTTTGTGGGATTGAAGGGACCACACTACTAGGGCCATCGGTCCCTTTTTCCACGAACTTTAAACACCCGACTCATCCGGGAATCGAACCCGGGATCCTTTCCATGGCATTCCGTCGCATTGGTCAACCAGCTATCGAGAGGTACATTTGGTGCAATGAATGGCAACTAGCTCTAAATATATAATAACGTAAATTAATGCAGGTGAGTAGGGAAAACCGAGTAAGGATTGCAGAATGGAAGGCGAATCGTTGATTTCAGTTTATTGAGAGACTTTTACGAAAGTGTGACTGATCTGTAAAGGAGACCGCATATGGGACACTAATGCGACCAACTGTTGTTTACTTTTCAAATGTTTGGGATCCGTACCAGGTTAGATTAAAGGCAGACATTGAAGTAAGTCAGAAGCGCGCTGCTAGATTTGTTTCCGACAGGTTCGATCAACACGCAAGTATTACGGGGACGTTTTGGGAACTCGGATGGAAATCACTGGAGAGAAATGTGATGTTCTTTTCGAGGAGCATTACTGAGAAAATTTAGGGACTCAGCATTTGACGCGGACAGCAACACGATTATACTGCTGCCAGCGTACATTTTTCGTTAGGACCAGAAAGATAAGATGGAGAGATTAGGGTTCGTACAGAGACATATGGCAATCGTTTTTCTCTCGCTCCGTATGTGATTGGAACAGGAAAGGAAATGAGTAATAGTGGTACACGATACTCTCCGCCACACACCGTACAGTGGCTTGCGGAGTATCTATGTGGATGTAGATGTAGAAGACGGTCCATAAGTTTCTTCAGGGATGCCATATACTGCTGAGGTCACCAAATGTTGAGTAAATCGTTATTTATTTATTTATTTATTTAGTCACTAGTCTACTGTCTGGTTTCTTGGCAACAGAATCCTCTACTTTGCCAGTCTCTTCGTATGTCTGTTGAAAGTACTCCTGTATGTCTTGCTCCGAAGTTTTTACCCACTACAGCTTCCTCTAGCACAGTGGTTCCCAACCTCAATGATGAGACATTTACCCCCAAGTGCACGCGCTTCACCTTCCGCCACGAACATTAAGATTTAACAACTCCAGAACGAAAATGAATATTCTTTGAACAATTTGATTATTAAAATTACGAAAGATGAATTGTATTTAGTTTCCGTAGGCACCACGAACTAATGATTCAATGAGGCAGTTGGTACTGCTTGCTTCTTACAATCATTTTAACACAGTGATGAAGCAATTCTCAGCGAATTGTGAGTGGTACCTACAACTCCAAAGAAAAGAAACCTAACTATCCACTTATATGGTAGGCTCTTGATACAAAACATGCTTTTCTACACCACTTCTGCCTCTAATGACACTTGCTTTATCCACACCCTGAATCCCCAGTGAAAATCAACCAAGTTACTGTGCATTGTACTTATTATCTGTTAATCATTTGATTGTTGGATTCCTTTCTTCTGAACTGGCAGAATTTCGAGAAGTCTAGGTTGCCACTGCTTAGTGTCTGATCGCTGCCACCAAAAACACTAACAATAATGCAATGTAGGCTCCTCAGCAGTTTAGTAGTCAGTACATACACTCCTGGAAATTGAAATAAGAACACCGTGAATTCATTGTCCCAGGAAGGGGAAACTTTATTGAAACATTCCTGGGGTCAGATACATCACATGATCACACTGACAGAACCACAGGCACATAGACACAGGCAACAGAGAATGCACAATGTCGGCACTAGTACAGTGTATATCCACCTTTCGCAGCAATGCAGGCTGCTATTCTCCCATGGAGACGATCGTAGAGATGCTGGATGTAGTCCTGTGGAACGGCTTGCCATGCCATTTCCACCTGGCGCCTCAGTTGGACCAGCGTTCGTGCTGGACGTGCAGACCGCGTGAGACGACGCTTCATCCAGTCCCAAACATGCTCAATGGGGGACAGATCCGGAGATCTTGCTGGCCAGGGTAATTGACTTACACCTTCTAGAGCACGTTGAGTGGCACGGGATACATGCGGACGTGCATTGTCCTGTTGGAACAGCAAGTTCCCTTGCCGGTCTAGGAATGGTAGAACGATGGGTTCGATGACGGTTTGGATGTACCGTGCACTATTCAGTGTCCCCTCGACGATCACCAGTGGTGTACGGCCAGTGTAGGAGATCGCTCCCCACACCATGATGCCGGGTGTTGGCCCTGTGTGCCTCGGTCGTATGCAGTCCTGATTGTGGCGCTCACCTGCACGGCGCCAAACACGCATACGACCATCATTGGCACCAAGGCAGAAGCGACTCTCATCGCTGAAGATGACACGTCTCCATTCGTCCCTCCATTCACGCCTGTCGCGACACCACTGGAGGCGGGCTGCACGATGTTGGGTCGTGAGCGGAAGACGGCCTAACGGTGTGCGGGACCGTAGCCCAGCTTCATGGAGACGGTTGCGAATGGTCCTCGCCGATACCCCAGGAGCAACAGTGTCCCTAATTTGCTGGGAAGTGCCGGTGCGGTCCCCTACGGCACTGCGTAGGATCGTACGGTCTTGGCGTGCATCCGTGCGTCGCTGCGGTCCGGTCCCAGGTCGACGGGCACGTGCACCTTCCGCCGACCACTGGCGACAACATCGATGTACTGTGGAGACCTCACGCCCCACGTGTTGAGCAATTCGGCGGTACGTCCACCCGGCCTCCCGCATGCCCACTATACGCCCTCGCTCAAAGTCCGTCAACTGCACATACGGTTCACGTCCACGCTGTCGCGGCATGCTACCAGTGTTAAAGACTGCGATGGAGCTCCGTATGCCACGGCAAACTGGCTGACACTGACGGCGGCGGTGCACAAATGCTGCGCAGCTAGCGCCATTCGACGGCCAACACCGCGGTTCCTGGTGTGTCCGCTGTGCCGTGCGTGTGATCATTGCTTGTACAGCCCTCTCGCAGTGTCCGGAGCAAGTATGGTGGGTCTGACACACCGGTGTCAATGTGTTCTTTTTTCCATTTCCAGGAGTGTAGTTACTCTTATGATATGCTGTGATTTATTTCGTCCTTTTTGCGGAGTGAATAATTAAACTATTTCTAGTCTACTGCCAAAAAACCTACAATTCATAGAAAGTATTTTCATGAGATATTTAGGCATATGTCATGTACATGTTTCAATTTTACTGTCAAAAACGTGTGGTTCAAAGTACAAAGTGTGTTTGTAATGGGTGGACCATGTGAGGAGGATTATGTCCATAAAATGGTTCCGCAAGCTGTAACCTACACGCCATGTATCACGCGTTAATGATAGTATTCGGAAAAAATGTAATTATTGGTAATTTATGCAGTCGGTTTAATCCCTGATGTCTTCATACATGTCCTATCATCCCGTCCTTGTATTTGTCATCAGGTTCCTAACGTACGTTTCTTTACCAATTCTGCCGAGAATCTCTCCACCTCCACCTTACTTTTCAACATTCTTCTAGACCACTACACGTCAAACCCTTCAATCTTCTTCTCTTCGGGCTTCCCCACAGTCCCTCACCCACTACCACACAGTGTTGGGCACTAAACGCACATATCTGGAATTTTTCCTTCAGATTATCGCTGACGTTTGACTCTAATGTACTTCGTTGATATCTTTTCACCGTGTATTTTAATCCGAGACTTGTACTTCTTTTCTATATTTACATTGAGCAGTGTGGATAATGCAGCCTTTTAATCTGAGAACAGCTTCGTCTTTCATTCTTATTGTGCCTTCCTGGTTGTCATACATAATGCACAATTTCCGTCTTCTCCTATAGCTTGCTCCTGATTCCTCAGAATTTCGAACATCTTGCACCATTTTACATTGTTGAACTAGTTTTCCAGACCGCAAATCCTGCGAGAATATCTTGATTTTTCTTGAGTCTTGCTTCCATTACCAAGCAAATGCCTGCAGCTTCCCTAAAGTCAGATCGATCGTCATCTAACAGAGCCTGAACTTTCTTTTCCATGCTTCTCAATAATATTCTTGCCAGAAACTTGGATACATGAGCTGTCAAGCTAGTTGTGCGTTACTTTTCCCACTGACCTGCTATCACTTACCTTGCGAGACTGTACAGATAATATTTTTCCGAAAGTCTGATGTACAGCTCCAGTGTAATAGATTCTAAACACCTACATGAATAGTTGTCTTTATCCAATAATTTCAGAAATATCAGTGGATTGTTTTCTATCACTTCGGCGCTTTATTTAATCTCAAATCTTCCAAAGCTCTATTTAACTCTGACTCTAATACTTGGTCCAATATGTCTTCCGCGTCGACTCTCATTACCTCCTCAACCACTTCTTCACACAAGCCTTCCCCCTATTAGAGCCTTCAACGTACTCTTTTCGAATATCCCCTCTCTCCACTGGCCTTAACAGTGGGATTCCTACTGCACTCCTAATGTTGACGCCTTTACTTCTAATTACGCCGAAGGTTATTATGACTTTTCTATATGCTGAATCAGTCCTCCCGACGACCGTTTCTTTTCCAATTTCTTCGCATTCTTCTGCAACCATGTCTGTATTCATTATCGCAGTATCTACAGCCTCAGAGAACTCAACACCTTGTGTATCCCACTTGATTCTCAGCCTAAACGTCATCACGACATTGTGATCCGAGTACTCCCTGCAAACCAATGCATGATTTCCTAATCTCTGTCTGAGCATGATGTAAAGAAGCTGCAGTGAAAAAGCAATTGGCGGTGTCCCATCCCTTAGTAAATATCGCCGGACAGGTCCACAGCCGTACAGGGCAGACCCTCGTCTAGACAGGGCTCCAGCAGAACAACGCCGCACTACTTGCTGTGGCGCCAGCTGGGGCAACAGTCTAAAGGAATGTGTCTACACAGTGGAGTCGAAAATTGGGCATTGTGTGCAGAGCCACGCATAATAAAAATTCACAGGTTTTCGTGTTCGCTGATAGTGCAAGTAGGCCAGTGAACCACTTCCCTCAGCTTCTGTTGTATAAGAAAACTCCGGCATCTGAGAAACGTCTAGAGATAGAATCTTTATTACACCACATAGCTAGGACTAACAAGCTCCAAGGCACAGGCGATTTAGATAAATATCTTTGAGATTTTATCTGTTCGCTTGTTGCCATGGGAAGAGACACGACTTTGGAAAAAAATCATCCCTTCCCTCTGCGAAAACTTAAAAAAGCCAGTAACTGACGATTTGTTTTCTTTTCAGAGAGGCAGGTTTCTTAACTCTTGCCCTTCTTCGACATGAGTTTGTGCTGCCGTGAGGGAGGGGAGACTTAGCGCCTCTAGAGCCTTGTGATTGGTTCAAGACAGGGTGAAAGCAGTGTCGTTCGGGCACTTTGTGGGAAAACGGAGATTTTTTCTGGGGAGATGCGAAGCACTCGGGTGTGGGACTTTTGTCTGGTAAGCACTTCTGGTCGAAGCTCTGGCATGTGTGGTTGGTAACTGAGACCTGTCCTGATGCTGACTTCACTTGAGAGTAGTTTATACCGGGGAGCCTGTGGTGAAGTTCATACTGTACCGACAGTGTGACTTCAAACGTCTCGAACTACTCGTTTTCCGAGGGCACACTTATTCGTTTTTGGTTTAGCGGTCTTGACGTTTGGTATCCTTGTGTGCTCTGTGATATAAGTGAGCCAAATTGGTTCTTGGTAAGACCAGTGAAGGGGTGTCTCACACACTGAAAGCTACCGTGATTTCAGGACTCTGGTTGAGAGTAATTTGCCACCCGTCTGCCTGAGCGCTAGACCGTGAGATTTTGTATTTCTTTCGTGGCCACGATCAATTCACAGGTGCCGCCTTCACTTCTCACCTCTTCCGCCGCACACATATCGCCAGCTGCAAGTCACGTCGCCGCACGAAGCAAACAAGGTAACGTACTATACTAGTGCTCCGGCATTATCAGCGCGTACAGATCTCAATTGCCACTTGCTCTCAGCTGCACCTATGTAGAGAGACAACAGTAGATTTGATCAATCGAAGTCCGCTCTCAGATAAATTCAGCTTGCGTTATCCACATTTTTAGGGCCAGAGTACTTGACTTATTGATTACCTACTTAAACTGTCTTTACCAATCAGGATCCACCTAATGAAGTAGTAAATAACCTGTTAATGGTTTAGGGTATTCAATCTATAACTTGTTTGGTATAATTTAAGTCTTGTTTGAGAAAATAAGTTTTGTTAGTACACTAATACACTAACTTTTTGCCAAGATTCTCAATCAATTAAATAGTCCCACCAGAGTTACCTTTCAACGAAAGTACTGCTGGTGCTGCTGCTGCTGCTCGTGCGTATGCTGCACGGTAACCACAAAGTCGCCATTCCAATAAAATGTACTTCATCGCCTGGAGCAACATCTTCGACCACAAGTAATGGACAGAAATCGCACAAGGACTAGACGTAATCCACAAACAGAGGACGCTTTCTTGCCACTTCATCAATCATCTCGCCAGAGGACCTGTAATACTGCAAGGCAGTTCCAGATTGACTGATTGTTGAAGTGTTGCTCGATGAAGAAGTACATCCGTACCATTACAGGGTAACTCAACAGCAGCACTAGACGAGTACAGTTTTGCGAATGGGTCTTGCACCAAGTGGATATAACGAACATTTTGTAGATACCGTGATATAGGACTGACGAATCTAACTTCATTCGTGAAGATATTTTCAACCTCAATAACAGCCATTAGTGGACGGAACACGGCCGACATGTCACCCCTGAACCTGGCTTTCAGGTACGCTTTGGCATAAACCTGTGGGCTGGAACCGTAGGAGGAGAGCTTTTCGGCCCTTACCTATTGCCGGACAAGTTGAACACATACGTGCATCGTACGTTTCTTTGCCATACTTTGCCTGACGGTTCAGAAACCGTTCGACGTGGTGTTTGGCGACAGCTATGGTTTCAGCATGATGGTGGACCGCCACACTTTGGAATGAATGTATGTGCCTATTTAAATGAAGCGTTTCCAGGGAAATTGATTGGTCGTGGAGGTCCGATGTTCTGGCTACTCGTTCCCCGGACATTTTTGTTTTTGCGGACACTTACAGAAACAAGTTTATAGTACTCCACCCATGGATTTACACGATCTAATAGCTAGCTAGCATGCCGGTTCGGCAATGGTGGATGCAAATGTGTTGTCTAGGGTCCACCACAGTATGATCCAGCGAGTGGCGAAGTGTTTGCAAATGCAGAATGGTCCCTTTGAATATCTTATTTAAAGTTAACGTTGCTCGTATGTGCACTTACCATCTCTGTGAACATGAGCCTGGAAGTCAAAAGTACGAAATGGAGTTATTGTTCTTAGCATAATGCGTAATCTAGTGTAGCCCATCTTTGCGCCTTCATGTGTCATTGGATGCAGACGTTGTTTCTGTATCCACTGTCATTTTCTATTGGCTTTATTTGTGTTTTGGACGAAACAAAGTGCTCGTTTATGTCTGTATGAAGTTCAAGTTATATCCTAATGTTTAAATAAAAATAACAGTAACGGAAACAAATACTCAAGATACCGCATTGTGAAGGCCTAAGCTGTATATAATTATGGTTTAACTGAAAAAAAAAAAAGTTCTCGCGAGAACATGACTCGAACACCGGCGGATCTGCATATCCGTTCCCCACGGCATTTTTATTATTATTTACTTTTGTTATTATTTTTATTTATTAATATTATTGTTTATTATTATTACTGTTTATTATTACCTCACCGTGCTAATGGGACAGCTCTGGCATAGTGCAGAGCTCATGCTATCTGCTCTTGGCCACACTTCACGCAGTTAGTGTTGCTAGAGCCTCGTATTTCTATTAAATCTATTGGTGGGACTAGGTTTTGGCACATACAACTTTTTCAACTGGAACGATGAATCGAATGCCTACGACCAAATACGGCATTTTTTCTTCACCCTGTATATGCGTACTGCCCAAATACCTGGAAGTGAATTGTACAGTGTATTCCTATCATCCTATGAAGGGTTGCTTCCTTTGCATTCAACATGGAGCGCGGGATCAGTCTAATCTTATCGACATGATCAGTTAGTACGTGAGGGGTCGTAATTGTTGTTGGGGTCTTCAGTGCGAAAACTGGTTTGATGCATCTCTCCGCGCTGCTCCATCCTGTGAATGCCTTTTCATCTCCAAATAACTACTACAATCTACGCCCTCCTTAATCTGCTAATAGTACTCATCTCTTGTTCTCACTCTACAACTTTTACATACACTTCCTTCCAGTACTAATCTGGTGATCCCTTGATGACTCAGAAAGTATCCTATCTGCCGATCCCTTCTCTTAGTCAAATTGTGTCACAAATTTCTCTTCTCCACTGTTCAACAAAGTACCTCCTCATTAGTTACGTGAACAACCCTTCTAATCTGCAGCATTCTCCTGTAGCACTACATTTCAAAAGCTTCTATCCTATTCTTGTTTGAATTGTCTATCGTCCACGTTTCACTACCATACATGGTTTACAGTGCAGACAAATACCTTCAGAAAACTTTTCCTAACATATAAATCTATATTCTAAGTCAGCAAATTTCCCTTTTTCAGAAAAGCTTTCCTTGCCATTGCCAGTCTACATTTTATACCCTCTCTACTTCGGCCATCATCTGTTATTTTGCTGTCCAGGTAGCCTCAGCATCACTGGATTTAATTAGACCTTATTCCAATATCCCTGTTTTCCTTTTGTTGATGACATATCCTCCTTCAAGACACTGCCCGTCCCGTTAAACTAGTCATCCATGTCCTTTGCTGTCTCTGACAGAATTACTTTGTCAAGGCAAACCCCAAAATTTTTATCTCTTCTCACTGAACTGTTATTCCTTCTCCAGATATTTCTTTGGTTTCCTTTAATGCTTGCTAAATGTACAGATTGAGTAACATTGTGCCGCGCGGGACTAGCCGAGGCGATGCAGTCATGGGCTTTGCGGCTGGTCCCGGCGGGGGTTCGAGTCCTCCCTCGGGCATGGGTGTGTGTGTTTGTCCGTAGGATAATTTAGGTTAAGTAGTGTGTAAGCTTATGGACTGATGACCTTAGCAGTTAAGTCCCATAAGATTTCACACACATTTGAACATTTTTTTTCATTAACATCGAGTGTAGACTACAACCCTGACTTCTTTCTCAACCACTGCTTCCCTTTTGTGTCGCTTGACTCTTATAACTGTCCTCTGATCTCTGTTAAAAATTGTATACAACCTTTTGCTTCTTGTATTTCACCTCTGCTACCTTCAGAATTTGAAAGATATCACTACAGTCACACTGTCAAAAGTTTTCTCCGAACTTACAGAATCCACAAACGTAGGCTTTCCTTTCCTGAATCTACCTTCTAAGAGAAGTTGCAATCTTCTGTAGATCATTCGTGTTACTATTTTGCAGCTATGAATTATTATACTGGTAGTTCGGTAATACTCATACCTGTCAGCACTTGCTTTCTTCGGAATTTGAATTATTACATTCTTCTTGGAATCTCAGGGAATTTCGCTGTCTCATACATCTTGCACAGCAGGTAATAGTTACCTCATGATTGGCCCTGTCAAAGGCATCAGTAGTTCTCACGAAATGAGTACATTCCAACGATGAGCGTTAAATAAAAATGCAACGTATTATTTTTTTAATGACCTACTCTTATTAATAAATTTTCGTATGTACTGAGTGAAATGCTTTCCGGAAGTGAATAAACAATGCATCCTACAAATTGCCTTAGATCCAGGGCTTTCAAGATGACCTTTGACAAACGTTCGAGTTGCTATTGAAACGTCCCCTTAGAAAAATTATACAAGACTATGCTTAAACTGACACACAATATTTTTAGCGCAACGCAATCTGACTTTCAAAAATCCCTACAAAGGAATGGCCCTGACTAACATTAACCTATACCTTTCACAAATCACTTACCTCACCAAAAATCTTCGTTACTCGAACTACTGCAATACAGCGAGCGCCACTACTGCCAGCTAAATAAAAGATTCAAACTACGGAAGGCACTAACTACTGATAGGCATAGTTAGCAAATGAAAGATTTTAATAGAGAACAAACAATGTATTTACCTCAATAGTGTTCAAAAGTCATAATGTATATAGCAGTTCATGATATCCAGTATTACAAATTTCAAAACTCCGCCATCTCTCTCCTCACATCCACCACTGCTGGCGGCTCACCTCCAACTGCGCAACGCTACGCGCTGTTCACATCCAGCTGCCGCTGCCCAACACTACAATGGCAGACAACAATGCAAACTAGCCACAGACTGCACACAGCACACCCAGTGTTTTCATACAGAGCGCTATGTAACGTTGCCAATAAGAAAAAATAAACAGCCTACTTACATAGCCCCCATGCTCCCCACAAAAAATCTTACAAATTGTTTTGGGCAGTGGCCAATAATGATTTGAAGAAATTTTTCATAAATACAATAGCAAAGATATCAAATGCACACACTTATTGATACAATGTTGGTCAAAAGCTAAAATTTTCTCACAGTCCATAAAGACAGTCCTGATCATTCATCACAGTAAAATTGCAGTGTTTTTTTTCTCAAAGTCTGAGCAGTAAAAGAGAATGCACACGGAAGTAGTGGATTTCCATGCAGTCGTGAAGAAGTAGTGTTGTCCTTCCAATGGAAAGACAGTGCTGACTCTTGACATGCAGACAGGTAATGGGCCACAACAGAGCAAACCCACAGCACAGTCAGTCGAATTTGAAATATATTGGTAGGTAGGTCATCACAGAGTAGACCCACTGTAGTCCTGGTAGAGAGTATGGTATTGGTGGGCCATCAAAGATGCAGACCCACTGTAGTCCTTGTAGAGACGGCCAGCAGCCATCTGTTGCAACTGTGCAGGTGCACAATCGCCATCAAAGAGTCTTGCGGACAATATAGCAAGTCCACAAACCACCACTTGTGCACTCACAAAGTTTTTGGAATTGTCCTTAGAACCAGCAATGCTGTTATCCAGTCTCTTGCTGAATTATTAACACACGTGCAAACACTAACAGTCCCTACTTCTCACATATTGTCCAAATACTATGACAGACAGTAACGTGTGCAGTGAAATGGAACTTACAAGTTACTTAATTTGATGAACTGGTGTCAATTACAATTTTATAACATAAGAATACAATTACAAAGGTACAAAATACATCATTAAAGAACATAACAATACAGATAACATTTGTAGTACAGGCTTTACAAAACAATAGAAATAAACATATACATAACATCAACTTCACACATGAGCATTAAAGCAGAACAGAATTAATAATGTCTAACATCTTTACAAAGTAAATAACATATCATTAATGCAAATTATATTTGAGGATAACAGTGTTCCTCATCATAGTTCATGTAGCTGAGTATTTATCAGATAAACATGTAAAGACAGGAAGAACATAAATGCACAAGGGTACACAAACACATAGTTGGATAACACAAGGAAAGGACAGGGTTTGTTTTACTGCAGTATTTTGCAAAACAAAACTTTCTTTACTTCTCGGAGATCTCCCTTCGTTCTTCATTATTTCCAAAAGTCCTATCTATACCTGCTTTCTGTACTTTTAGCGTATAGCCTCTCAGTGCATTTCTTCAAATTCATCGCAGCTCATTCTCTTATATAGTCTACCCCCTCTTAAGCTAACTTAAATATACTGAGCTCAGATGCTGAAGTAAGGGACGAGGCAATGCAGCAGCACAAAACAATTAACACAAACATCAATGACAAAAAATTCAAATTGGCAAAGCAGTTGCAATATTACATCTAATATAAGGCATTGTGCAGCAAACAAGAAAAATAAATGGGTAGTAAAACTGGCTTAACAGCGTAATACAAAGTCAAATTCAGTAACATTATGCCTGGCAAACAGCAGCAGCAAATGAAACAACTTATATCTAAACATGACATAGCTCAAGCAGAAAAAATATTACATTAAAGACAACAATGCAGATAAGGGAAATGTCTGTTCACATCTTAATATCTATGTAATTAAAGTGGTGCACCACAACTTATTCCACAAAATAAATTACCAAGTACTTGAAAAGAAAATTATGAATGCAGTTCCTGTGAAGGTAAATGTCTTTTTGTGCTCCCTCATTTTTTTGAAAAAAATTATTATTTACTCGATCTGTAGACAGAAAATATTTATATTAGTACATTTATAATATTTTATTTTAACCAATGCTGCAGTGCAGCTAGAAACTAGTTATTAAACAAAATGAGCAATCTCTCAACTACAAAGACAATAGATGGAAAATGTTTCTCATCATTTCATTAGGCATTTTAGTAAATATCATAAATTTAGAGCTACACTGTGTAATCATATGTTTTCAAGTTTGAGTGTGTCGTATTTGCGATGCTTTCTACAAAGGCATGTCAATAGCGAGGTTAATGGTCTCTTTTTTTCTCCGCCTAATGGCTTTTTCTCAAGGGGGCTGGCACACCTGGCCGCTCACAACGTATTACATCATGGTCACTTACCTTTCTTACCGAAATATTTACGACAGCAGTTTCCGCTACAGTGAGTCTCATATAAAAATTTCACAGGTCGAGAATTTGCGTTACAAATTTGTAGAAACAAAATTCTATTGGTATAACAGTGTCCAAAAAATTTTCGTCGACATTGTAATACATTCACGCATTTACATACATTTCATAACTCTTAAAGTACGATTCTTGGTTTCCAACAACCTTTTTCACAAACCAGAGTCCCTAACCACTACTCATTATTTCTTACCTTATTACACATATACATATTCGTCGACACTTCTTCAATATTTCATCATAATAAATACGTAGCATAATCAAATTTCTCATATAGCATCAGCTTATTGATCATAAACATACCTCAACAGCATAATACACATCGTCGTCGTAAAAATAACATCATAATACCTCAGTCAAATCTCAAAAACGTCGTAGCTTTCTGCAATAATTTCAAACCCTAAAAAAAATATTCTCTGCTCATTTCAATAGTGTCATCTACCTCAAACGTACCTTAAAACTCATGATCTCATACCAAATACATCATTAAAAGCTCACATAGTGTCACAATGGTTCTGAAAAAATATGAAGAGTTCACAAAGTACAGACAAAATACAGTTTCATAGTGTGAAGTTATCCAACTGTGTAATTACGTAAACATCTGTCACTGACGTAGTAAAAAAAATGTTTATCTCTCAGTTAAATGATCAGATAGCTGTGTAATTTGTGTGTTAGAGAAATATGGTACCGATGTGTAAAGTTGTATAAGCAAATACCATATTAGCTAGGGCTCCTTGTGCTTGCCAAACACATGGTACACAAAGTAAGCGTGTACCCCCCTGAGGATTAATGTAATTATACCCTCAGGTGTTACAGATTACAGCAATGGAATGAAATGTATCACGGAAAACTTTCTTTGTAATTCAAAAATCTTGAAAAATAAATGGTTTAAGTACAGAATTAATCACTCAAATGCGTATCCTGTAGCGCTAAACTGTGCGTCTTGTTGGAACATAATCTCTGTGGAAGTGTCGTAGTTATCGTCCTCCGAAAGCTAAGTTCTGCAGAAGTCAATGTACTTACCTCATGATAAACAAAAGTGAAATGCTTTGCGTATAGATATCGTAGTTATTATGCTTATTGGCGTGATGAAGAAAGTACTGTACAGTAACGTATTGTTGTGCCACGAAAAAGGCTGTCTCATTGTTGCTATACCACAAAAGTTACTACTAAAACATGTTTTACTCTCCAGAATAATTCAGAAAAACTGTGCAGATATAAAACAGAAACACCGCAAAAGGAACATTGTAAATTGTCACTCATTAGTAGTGTCATGATAAAATCGAATAGCTGTCACATAAACTAACCACTGTGCCATCTGGTATCTCACAGAAAGTACTTTAAATCCAGAATGTATTTTCAAGTAAACCAAAATGTTGCATTAAAATCTCATTAGCAGTACTGGTAAATGTTCTAAGTATGTGAGCCTTATAGTCGTTATGTAATCGTGCAACTAAGAAGCAAGTATGTACACACACAATTACACTGTGTCGTCTGTTCGCAATAACAATGCATTCGTAATTTCTGTTTAAATAAGTTTTCTTGGTTTTTGACTGGATATTTAACTTCAAACATTGTTGCATGTTAACAGATTCTAAGTCTGACAAAACATACTAGAAATGTGAAGTGAGAAGTTTTATGGCAAAGACTAAGTTAAACAGCAGATTATCATTCAATAAACGGTTTTACATGTGAAATGTGGTGTAAACCTTTACTCTTCCTAGTACGCAGACTTTCAACTGAAAAGCAATTGTCATGTTTTATACGTCGGTAAGGAATGCTAAATCTTTTCTCAAGGTTAGCGTCTGTGTTATTTTTCTGTGAGCCAGACGGCGCAGGTGGCTGCCTGCGGTGCGAGTCATTGTCTGTTCCTTTATTGGCGCGCGTCGTTATTGGGAGACCTCGCTTCTACAAATTCGCGTTGTCGAAAGTGCCCTGCTCTGTTTGAATCCCGCCAGTTCTGATGAAATTCAGGTCTGTAGTTATGATTATCTCGTCTGTCGTCATGTCGGTAGATTTCATAATTTCTTTCTTGTCGGTCATGTGGTGGAGAATATCTTCCTGAATCGTAACTGCGCACTGAACTGTTAAGTCTGAAGTTATTCTGTCTCCCTTGATAATAATTGTTTTGGTTCCCATATTCTCTGTTTCTAAGGTAATCTCTGTCATATTCATTACTACGGAAATGCGATCTTTCTCTGTAACTATTGTTACTCTGCCAGTGGTTTTCATATGGGTGGTGTCTGTTTTGTTCACGATTTGCGTTGTAAGAATAGCCTTGTTGTGTCCAGTTATTATTTCTGTCGTCACGGAATTGTGACGGATGTGACCTGTAGTGATTGTTTTCCTGTTTTCGCATCCCGCGACTGTGTGTGTCAATTTCTAATTCTTGTAAGAGTCCCTGAAAAGCTTCAATGTCGTCTTTGCAACGTCCTGCTAAAATAATATGTCGTAAATGTTCAGGCGATTTGATTAAGCAAATGCGGATGAGTTCTGATGGGCTGTATGGGTTTGACAGGTACTGATTCTTGTGCAACATGTCTTCAAAATATTTCACAAGACTGGAAAATTCAGACTGTTCAAAGCGTTTCATCATCATGATGCTATGTTTTACTCGGTCTTGTGTAGCTTGAGACCAATATGCTGAGAGGAAGGCATGATAAAGTTCTCCTTCACTGTGGCAATCGTGAATGACCGATCGCATTCGTACAGCTGGTTCATTCTCTAAATAGCCACACATAAATTTTAATCTGTGTTCAAATGACCAGTTGGGAGAAAAACAATGAGAGAATTGATGGAGCCACGCTTGTGGATGAATGTCGTTGCCAGAATTCTTAAACATTTTGAATTTACGTGTAGTAATGAACAGCTTATAGTCAAAATCATCATGTCGGCGAGTCGCATGTCGGTCATTGTTACGTCGTGTCGGCGGTTCCATTTCAAAATTCGGTGCACCTTGCCAATTTCTTACATAATTTCCGAAATTCCCTGTGTTATTATTTTTCCGTATTTCTATGTCCCTCTTCCCGTACCGGGGCGCGAGTGTCCTCTGAAATACGTAATTCTTGTATTACCTGTGTCAGCTGATCTTGTACTTCCCGGATTTCTCTTTGGTGTTGCGTATTTATTTGATTCTGATTTTGTTTGAATTTCCTAATTTGTTCGCACTCTTCTGTGTCATTAAAGACTACTGGTTTTGTGTAATTCAGTTTATCATCTACCTTCGTAGATAAATTATTTAGCTGATCCGAAAGTTCAACTACTTTCTCTGATAATGAACTAATTTCCTCCATGTGTCTTTCTGTACCAATTTTCAGAGTATCTACTGTGTCCTTTAAGTTTTCCTGAGTTTTTGCAAGTTGCGTAACCGAATCGGTAGATGCAAGTGAGTCAATTTTAGCTTGCATGGTCTCATGATTTTCATGAACAATAGTTTGCAGTTCTTTTATGGCTGCTTCGTGATTCTCTAATGCATTTTCATGCCGCGAAAAAATAGGTTGAAAATGCTCACAAATTTGTGTTTTTACATCATTACAGACTTTTTGACATTTCGATTCAATGTTATGTAACTCAGTAGTTAAATCTTCACGTGTTTGTTCAAGCTTATGTTCCACTGAGTCTAACGTTTGAAGCGTTTGTTCCATTGCGTCTAACTGTTGCTGTGTTTGTTTCTGGTGTTGTTCCATTGTGTCTAACTTTTGAAGATTTTTTTCCATTGTGTCTAACTTTTGAAGATTTTGATCCATTGCGTCTAACTTTTGAAGCTTTTGCTGTGTTTGTCTCTGATTTCGTTCCATTCTGTCTAACTTTTGAAGCTTTTGCTGTGTTTGTCTCTGATTTTGTTCCATTTGTTGCATTAATTGCAATAATAATGTATTAGTGTCTGTAATCTGTTTCTCTACGCTTTTTGGCAGTGCATTTTCACCGGCAACATTCACATTTTGACAAGCAGAAAATGTGTCTTGACTCGTTTGAGAAAACGGTGAGGAACCAAAACCTAAGTCTACAGTATTTGCGATATTGTGTTCTGTCATTTCGGATTCCTGAGGCGAGCTGTTGCCGACCGATCGATCGATAATGCTTCCCTGTTCACTACCTGTTTCACTGTCTACACCATTATTTGCCGCCCGCTCCATTTCCCTATGCACAGTTACCAAATTACTACTTTGAATGTGTTAATTCACTACACAGTGGTGCTGATAAGCTACGGTCGTCGTCACTATTATTTCTCAGTTTACTTTGGAGCCTAGTGTTACGTTTTTCACACGCCATTATTGTCACAATATTTCCCATGATAACACAGAAAAGCACAATTTGAAGAGCAAAAATAAGAGAACACATTAACATAGCATTGAAAATAATATCTAGTTAATTGCAAGCGCAGCTGCGAAATACTTGGTGCAAATTTACATGCGTGCCACACCTGTTTTACTGTACAACAATGAAAGACTGCAACTACAAAGGAGATACTCTCTACAATTACGAGCTGTCAATAAACAATAGCTACACTAATTACACAAACTACAAGAAAAAAATCAGAAGATTCCAGGGAGGTATCCTGGCAGGGTCGCCATATGAAACGTCCCCTTAGAAAAATTATACAAGACTATGCTTAAACTGACACACAATATTTTTAGCGCAACGCAATCTGACTTTCAAAAATCCCTACAAAAGAATGGCCCTGACTAACATTAACCTATACCTTTCACAAATCACTTACCTCACCAAAAATCTTCGTTACTCGAACTACTGCAATACAGCGAGCGCCACTACTGCCAGCTAAATAAAAGATTCAAACTACGGAAGGCACTAACTACTGATAGGCATAGTTAGCAAATGAAAGATTTTAATAGAGAACAAACAATGTATTTACCTCAATAGTGTTCAAAAGTCATAATGTTTATAGCAGTTCATGATATCCAGTATTACAAATTTCAAAACTCCGCCATCTCTCCCCTCACATCCACCACTGCTGGCGGCTCACCTCCAACTGCGCAATGCTACGCGCTGTTCACATTCAGCTGCCGCTGCCCAACACTACAATGGCAGACAACAATGCAAACTAGCCACAGACTGCACACAGCACACCCAGTGATTTTCACACAGAGCGCTATGTAACGTTGCCAATAAGAAAACATAAACAGCCTACTTACACTATCACCTGCTTTCCAGGCTGGTTTGCACGGAGTATGTTACTCCGTTCGAGATACCACATTTTTAGTGGCGAACAGTCCGCCCCGCTGGTAGTTAAGTGGTCAGCTCGACGGAATGTCATACCTAACGGCCCGGGCTCGATTCCCAGCTGGGTCGGAGGTTTTCTCCGCTCAGGGACCGGGTGTTGTGTTGTCCTTATCATCATCCTTTCATCCCCATCGACACGCAAGTCGCCGAAGTGGCGTCAACTCCAAAGACTTGCACCAGGCGAACGGTCTACCCGACGGGAGGTCCTAGCAACACAGCATTTCCGTTTCCAATAATGAACAAGTCAGGAAGTAGCCCAGACCGCTGTACCTGACTTATTCCTAGACGCAGATCCATTCCTATGAAGTTCATTAGTCCCCTGTCGCCTCAAAACACAATCTACTAGTATACCTACATCTGTACTCGGCAAACCATTGCGATGTGCATGACAGGGGGTACGCCCCATTATCGTAGTTATTAGTGTTTTTTTTTCGCGTTCTATTCATATATAGGGCGCGAGCATAATGATAATTTAAATTCTTCCGAGCGTGCTAAATTGATCTATTCTTGTCTTCACGATCCATATGTGAGCGATACGTAGGGTGTTGTAATATATTCCTAGAGTCACCTTCTAAAGCTTGTTCCTGGAACTTTGTACGTTGTCTTTCTCGGGATAGTTTAGTGTACCTTCAAGAGTCTTCCAGTTAGGTTTTTTCAGCATGTCTGTGAAACTATCCCACGGATCAAACAAAACCCTGACCATTCGCGCTGTCCACCTCTGTATGTTTTCTATATCCCCTGTTAGCCCTATCTGATACGGATTCCTCACATTTTGGCGATATTCTAGGGTCGGTTGAGCGAGTGATTAGTAAGCAGTCTGCTTTGGGGTCTCGTTACGTTTCCCCAGTATTTGCCCTTAAATCGAAGTCTCCCACCTCTTTGCCCACGACCAAGCCTGTGTGATCATTCCATTTTGTATCCTTATCAAGTGCTACAACCAGGTATTTGAATGAATTGGCCGATTCCCACGGTGATATCACAGTCACGGAGTGCTAGGTTTTTCCGTTTTGTGAAGCGCACAGTTTTAAATTTATGAACGTTTGAAGCAAGTTGCCAATCTCAGAACCACTCTGAAATCTTATCAAGACCTCACTGAATATTTCTGCAGCTTCTTTCAGACAGCACTTCGTTACAGATAAGTGCATCGTCTTCAAAAAAGTCTAAGGTTACTATTAACATTTCTAGAATGAAATTTTTACTCTACAGCGGAGTGTGCGCCGATATGAAACTTCCTGGCAGATTAAAACTGTGTGCTGGACCGAGACTCGAACTCGGGACCTTTGCCTTTCGCGGGCAAGTGCTCCACCGACTGAACTACCCAAGCACGATTCACGCCCCGTCCTCACAGCTTAAATTCCGCCAGTACCTCGTCTCCTACCTTCCAAACTACACGGAAGCTCTCCTGCGAAACTTGCAAAACTAGCACTCCCGGAAGGAAGGATATCGCGGAGACATGGCTTAGCCACAGCCTGGGGGATGTTTCTAGAATGAAATTTTCACTCTACAGCAGAATGTGCGCCGATATGAAACTTCCTGGCAGATTAAAACTGTAGGCCGGACCGAGACTCGAACTCGGCACCTTTGCCTTTCGCAGGCAAGTGCTCCACCGACTATTAACATTATTCACAAAGTCATAAATATGCAGCGTGAACAGAAGGGTTACCAGCACACTTCTTGGGGCACACCCGAAATTACTTCAACAATTTTCTGATGACACTCCATCCCAAATAACTAGCTGCATCCCCCCCCCCCCCCATGTGATCGTGCTTTTGATAGTAAGCGTAGTCGTAGTACTTAGTCAAATTCTTTTCGCAAGTCAAGATATACTGCATCCACCTGACTGCCTTGACTCGAAGTTTCAGTTATCACACGAGAAAAGTGTGAGTTGGTCTTCACATAATCGAGGTTCTCTGAGACCTTGCTGGTTGGTATGGAGGAAGTCTTTCTGTTCGAGATATGTCAGAATATGTCCTAATATTCCGCAACAGATCGATGTCGAGGATATTGGACGGTAGTTTTTCGGATCACATTTTTCTTGTCAACTGGTGTAACCTGTGATTTCTTTCAAGTAATGGTCACGGTTTTTTGTCCGAGGAATCTACGAAATATTATAGTTAAAAGAAGGGCCAAATCTACCGCCAATTCACACACACACACGCCCATACAGGGGTGTGGACACACGCACACTAATGAAACCTATCACTCTTTCTCTCGCAGTCACTTTTCTTTGCGATGAGCTACATATATTAATAGTGTTTCGTCCGGGGAGCGGAATGTGTTATAATTTAGCTTCTTTCTGTCTCCATCGGTTTACATCGCGAAGAGCTTGATATACCAATTTCAATACGGCCGTGGAGCAAAATGCGTTATACAACATTTTTATCAGTAGGATGGCTCCGCCTGCAGACGACGTTAGCTAAATCGGAAGAGTGCAAAAATTATCGCTTGCATTGATTAGTATCGTAACTTTACGATGGGGCACGTATCTAATGCCATAAAATCAGCACTAACTAGAAAAAATAACATCACATTTATCTTTGTTAAATTTCCTAAGGACTCGGGGGAGGTAAGGAATGGTACGTTCAAGGTCAGTTTGTTTACGATTCTCTTGTAACCTACGGATATTAACTGAAGAATGCCGTTTAAAACCTGCAGAAAGACGACTTATACATAGGCTACAGTGTGAAGCGTTCTTCACTGCACTTCCAATAGTACCAGTAAATGTGGAACGTAGGAAACTTATCTGGAGTGTAGTACCTGGTTTGTTTGATGTGCCAAATAGGCTACCACAACTGTAGCTGACACGAAAACCAATCAAACGTGATAATTAAAAACCAAAAGCAGTAAAACTGTTTCCCCACACAGACGAAAGCAATTCCACAATTGTAACTACATATGAGCCACAAACGCGATGAATCTGCAACACATTCACTTTCGTAGTAAAATTAATTACTTTTATAGAAAAAGTCGCTTATTACGTTGGGAAACGGCGTGAAGTTTAAGAATGCGTCAGCCATTAGACTCCATACGAAGTTGTTATGTGGCAAAAAAGTGCCTATCATAATAAGAACAGATAACTAAAATATATGCTTCTCACGAATGAAGATGTATTTATACTCTTTTGTTTACAGCGGAGTAAGATCCAGCTATACACATACTCAAAAAAATTTCTTAATCAATAAGTCGTAACTTTTGTCACTGAATCGGTGAGATTCGGCTTTTTTTACATTTATTTTAGAATCATTCATGTTTCTCGATAGTTTACTGATGCATGAAACGAAAAATACGAAAACAATTCGTTTAATTAAGAAGAAAAATAATTAAAAATAAACAATCTTAAAGCTGACTTTACGCCGCTAGGGGCGCTAGTGCCGTTCCAGTGCCAGACGGTAACAGTTTGACAGTAGTAAGTGTCACTGATGTTTATGTTAATCTGTGGTTGTTTGTTCTGAGTGATTCGTCGTATTTCCCCCGTAACGCAATCGCCTGTGGAATGACAACAGGAAGGTACCTCAGAAAGTGGCACTGAGAACAGCTTCTGCACTTCGGGACCTGTTCTTTACCATGTAGAAAGAATGGATGGTCACATTATCATTCTCGACCATATCCGAGTGAAAGTTTCTAGCATTCTTTATTAAAAAGTGAAAATTGGTCGTGATGGTTTATTTTAACACTTTGGAGACCGGCTTCTTAGAAGAATACTGAGCCTAGGAAACCGGACATTTATGCCTTTTTTTTAAGTTTACAGGCACACACGTAACAGATGTATCTTCAAGAGCACAAAATGGCACAAACTTCAACATTTCTCATGTTTATTTTAGTTATCTGATAAATTACAAATTTTAAAATAATGATGACAGGAAGTACAATTTTCCTCCCAGGAAAAAAGTGCGAGTTGAGTTATTGAGTAATTACTTCCTCTTGAGCTTTCTAACTTTCTTGCTCACTCGACAAACGTTACATACTTGGAGCAAAATTACGCCGAACTGTGAAACGTGCAGAATATACGCACGAAATTACGTCATGTGATCATATTGGCTCAGCCATTCACGACACCCGCCGTTCTGTTCGCTAATATTTCTTTCGAAATAATTCTGGAAACTGACGACAGAAGGCAGCATCAGTCAAGTGATAGTTCTCGAGACTTAGGTAAGTTGTTCTCATACGAAATGGCCGGCCGCGGTGGTCTAGCGGTTCTAGGCGCGCAATCCGGAACCGTGCGACTGGTACGGTCGCAGGTTCGAATCCTGCCTCTGGCATGGATGTGTGTGATGTCCTCAGGTTAGTTAGGTTTAAGTAGTTCTAAGTTCTATGGGACTGATGACCACTGATGTTAAGTCCCATAGTGCTCAGAACCATTTGAACCATCATACGAAATGAGTCCCCGACCTATGCTCGTGCTCGGTCTCTTTAACACAAAATCCGAGTCATGTTCAGGCTTGGTGTCCAAAGTGTGGGATAAATCCTATAAAAAAATGTAGTAGTTGAAGGAGCATCCATTGTCAAAGTCGGAAATATATTTCTAGATTCTTCATTTGCTGCTGATTCTTAAAACTTTGTAAGTAGGCTGTTGCAAAATAATTTGCATTTACCATTAAGCGTCTACCAGTTCACATTCTTCAGCATTTTGGTAGCGCTCTCCCGTGAATCAAAGAGGCTTATGGCCGTTTGTGCATTTCTTCCTTCAGTACGTTCAGAATCTCCTGTTACTCCTATATGGTATGTGTTTCACATGCTTGAGCAATATTTTAAGATGGGATGTTTTCTTTAAGCAATCTCCTTTACAGATTGATTACAGTTTCCCATTATCCTGCCAATGAATCGACGTCTTTCCCGTGCTTTGCCTATGACTAAGCATTTGGGATCATTTTCACATCCCCGTGTGACTGTGTTACACCCAGATATTTAAGAGAGTTGACTTGACTTCAGTTGTTACTGACTGACACCGCACTGAAAGGATACTACGTTTTTCTCGGTTTGTGAGGTGGACGGTTTTACAGTTCTGAACATTTAAAGCCAGTCGTCAGTCTTTGCACAACATTAATATCCCGTCATCCTGATTGAATATTTGTGCTGCTTTCTTCAGATCAGGACAGTCTGTACCATTAGGCAAGACTAGACGGCCGCCTAGGGCGGCAAAAATCAAACAGCGAAAAAACTGAGGAAATGAGGAGAAAAAATGAAAGCAGAGGAAAAATTAAAACACCAAATTGTTTTTAAAAGTGTACTGAACAGTTACTTAATATGTCCTTACTTAATTTGACGAAAGGAAACTCATTGCTTCTACCTCAGCGGCTACTGAGTTCGAAACGGAAATAAACGTGACATTGATTCATCTATATCGAGCGCTGAAGAGGGGCCGATGCGCTGGATTGTGATCATGTTGCGACTTAATATCATACCTCTCTCAGTTCCTCTTTTTTTTTGCTCTGCCGATCATTTGCCACGCATCAGCTGAATTTAGGACGTCTGGTCATACCAGTTTAATGATTTAAAGTGTCTTACGAGATTGGTACTGTTGTGCCGTTGTGTGTTGGTGATGCTGGAGGGGAGAAGGGGATAGTTTGGAGACCGACACTTGTAAAGAAGAGGGGGCATCATTTTTCAGTTACCGCCTAGGGCGGCAAAACACCTAGCAACGCACTTGCTTCAGACAGTATTTATTTTAGATAACTGCATCATCCGTAAATTTCTAAGGTTACTATTCATACTGTCTGCCAGATAATAAATATACAACGCGATGAGTAAGGGTCCAAACAAACTTCCTTGTAGCACATCTAAAGTTACTTCTCCATTTGTTGATGACTGTCCGTCAAAAATATGGTGCTACATCCTTCCTAAGTAAGTTTAGGTTTTTATGTTGGTAACGCCACGTAGTGCTCTGTATGAAAATCGCTAACTGCGCTGTGTGCAGTCTGTGGCTGGTTGGATTCAGTGTTGGAACATTCGCTTGTGTAGTGTTGGGCAGTTGGATGTGAAGAGCGCGTAGCGTTGGGCAGTTGGAGGTGAGCCGCCAGCAGTGGTGGATATGGGGAGAGATGTGCCAGAGTTTTGAGCTGACGATCTGGACGTGTGTCCGTCAGAAAAAGGAAATTTGTTTTCTTGGATGCCACAAAATTATATATATATATATATATATATATATATATATATATATATATATATTGTTTTCTCTTTATCAAAATCTTTCATTTGCTAACTATGCCTATCAGTATCTAGTGCCTTCAGTAGTTAGAATCTTTTATTTAACTGGCAGTATTGGCGCTCGCTGTATTGCAGTAGCTCGAGTAACGAAGATTTTCGTGAGGTAAGTAATTCAAGAATGGTATAGGTTACTGCTAGTGAGGGCCATTCTTTTGTAGGGATTATTGAAAGCGAGTTTGCGTTGCGCTAAAAATATTGTGTGTCAGTTTAGTGATGATCAGAATAAGTAAAGCGAAAACTCCTTGAATACGTTGAGTTTTGCTCAGCTGTTTGAAAATCAAATAACGTAGAAGTTTACCAGCACAGTCATTTATAATTTTTCAAAGGAGACGTTTACTACCGTGAAATCGAGTTACATATTTTGTTTGATGTACCAAAAATGGTTCAAATGGCTCTGAGCACTATGGGACTCAACTGCTGTGGTCATAAGTCCCCTAGAACTTAGAACTACGTAAACCTAACTAACCTAAGGACAGCACACAACACCCAGCCATCACGAGGCAGAGAAAACCCCTGACCCCGCCGGGAATCGAACCCGGGAACCCGGGCGTGGGAAGCGAGAACGCTACCGCACGACCACGAGATGCGGGCGTTTGATGTACCATGTCATCGTACTTTCGTTAATGATCGTTTACATGGTTGTGATTAAAAAGCTTTTCATAACTCAGGAATGGCTTTCAGGATGTAATGAGAGGAAAGATAGAATTGGAATTCATTTGATCGATGATTTTGGAATTCATGCTGGTTGGAGGCTGGGAGACAATTCTGTTCGATATATGTTATTACGCACGAGTTCAGATAAAAATAAGGTAAGAAGTCGAAGGCGTCAACCGAAAGGCGACAATTAACCACGTACAAATTTAGAGTGACTGCAACGGATCAGAGGGTCGCTATCGTGGGGGAAGACAAAGAAGAAGATAATGGTAATAGTGACACTCGTGTTTACGTGTGGAAATCACATTAAGACACGCATATCCCAGCGCACATAAGTATTCAACTAGATTCTGGACCTTGATTGTTTTTATGTAAATCCAAGGGGGGAGGGGGCGGGGGGGGGGGGGGCGGAGAGAAAGGAAAGGAAAAGGAAGGAACTGTTGATGTCAGCTGCATCGGCACTTTATGTGGATCAGCGGTGAGGAGCGAAAATATGTGCCGCAGCGGAATTCAAACCGAAATCTTCCGCTCGCTAGGCAGTGGCGTTAACCATTGCGCCATCCGGACAAAATGTTCATCGTAATTGCGAGGACTGCGTCAGTACGCCTGCTAGCCGGCCCACATTCTCACCTAGTCCACAGTCCACAGTCTTAGACCACGTCCTCCATGTTCGCTTTTTCGAGATTTCCACAGGAGGTCGGACGTAACTGTGCATCTGCACTGAGTCCGGAAGACGTATTCATATAACTGATCCGTCTCGATGGGCAATGAATCCACCACCTTCAGTGCAGGAGATGCCGGCTTCGATGGTGGGGTTTATTAACGAAACTGCTCCTTCCAGTGTGACACCAACGTGGATTCTCTTTCTTGACTTTAAACTGCACCCAAGGACGAAGAGCAACGCCGTGGCCTGGCTACTGCATCACACTGCCTACGCTGTTTTTGAGTTACAACTCAGTGACGCCGTGCAGTAAATGGCCTATCTGTGGGAAGATCATCAACGAATGCACCGTTCACCGAAGGACAGCGAACATTTCGCCAACAGTTTATCAGTTGCATTACTGTATGGGTATCAGAGGATGTTTCAGTTACAGTGATTACTTTCGCTAGAAGTATCCATTTTGTTTCCCATTTTTAATTAGAGTTATCCATTTTCTTTTACTTTATTACATGACACACTTATTTCAATTTGCTTAAATTTCACAACTCATACACATTTCTTTTAGGATTGTTACCAAAAGCACTCTATGAATAACTTGTCACAAATTTCAATTGGTCTTCTTTTAATTGTTTTCTTTAAAGGATGTCGATTCTGTATAAAATTGACCTGTTACTTACAATTAAATTTCTGTTCATGTATTGTTGTAAAGATGTTATGTTGTAATGATGTAATGTTAATAAATGAATAAATTTAATAAAAGCGCGTCCTTCTGGCGCATAATTTTTGGAAGTCGGGATTGCGTTCGCGCTAACCTGACGAATAAACGTTAAAAAAAAAAGAAAAAAAATCGGTCCGGCAAACATTTTCAGTCGTCGCCACTGATTCCGCACAAAATACTGCTGCAGCAGACATCAGTATTCATTCAGTTTCCTTTAGTCTCTCACCCTCCACCTCCAGTTTACGTAATATGTATCACAGGTACGGATTCCGCGTGGTGTCTGTTCATTCGGACATGTCCGATAGAATAGGCACCTTTCATTCATATAATTTATTGTTTTTGTTTCTTGTTCTTTTTATCAAAAATGGTTGAAATGGCTCTAAGCGCTATGGGACTTAACACCTGAGGTCATCGGTCTGCTAGACTTAGAACTACTTAAACCTTACTATCCTAAGGGCATCACACACATCTATGTCCGAGGCAGGAATCGAACCTTCGACCGGAGTAGCAGCGCGGTCCGGAATGAAGCGCCTAGAACCGCTCGGTCACAGAGGCCGGCACTCATTATTTTTCCTTTCACTTTATCCAGTATCTGCACGGCGTCGACATCGTTATTATCGGATGTGACGCTGTTAATGTTAGAGGATGGTCGGACGCCATTCTTGTCGTCTCCCCTTTACGCCACGGGTTGGAATTAGTGTACCCAGACTATCTGCGTGTAGTGTTAACCATGTGAAAGTGTGCTAACGTTTGGCAAATGTTTCTTAATCGTGTAATTGAAGCGGGACCTTAGCACCAGCCCGGTATTCACCAAGTCGGATGTGGGAAACGGCCTAAACACCTCATCTACCCTAGCCAGGATACCGGGCGGATTCGTTTCGGTGACGGCGTGACAGCCCAGGTCCCGGTTTTTGTATTCTCTTCTAAGATTGTATAAGATTTTAGTATCAGTACAGTGTGTAGAATTTCTGCCAATACTATCGTAGTTTCAGATTATATTTACAATTACTCCTTTTCTTTTGAGTTATTAGTATTGTCACTGAGCTGATGCGACCCGCTACGAATTCCTTTTCTGTGCCAACCTCTTCGTCTCAGAGTAGCACTTGCAACCTACGTCCTCTACCATTTGCTACATTATCACAATCTCTGTCTTCTTCTACAGTTTTGATCCTCTACTGCTCCCTCAAGTACCATGGAATTTACTCCCTGATATTTAACAGATTGTCAGCGTTTCCCACGTATTCTTTTCGTCCCCGATTCTGCGCAGAATATCCTCATTCCTTGCCTTGTCAGTCACCTAATTTTCTAATTCGTCTGTGGCACCACATCTCTTCCGTGCCGATTTTCCGAAAGTTCATGTCTCAGTGCGATACGATGTTGTGCTCCAAATGTACGTTCTCAGAAATTTCTTTCTTAAATCAAGACCTGTGTTTGATAGTAGTCCACTTCTCTTGGCCGGAAATGCCCTTTTTGCCAGTTCTAGTCTGCTTTTTATTTTTTCCTTGTTCCCCCCGTCATGGGTTATTTTGCTGCCTAGGTAGCAGAATTCTTTAATTCCATCTACTTCGTTATTACGAATTCCTTTGTCTTACTTCGAGTTACCCTCAGTTCATAGTCTGTATACTCATTAGAGCATTCCATTCAACAGGTCCTGTAATTCTTTTTCATTTTCAGTGAGGACAATAGTATCATCTGCACCTAAATGTTGTCTAAATGTCAGTGTACGACAAAATTGTAACGAAAATTCCCTCTCGTGTTTAAGGCGAAGGAACCCACCTCACTGCAATTATGTGTAAACAACAACACCATGAGTAAGTGCTATAATGGTGTACGTTGTGTGACAGATGGTATAGGGCGTCTGTGGTATCGATAGCTACGATGACACGGCGTAGGTGCAAGTTCGTAGGTTGGCACTACGACACCGACACCGAGGACAGCGCCCTCTAGCCGGCGGTGTTCAGCTCTACGAGCAGACGGCCGGGACACTTCGCTTCATATAGAGACTTTGCACTACTTACGATGGGTGTAAAGCTTCGCACCTACGTGCTCATCTACAAAGTTATGTATGCCTCTCTGTACATATTCATGCACCAGTAAACCACTTTTAGTTACTTGCAGTACCGACGTGTTTTACCTCACCTGCTCCTACTCACTTCCTACATCCGGCCTACCCATTCAGTTTACAGGAGCAGACCCACGCGCCGCCTTACAGGCGGGATACAAAAGCGCCCATTAACATTCATTTTAAATTTTCTGAAACCCTGTAAGTACAGGAGCTTTTAACCAATCATCACTGCTGAGCGTAGAAGCTTGCTAATGGAGAGGGGATTTTATTTGTTGCGGAAGTTCTTTATTTGTATGAAGCACGTTGCGTTAGATGGCGCTAGTGGAAGTAAAAGTAGCTTGCACCCATCAGCGTGCGCAGCAATGGCGAAGCTACGAGATACTGCCAGCCAAGGAACACCCTTCTCCCTTTGGCGGAGAAATAGAGTGCATTTACATAAAATATGAATCTTCCGTTTCTTGCTGTTATTGTATATCGAACAGATGTCTGTGCCAGATCAAGCTTTAAATACATTTATTGATTTGATTTAGAGATATAACGCTAGTCAGGGAAAATTACGGCGCATTGATTGTACACTGTTTTGGAAAATGTAGTTGAACGTAGCGTACTGCAGAGACTCTTGACTTCTGATTTGCTGTGCGGTGATGTGTTAAAGTGGAAGCATATATTTGTGCTACGGATTTTGAATTAAATAGGCTGAACTTAGTATATTGAATTGGGAAGATTCATCAAAGTAATAAATAATTGTTCTTACGAAAAGCTAAAGTTCGGAAAGTGTTGAATTTTATCGGTTGTGAGCAGGCACCAGGTTTAACAGAAAACTCCGCTCAGTTTTACTCAGAAATCAGGGCCACAATAACTAAACCGCCTAGTCACATTAATGTGATCACCTGTCGAAAGCCTGAATAACAATCATTTGCAGCGCGGACCATTGCGAGGCGAGCAGGTAGAGTGTCAGTGAGATTCTGGCGGGCACCTACAGTGATGTAGAGACCTGCCGACTGCGGTGGCTGGGCAGCTGCCCTAAATAACTTGGTTGAGGATCCATGGCGCAACAGGCTGGTGGAAGTTGTCCCACAGATTCTCCATCGGGTTTCAGCCTGACAAGTTTGGTGGACAGGAGAGTACGGTAAATTCATATTGGCGAACAGGCCGCTGGATGTGGTCCTACAGACTCTCAACCGGGTTTAAATCCGAAGAGTTTGGTGGACAGGGCAGTGCGGTAAATTCATCTTGGCGCTCTTCGAAACACGCACGTATACTGCGAGTTGTGTGACACTCGGCATTGTCCTGCTGGTAAATGCCATCTTGCCGAGGAAAAACAGGCTGCATCTTGGGATGTGACTTGGATGTAGGTACCCTGAAGCAGCTAAATACGCTGTTGAGCGGTAGGGCTGCGCCAAAAGACAGGCAAGCAGCGTTCACAGCTGAATACATGCATAACCTTTTATTTAAATAAATTTCAACATCTTACGAGTCAGAAAAATAGCTTTTAAAAGCAAATAACAGGTTAAACAACTTGCCGAATACTAACGAGGAAATGAGAGCAGCAACTGACATCAGCAAGAGATCTTTTAAACAGTTAAGAATCTAAGCAATTCGTCAAAAATTAACACGTCTCTGAAATCGGCCAAGCTGATCAAAATCTTAACATTCGCATTTCTTTCAATTGGCTGTTAAAAATATCTTTAATGGTTGCAGCCAATTTGGTAACAACAGCAACATAAGCAATGTGTCGCGTCCGTTGGTAGTATAGGGTCAGTCCAGGAAAAGTTATACAGATGCAATTCAGTCCCGCGACAGGCGTGACAACCGGACGGATAGGGTGGGCGGTGTGAACTCGCCAACCACGGTTGTGCTGGTGGGTGGGGCAGGTCCCGTACAACGTGAACTACAACAGACTAAGGACTAACCTTACAAAGGCGTGCCCGGTTAGCCGTGCGGTCTAACGCACTGCTTTCCGGGCGGGAAGGCGTGCCGGTCCCCGGCACGAATATGCCCGGCGGATTAGTGTGGAGGTCCGGTGTGCCAGCCAGTCTGTGGATGGTTTTTAAGGCGGTTTTCCAACTGTCTCGGCGAATGCGGGCTGGTTCCCTTTATTCCACCTCAGTTCCATTATATCGGCGAATGCTGCTCAAACACATTCTCCATGTTCGCGTACACCAAAATTACTCTACCACGCAAGCATTGGGGTTACACTCGTCTGGTGTGAGACGTTCCCAGAGGGGGGTGGGGGGTGGGGGGAAGAGTGTCCACTGGGGGCCGAACCGCACACTAACCATATTGGTTCGGTGTGGGGCGGCGGTGGGGTGAGTGGACTGCTGTGGCCTGTTGTGGGGTTGTGAACCACTGCGGGCTACGGCAGGGACGAATCCTCTCTGTCGTTTCTAAGTCCCCAGGTCCATCAATACAACCTTAGAAAACTAGTAACATTGCACTGCTTTACGAAAGGCGGCACATATTTCATTATACAGGGCTATTACAAATGATTGAAGCGATTTCATAAATTCACTGTAGCTCCATTCATTGACATATGGTCACGACACACTACAGATACGTAGAAAAACTCATAAAGTTTTGTTCGGCTGAAGCCGCACTTCAGGTTTCTGTCGTCAGAGCGCTCGAGAGCGCAGTGAGACAAAATGGCGACAGGAGCCGAGAAAGCGTATGTTGTGCTTGAAATGCACTCACGTCAGTCAGTCATAACAGTGCAACGACACTTCAGGACGAAGTTCAACAAAGATCCACCAACTGCTAACTCCATTCGGCGATGGTATGCGCAGTTTAAAGCTTCTGGATGTCTCTGTAAGGGGAAATCAACGGGTCGGCCTGCAGTGAGCGAAGAAACGGTTGAACGCGTGCGGGCAAGTTTCACGCGAAGCCCGCGGAAAATTGGCTCATGCCACAACTGGAGACCGACAGCGCCGACTTCATCTTTCAACAGGATGGTGCTCCACCGCACTTCCATCATGATGTTCGGCATTTCTTAAACAGGAGATTGGAAAACCGATGGATCGGTCGTGGTGGAGATCATGATCAGCAATTCATGTCATGGCCTCCACGCTCTCCCGACTTAACCCCATGCGATTTCTTTCTGTGGGGTTATGTGAAAGATTCAGTGTTTAAACCTCCTCTACCAAGAAACGTGCCAGAACTGCAAGCTCGCATCAACGATGCTTTCGAACTCATTGATGGGGACATGCTGCGCCGAGTGTGGGAGGAACTTGATTATCGGCTTGATGTCTGCCGAATCACTAAAGGGGCACATATCGAACATTTGTGAATGCCTAAAAAAACTTTTTGAGTTTTTTTATGTGTGTGCAAAGCATTTTAAAAATATCTCAAATAATAAAGTTATTGTAGAGCTGTGAAATCGCTTCAATCATTTGTAATAACTCTGTATTACCAACATAAATAAATATAAAAAAAATGAAGCGTCTACCCAATCAGCGAATGTTGCGATAAGCAACAAAGCACTTAACAAATGGGTAGCATTCTGATTACTGAAATGAGGAAACAAATATAGCTTAAGTGCCCGCAAAATTAACTGGCGAACAGTTACTAGTATTAATTATGCAGCAGGAACACTCATTACACAGTATTTTGAAATGAAAGAAAATTCAACTCGCTGACTTCTAACATGCTTTGCAGCAAGATATTAGCCATAAGTAAAGATTCGGACAGCCCTTACTAATGTAAACTCTACTATTTAAAATAGCTAAGGAACCGAATACTCAGATGTCAAACGTGGCTTCCCAGGCTGCCTTTAACAACTATAGTGGAAAAGTACATTCTTATTTCAACAAAATTTACCACAGATAATCACAGGGCAGGTTGACTAACAACCATACCAGAATGTTTTACAACTAATTAACTAAAATGATTACAGTGAAAAGGAACTCTGATTAAATTAGACTTGACTTTAGTTCAAAGGAAGAACAATACATCGTTCAGCGCTCAAAATGGTTCACGGTAAGCCAGTCGAAATATGACCAGTTTAACCTGGCAGTTATGTTTAACGTAACTCCACTAGCTCTGTCATACAGACGAAGCAACTTCTACACGTTTTACAAACAGTTGCGACTAACGTCTGTAGTGAAACGGAGTTGCTCCCATTAAGGTAAACTTTAGTTCTTTCGGAGCGAACCCCCATACACAGAGCAGATCTTCTGGAAGAAAGGAACTAGTCGCAGCTCTAAAACATTGACAAACAAGGCACAGAAGGCACGTAAGGAGTCTGACCAAAATATTTGCTGAATCGATAGCAAAGTGGCACTCGAAATCTTCACAATCTCGGCACAGCCATGTTTACAGAGTCCCATCGCCACCACAGCCAACCCAAAACACCGTCTTCGCGGGATGACGTCTGCGTTCACAGAAGCTGTTTACTATCGGCCCTAGGCAGAGGAGGTAAACCGGCCCCGCACCCCGCAAGTCCTCCTTCCACCTCGACGCGCAAATTCTGTCAATTACCACGATCTAGCGATCGATTCATCGATGCGAGCCGGCACGGCTCAACCTGCCCTACTTAAACTGAGAAGTCCCCCCCCCCCCCCTCAAACGATCCGAACGATGAGGAAAGGGGGCATAAGTCTAAAAAATGGCTCTAAGCACTATGGGACTTAACATCTGAGGTCATCAGTCCCCTAGACTTAGAACTACCTAAACCTAACTAACCTAAGGACATCACATACATCCATGACCGAGACAGGATTCTAACCTGCAGCCGTAGCAGCAGCGCGGTTCCTGACTGAAGCGCCTACAACCGCTCGGCCACAGCGGCCTGCACTTAAGTTTAATAAAGCACACTAAACTGCTGTTTTAGTCTGGGTAACGTAGACCCTGGAAACCTTGTCTGTGACGAGGTTGCGCATCGATAGGCTGACCGATGAAACACTTTGATGACCTCGCAGGCTCCCGTGAAGTGAGGACCAACTTACCAGATATGGTCACGTCGCCCGGTCCTCAGCCACGACAGTTAGAGATGAAGACGCGATGACCAACTGTGATCTAGCATGCTAGGCAGCCCCTATTGTATCACTGTACCTGCCTCCGGTGTGCGAGCTTAGTGATCTTCCTAGCTCTCTTCCAGTTTAGCTTAAATGACTTTGTCTGGCAAAAGATCATTCACGGGCCACAAATGAGCGAGCGAGGGATTGAGTGTGTAGCTCGACATCAACGAGGCAGGTGTTGCCTTCAAAACTTCTTGATGAGCCGAATTAAAAGCTAAGTTCAGCCACGGAATGGACGCATCCCATTTGCACTGCGACTATCGTCTTGAAGCTTGATGTCAGTACTTATTTACGTATTCACTTTTCAATGAGACACAGTTCTCCGAACGGTGGATGACTTGGTGGGGATCTTGGTTATCGAAATTTTTATTTTAGCTATTCAGATACATGGTGTTTCAAAAATGACCGGTATATTTGAAAAGGCAATAAAAACTAAACGAGCAGCGATAGAAATACACCGTTTGTTGCAATATGCTTGGGACAACAGTACATTTTCAGGCGGACAAACTTTCGAAATTACAGTAGTTACAATTTTCAACAACAGATGGCGCTGCAAGTGATGTGAAAGATATAGAAGACAACGCAGTCTGTGGGTGCGCCATTCTGTACGTCGTCTTTCTGCTGTAAGCGTGTGCTGTTCACAACGTGCAAGTGTGCTGTAGACAACATGATTTATTCCTTAGAACAGAGGAGTTTTCTGGTGTTGGAATTCCACCGCCTAGAACACAGTGTTGTTGCAACAAGACGAAGTTTTCAACGGAGGTTTAATGTAACCAAAGGACCGAAAAGCGATACAATAAAGGATCTGTTTGAAAACTTTCAACGGACTGGGAACGTGACGGATGAACGTGCTGGAAAGTTAGGGCGACCGCGTACGGCAACCACAGAGGGCAACGTGCAGCTAGTGCAGCAGGTGAGCCAACAGCGGCCTCGGGTTTCCGTTCGCCGTGTTGCAGCTGCGGTCCAAATGACGCCAACGTCCACGTATCGTCTCATGCGCCAGAGTTTACACCTCTATCCATACAAAATTCAAACGCGGCAACCCCTCAGCGCCGCTACCATTGCTGCACGAGAGACATTCGCTAACGATATAGTGCACAGGATTGATGACGGCGATATGCATGTGGGCAGCATTTGGTTTACTGACGAAGCTTATTTTTACCTGGACGGCTTCGTCAATAAACAGAACTGGCGCATATGGGGAACCGAAAAGCCCCATGTTGCAGTCGCATCGTCCCTGCATCCTCAAAAAGTACTGGTCTGGGCCGCCATTTCTTCCAAAGGAATCATTGGCCCATTTTTCAGATCCGAAACGATTACTGCATCACGCTATCTGGACATTCTTCGTGAATTTGTGGCGATACAAACTGCCTTAGACGACACTGCGAACACCTCGTGGTTTATGCAAGATGGTGCCCGGCCACATCGCACGGCCGACGTCTTTAATTTCCTGAATGAATATTTCGATGATCGTGTGATTGCTTTGGGCTATCCGAAACATACAGGAGGCGGCGTGGATTGGCCTCCCTATTCGCCAGACATGAACCCCTGTGACTTCTTTCTGTGGGGACACTTGAAAGACCAGGTGTACCGCCAGAATCCAGAAACAATTGAACAGCTGAAGCAGTACATCTCATCTGCATGTGAAGCCATTCCGCCAGACACGTTGTCAAAGGTTTCGGGTAATTTCATTCAGAGACTACGCCATATTATTGCTACGCATGGTGGATATGTGGAAAATATCGTACTATAGAGTTTCCCAGACCGCAGCGCCATCTGTTGTTGAAAATTGTAACTACTGTAATTTCGAAAGTTTGTCTGCCTGAAAATGTACTGTTGTCCCAAGCATATTGCAACAAACGGTGTATTTCTATCGCTGCTCGTTTAGTTTTTATTGCCGTTTCAAATATACCGGTCATTTTTGAAACACCATGTAGATTCAAATGGGTCTAAGCACTATGGGACTTAACACCTGAAGTCATCTGTCCCCCAGACTTACAACTACTTAAACCTAACTAACCTAAGGACATCACACACATCCATGCCCGAGGCAGGATTCGAACCTGCGACCGTAGCAGCAGGGCGTTTCCGGACTGAAGCGCCTAGAGTCGCTCGGCCACAGCTATTTATGTAGCGGTCCACCTTGTCTTTATTCTAGGAATGGATTCTTGGCAATGGTTTCTTCATCCGAGGGAAAGATGAATCAAGAGACACAGGAATTATACACAGTGGCTGCGAGAGGGCAGTCAATGGTGAACGTTGAAAATATATGCCAGATTGGGATTCGAACCTAGGTCTGCTGCTTAATAAGGTAGATGCACTGACCACTGGACACAGTGGTCATCGCAACTGCACAGAATACCCTCACACACCTCCCTTCAGCTCCAAATTCTCAACTTATGCACACACTACAGATGTGGTGTCCCTTGTTCGTTATCTTCATTACTCGCAGCATTTCACCGATTGTAGTAGGAGTTCGTCCCTAGTGTGTATCGACGCTGAAGAGATGATCGCCGGTCTTCACCTTAACTACACATATATGGTTCTCTACATTCGTACATGTCTGAAAGAATAAGGTTAATGGGCAAGGGGCTCTAAATTAGAAGTGTGTGGATAAGGTGAGAATCTGGGACTGACAGGAAGCCTGCCGGGGTAGTTCATGCAGTTCCGCTGACCACTGTGTGTGGGTGGTGCAGTGGTCAGTGCATCTGCCTAGTATGTAGAACACCTGGGTTCGAATCCCGATCCGGCCCAAATTTTCAACTTTCCCCATTGATTTAAATCAATGCCCACTCGTTGTCAATGTCTGTAATTACTTTGCATCTTGGTTAATAATGGCTGCTGAATGAAAATGGAATCTCTTCTTTTGGACATTCATTAGGGATTCATTAGGGATTAGAGGTAAAATTTTAAAGCCCAAAAGAAGCAGCATGGGACTGTGTGTTGTGCAGTACGAATCGGGATGAAGTAGTGGGGCAAGCTCAATCCCTCTACCTGCTTTCCCGTTCTAATGCACTGAAATCTTCCAGCGACGCTTCATATTGACAGCCTGTCGCCAAGAGATTGTGGAAGTATGCCCTGTGGCAGTCTGCCTCCTTACGACCTTAACGTGTTAACGCCACAACCCGCTAGTCCAAACGAGACAGCTCACCTTGCCCGATGATCTTTAAGCCTTCACCTTTTATGGCTGTGGTGAAGCTACATTTTGTCATTGCTTGTTTAGCTCCTTCGTAACGGGGTCGTAGTGAAACACACTGCGCTAGTCCACGATGGTTAGGAGGCTCATGAAGTCGCTTGGAATTGCCTGAAGCAGCTGCAACATCTCCGTTGCTGTCTCGATTCGGCGAGCTTTCGAATGTGCGTTCGCAGTCTACTAACGGTGAGAAAACCCGATCGGTTGAAACCGACAACGGTATTCTAGTTATTCTTCGGTACTTGCTTGGCTTCGGTTATAACAGGTGTTTCTTTTTTTTAACTAATAACCGAATAAAAATCCGAAATATAATTTAGCCACAGCAGCAGTGCAAAATGTTTTCATTTTTAAATAAACCTTGTTTTTAAATAAGGAATAATTTTTATTCATAAAATGTGCATTCGTTCGAATAGGAAGAGCGATTAGTGCTTTTTCAGTAACAATGCCAACAGAAATGAGCAACAAACACATAGTATAAGAACTGATACCACATTGCTGAGACAATAATGTCCCTGTTGCTCTTTGTCGTGGCTTAAGGTACGTGTCTACATACTGTGTGCAAGACCTGCCCCCACATGGTCCATAACGATAGTTTCTCGATGTCGCCGCCAGTCATTCGTTGTATTGCAGAACAGCACCAACCCTAGTCTGGAAATATTTTTACGATTTGACGTAGCACGTACAATGAAGTAGAATGCTTCCAGAATGAGATTTTCACTCTGCAGCGGAGTGTGCGCTGATATGAAACTTCCTGGCAGATTAAAACTGTGTGCCCGACCGAGACTCGAACTCGGGACCTTTGCCTTTCGCGGGCAAGTGCTCTACCAACTGAGCTACCGAAGCACGACTCACGCCCGGTACCCACAGCTTTACTTCTGCCAGTACCTCGTCTCCTACCTTCCAAACTTTACAGAAGCTCTCCTGCGAACCATGCAGAACTAGCACTCCTGAAAGAAAGGATATTGCGGAGACATGGCTTAGCCACAGCCTGGGGGATGTGTGGCTAAGCCATGTCTACGCAATATCCTTTCTTTCAGGAGTGCTAGTTCTGCATGGTTCGCAGGAGAGCTTCTGTAAAGTTTGGAAGGTAGGAGACGAGGTACTGGCAGAAGTAAAGCTGTGGGTATCGGGCGTGAGTCGTGCTTCGGTAGCTCAGTTGGTAGAGCACTTGCCCGCGAAAGGCAAAGGTCCCGAGTTCGAGTCTCGGTCGGGCATACAGTTTTAATCTGCCAGGAAGTTTCATAGAATGCTTCATTCGCTTGAAAATATTAAAGATTTGTCTGCTATTAAGCCGGTCGGAGTGGCCGAGCGGTTCTAGGCGCTACAGTCTGGAATCGCGCGATCGCAGATTCGAATTCTGCCTCGGGCATGGATGTATGTGATGTCCTTAGGCTAGTTAGGTTTAAGTAGTTCTAAGATCTAGGGGACTGATGACCTCAGCAGTTAAGTCCCATAGTGCTCAGAGCCATTTTTGTCTGCTATTTCTACGAAATAACAACAGCACAAGGAATTATGGTAACAGTAAGAAATTAAAAACTTTACAATTTATTTTAGTATCCAATAAAATAGAAAGTAGTTTATCTGCTGCCTTTGTCTACACAATATGCTTTTTCCCTAATTGTAGTCCTTGAAAATGGACAAATTAAAACAAAAAACAAAGAAAACCAGAGTTCTCCAAGTTCAGTTTTAATCCTTTAACTATTGACATTGTTCAGCTAGTGGTATGGTAACCGATTACAACATAATTTTTGAGCAGAGTTTCAAAAATTAGAATGAATAGGAGAATACTGCTTACTTTTTATAGTAGTCAACCTCTTATCACTTTTGAGAAAAGCAGCGAACGGTGGATTGACTAAGTTTACTTTTATTTGCCTGTTTGATTTAACACTTTGATTCTATATATCTTGACGACGAGAGAGTCAACTTTATTCAATCTTCGTTCCATTTCTACATTTATTACAGAAAATCACAGGAATAAAAAAACCGAAAACCGGTTATTCCAGGAACAGGTTATTTTGAACACGTAACACGTCGGCATCAGTTGCAAATAGAAACCAATCTTTACCCAGGTTCCAGCCAAAATAATTTGGCCTTCTTCAGAAGCCGCTGACACTAAACTGTTGCGTGCCAAAGTTTTGCCATGTCAAGTATAAAACTGTAGCACCATAGTTAACTACTCATAAATATACATTACTTGGGCTGAGGAGAAACAGCAGGCCCCACTGCGTGGTCGAGGTAGCAGCTCTCGTGCCCTACCCACCTCAGCCCAAGTAATGTAGATTTATGAGTAGTTAACTACGGTGCTACTGTTTTATACTTGACATGGCAAAACTTTGGCACGCAACAGTTTAGTGTCACTGGCTTCTGAAGAAGGCCAAATTATTTTTGCTGAAACCTGAGTAAAGATTGGTTTCTACACTCCTGGAAATTGAAATAAGAACACCGTGAATTCATTGTCCCAGGAAGGGGAAACTTTATTGACACATTCCTGGGGTCAGATACATCACATGATCACACTGACAGAACCACAGGCACATAGACACAGGCAACAGAGCATGCACAATGTCGGCACTAGTACAGTGTATATCCACCTTTCGCAGCAATGCAGGCTGCTATTCTCCCATGGAGACGATCGTAGAGATGCTGGATGTAGTCCTGTGGAACGGCTTGCCATGCCATTTCCACCTGGCGCCTCAGTTGGACTAGCGTTCGTGCTGGACGTGCAGACCGCGTGAGACGACGCTTCATCCAGTCCCAAACATGCTCAATGGGGGACAGATCCGGAGATCTTGCTGGCCAGGGTAGTTGACTTACACCTTCTAGAGCACGTTGGGTGGCACGGGATACATGCGGACGTGCATTGTCCTGTTGGAACAGCAAGTTCCCTTGCCGGTCTAGGAATGGTAGAACGATGGGTTCGATGACGGTTTGGATGTACCGTGCACTATTCAGTGTCCCCTCGACGATCAGCAGTGGTATACGGCCAGTGTAGGAGATCGCTCCCCACACCATGATGCCGGGTGTTGGCCCTGTGTGCCTCGGTCGTATGCAGTCCTGATTGTGGCGCTCACCTGCACGGCGCCAAACACGCATACGACCATCATTGGCACTAAGGCAGAAGCGACTCTCATCGCTGAAGACGACACGTCTCCATTCGTCCCTCCATTCACGCCTGTCGCGACACCACTGGAGGCGGGCTGCACGATGTTGGGGCGTGAGCGGAAGACGGCCTAACGGTGTGCGGGACCGTAGCCCAGCTTCATGGAGACGGTTGCGAATGGTCCTCGCCGATACCCCAGGAGCAACAGTGTCCCTAATTTGCTGGGAAGTGGCGGTGCGGTCCCCTACGGCACTGCGTAGGATCCTACGGTCTTGGCGTGCATCCGTGCGTCGCTGCGGTCCGGTCCCAGGTCGACGGGCACGTGCACCTTCCGCCGACCACTGGCGACAACATCGATGTACTGTGGAGACCTCACGCCCCACGTGTTGAGCAATTCGGCGGTACGTCCACCCGGCCTCCCGCATGCCCACTATACGCCCTCGCTCAAAGTCCGTCAACTGCACATACGGTTCACGTCCACGCTGTCGCGGCATGCTACCAGTGTTAAAGACTGCGATGGAGCTCCGTATGCCACGGCAAACTGGCTGACACTGACGGCGGCGGTGCACAAATGCTGCGCAGCTAGCGCCATTCGACGGCCAACACCGCGGTTCCTGGTGTGTCCGCTGTGCCGTGCGTGTGATCATTGCTTGTACAGCCCTCTCGCAGTGTCCGGAGCAAGTATGGTGGGTCTGACACACCGGTGTCAATGTGTTCTTTTTTCCATTTCCAGGAGTGTATTTGCAACTGAGGCTGACGTGCTACGTGTTCAATTATCACAGTTGCTGACATGGCTGCACAGTGTTAAAAATTCTTAAATGTCATTTTGATCGGTTTTAACATTTGGGTTAAAATGGCATTGGAAAAAACTTGCACAACCGGAAACCCGTTGTTTCAGCGATAACTACCATCTGTGTCTCGTACCTCGGTGGCCGGTGACCTTTTTGAAGTTCAGAACACCGTGCCAGTTTTTGAAAACTGCTCCATCATTGATTTTTCACTTTTTCCACTACCGCCCCCCATTGCGATACGGTTCTTCGAGCGCCAGGGCCTCCACTTGCTTTGCTAGTCCACATCCTTCCCAGCACGGATGGTTGCAGCATAGCTGCTCTCCAAATGCAGAAAATGAATTACCGCGTCATACTCCACTATGTAAATGAACTGTACCATTCTGTGTTGCTTATTTAGCGGCGTGCTAAGGTAGTGTAATGTCGCCGGTATTTCAGCGTGTCCCACCGCCGCTAATATGCACCAACAAACAAACATTAATTACATAACTTTACCTTTTTCGTGGTGATAAAACCTTATGACTTGCTCTCGCATGTGCTTTGTCAGTGCTAGCAATGTTTTTTGTATAAAGCGTACTGTCTCATTAAAACTACTGTGTGTTCCACAATGCTACTATTTAAAATAGAGACAGAGGCGCATACGCTAGGGGTCACTTGATTAAAGTTATCCAACAGCATTAAAAAAAAATACACAGAAAAATAGCGTTGGCAGTTTAACAGAGGGCAGTAAGAATTTTGCACTGGTGGTAATTGTATAATACTAAGTAATTTAACGAGTAAAATACAAAGTTCAAGAAGATAGCGAGGAAACGTTTCCATGGTTCCGTAATCGCGTAAGTGGTCTTCTGTGAAGAGCGAACAATTTGAAAGGCGCTTCGGCGGCCACTATGGCGGTATATTCACTCGATTTTCGCTTTAATGCATGCTCCTCGACGTTATGTCATTAACACGATGTCTCTTCAACTATGCAACTACAAGATAGCATTTTAATTTATGAAAAAACGACAATCAGTCACTGTTTGTCAATTTTTTTCCACATATTACGAGAAATGTTTCATAACTGTTTGTTGATATCTAAATGCAGCTTATTACGTTAGTTTCAGTGCGAATTGTGGTATCTCGTTGTTCAGAACTCCAATTTGCGAAGCGAAATGTGTTTAGCGTTACATGAGTTTTCCGGTTTCTGGTACGCAACGTTATTACTGTTTCCTGCCACTTGCATTACCAAGTTTCTCACCAACATCTGAGCTATTTTACGGCACCACAAAATGAAACGTTTCAAGACTCATGTCCACCAGTACTGCCAAAATGGTAGTTACTGCTACGTAGGAACTTGGACATGTACGAGGTAGGACTCGCGCTCCCAGAGTTTCGTACAAACTTAATTAATTAACTCCGAAAAATGGGTCTTAACAGACGGGCAGACAGACGTACAATGAAGTGGTCCTGTAAGGGTTCCGTTTCTAATCTTCAAATACTAAGGTTGTTGTTGTTGAGGTCTTCAGTCCTGAGACTGGTTTGATGCAGCTCTCCATGCTACTCTATCCTGTGCAAGCTTCTTCATCTGCCAGAACCTACTGCAACCTACATCCTTCTGAATCTGCTTAGTGTATTGGTCTCCCTCTACGATTTTTACCCTCCACGCTGCCCTCCTATGCTAAATTTGTGATCCCTTGATGCCTCAGAACATGCCCTACCAACCGGTCCCTTCTTCTTGTCAAGTTGTGCCACAAACTCCTCTTCTCCCCTATTCTGTTAAATACCTCCTCATTAGTTACGTGATCTACCCATCTGATCTTCAGCATTCTTATGTAGCACCACATTTCGAAAGCTTCTATTCTCTTCTTGTCCAAACTATTTATCGTCCATGTGTCACTTCCATACATGGCGACACTCCACAAAAATACTTTCAGAAACAATTTCCTGACACTTAAATCTATACTCGATGTTAACAAATTCCTCTTCTTCAGAAACGCTTTCCTTGCCATTGCCAGTCTACATTTTATATCCTCTCTACTTCGACCATCATCAGTTATTTTGCTCCCCAAATACCAAAACTCCTTTACTACTTTAAGTGTCTCATTTCCTAATCTAATTCCCTCAGCATCACCCAACTTAATTCGACTATATTCCATTATCCTCGTTTTGTTTTTGTTGATGTTCATCTTATATACTCCTTTCAAGACACTTTCCATTCCGTTCAACTGCTCTTCCAAGTCCTTTGCTGTCTCTGACAGAATTACAATGTCATCGGCGAACCTCAAAGTTTTTACTTCTTCTCCATGAATTTTAATACCTACTCCGAATTTTTCTTTTGTTTCCTTTACTGCTTGCTCAATATACAGATTGAATAACATCGGGGAGAGGCTACAACCCTGTCTCACTCCCTTCCCCACCACTGCTTCCCTTTCATGCCCCTCGACTCTTATAACTGCCACCTGGTTTCTGTACAAATTGTAAATAGTCTTTCACTCCCTGTATTTTATCCCTGCCCCCTTTAGAATTTGAAAGAGAGTATTCCAGTCAACATTGTCAAAAGCTTTCTCTAAGTCCACAAATGCTAGAAACGTAGGTTTGCCTTTCCTTAATCTTTCTTCTAAGATAAGGCGTAAGGTCAGTATTGCCTCACGTGTTCCAACATTTCTACGGAATCCAAACTGATCTTCCCCGAGGTCGGCTTCTACCAGTGTTTCCATTCGTCTGTAAAGAATTCGCGTTAGTATTTTGCAGCTGTGACTTGTTAAACTGATAGTTCGGTAATTTTCACATCTTTCAATACTAAGGTAGAGAACTTTAAAGAAAAAAAATGCACAGTCAGTGATGTACCCCTTCTGCAAATATAATTGCTATGACCAAAAGTACCTAACATAAAACTTGTAAACATTTCCTCATACCTGAAATACAATACTGATTCTTTTCCACAATTTATACTTGCAATTAAACGCTGCAAAACTCTCCATCATTTTCCTTCGCATACACTGGAATGTGTAGGCAGTACAATTGCGACTAACAAATACCTAATGCATCTCCAAGAAATATACAGAGGGGGCCAGAAAAATGTGGACACTCTTTGTTGGTTCATATCTTTAGAACAAAATGACATATCGTTGCTATTTTGCGCGCTACCGTAGTCCGTTGTTTTCCCAACAGATCTTGGAACACGTTTCCTAGCAGATGACAGTGCAGCAATGAACATGATGAAGGTACAACGGCAATGGCGTATTGTATGTGGAACTCAGCCACTAAGTTGGCCGAGGTGACCGAGCGGTTCTAGGCGCTACAGTCTGGAACCGCGTGACCGCTACGGTCGCCGGTTCGAATCCTGCCTCGGGCATTGATGTGTGTGATGTCTTTAGATTAGTTAGGTTTAAGTAGTTCTAAGTTCTAGGGGACTGATGACCTCAGAAGATAAGTCCCATAGTTCTCAGAGCTATTTGAACCATTTTCATCCACCAACACGTGCAACAGTTTATCGTATTTGGAATAAGTTTGAAGCCGACGGTACTGTTCAGGAACGGTCTGGCCGATCTAACGCATCAGCGAGTCCAGTTTCCACGGCTGCTGTGTTGCCATATTTTAATAAGTCACCTAAAAATTCTGTGAAGTATGGTGCACGGGGTAAGCCAATCGAGCGTGCGACGAATTCTGATGTCTGTAAAATGGGAAGTGTACATTCGAAGATCGCTGCGCGCTATGAACGAGGACGACCCGGAGCGAAGGATGGAGTAGTGCGAGTGGTTTGAAGGCATGCTTCACGAGGATGAACGGTTTGCAGGGATGGTTATCTGGTCTGACGAGACGCAATGCAAACAGTTTGATACTGTAAATCGCCACAACTGCTTTTTACTGAGCTCCTGAAAATCCTCACTTGTCAATCTACCGGGCGTAGATGTGTGCTGTGGTCTAACATCGCACTGTTGCATTAGCCCATTTTTCTTTGAAAGTGTTCTAATTGGCAAGGTGTGTCTTCATATGCGGCTAACATCGATTTGACCTGCCATCCAAGAGGTATTTGAAAATGAAAGATTTTACCTACAATAAGATGGCCCTCCACCTCACTACCACAGTCAGAGCCTGCTTGGCTGAGAATCTACCTGGACGTTGGATAAGTCGAAGAGGAGCTGTTGAGTACCCACCACGGTCTCCAGACGTTAGCACTCTTGACTTCTATCCATGGGAGACCTTGAAAAATGAAGATGATCATGTAAGGCGTATGCTTCGCCGGTGATGGGCGAAGCATGACAGAATCTCTGACCAGAGAGTAGTTTATCGTTAGCTGTTGCTAGTCTGCGCTTGACCGCGCGAGTGTTCTGTTGCACTCTGTCTGCAGTAGTGAGTTGTACTCTGTCTGTACTAGTAGTCAGTCGACAGTAGTAGCGAGTGGACGGTTCTACTGAGCGGGCGTCGGCATGCGTCGACGGCGTGCTCTTGTTGTGACTCTGGTCAGGACTGTGGTGGACAATGAGTATTGTTGTAGAAGGTAATGATGCAGCATTGCGCACATCTAATAATGTAATGTTAATTGTAATTAATTTGTTCAAAAAATGCCCCAATAATAATTTTTTATAAAGTAACTCTTTTAAAGAAAAACATTCATTTCAATTTAAAGAATATTTGCTATGCATTTCCTCCAAGAATCAAAATTAAATATATGCCAGCATTGCACGAAGCTGTGTCGATAAATAAGAGCAGATATAGATGCAGTTTTTATTGAGGTAAGAGTTTTTGCTTCTTTATTCAGAATACAGGGCCGAAGGTCAGCGCTGCTGTCCTTATAAAATTTATCAGGTTTAATTATTTCACAGGGCCGAAGGTCAGCGCTGCTGCCCTTACAAAATTTACCAGATATTATTATTTCTGTTGAGAGGTTCCATTTGGGTCATGGTTCACTATTTAATTAATAATATTGTTATAAGTTTATGATCAATCTGCATTCCTTAACGATATTTTGTGGGGAGTTTACATTTTTGAGCCATTATTATTCTTTAATTTTCTGGGAAGTCTACATAAGGTTCATTTATATTATCATTGTCATTTTAACATTACGTGCGGGGAGGTTACACTTGGCGACATCCGAACCAGGATCGTATTTCTTGGGGAATCTTCTGATAAGTAGTCATATATCTGCTCTTATTTACTTAATATAATTAACATTTGGCGCAACGCATTTACTAATTTGTCACCCTTTCTTCCACAGATCATCGGCAATTTGTTGCTCTTTGTTGTAATAGTGTTTGTTGCATTTTTGCATTGTGCTTGTTTCATTTGTGAATAATTGTGATTTGTGTAAAAATGCCGCGAAAGACTGTTAACAGTACATCGCGAAGTATAATGAGTGAAATAGCCGACTTAAATAACTTGACCGATAGTACTTGCAACATGCAGTATAATGATGACAATCCTCCATTTGCAGACAATCAGTGCGTACCGATCACTAATGTTGATTTTGATCCTAGTGATGAACAGACGAATTCAATTGTGTCCCCTGTTAATTTAACGACAATTGATGAAGCGGGGCGTTCTGTCGCAATGAGCGCTGCCCAGCTTAACACACCCGGTTTGCAGGATTTACGTGACGAACAGACAAATTTTTCTAATGAAAATGAACAGTGTACTGAAAGTACGACGGATTTATTTAATTCCGGTGTAGTGACTAACAGTGTACATTCGATTGGCAAACCTTTTTGTAAATTACAGAATGAACAAATGGTCACACAAAACGTGACAATTGCAGGTACGCCATCAAACAGCACAGAGAATGGAGTTGCTAATTTTGGCTCGGATCAATTTATGGCATTTTTACGACAAATTAATGAAAAACTAGACAACAATTCCTAACAACTTAGTGAACAGAAGAAACAAAATAGTGAAAATTTCAAACAACTTAATGAAAATAATGAAAATCTCAAACAACACTTTAATGAAAAATTAGACAACAATTCCAGACAGCTTAGTGAACAGATTACAGCCGTTGCCGCGCAATGTCATGATACTAAAGAACAATTACGTGAGAAAATTGAGGCTTGTTCTAGGAAAAGTAGTGAAGAAATTAGATCTGTTGCTCAAGAATTAAGGGATATGCAAACAGCTGCAACAGAATCACTTAGAGACGAAAATAATGCAGTCGGTAAACAATGCTCTGAAAAGGCAACACAATTACGCGACGAGTTTAAATTAATGATAGCAGACGCGGTCAAGCGCAGACTAGCAACAGCTAACGATAAACTACTCTCTGGTCACAGATTCTATCATGCTTCGCCCATCGCCGGCGAAGCACACGCCTTACAATCAACAGAAGCCAGATACAACGAACGAGCTACGAGAAAACATCGAGGCGTCCTGTGCAACTACCACACAGGGTACACTGACGACCGTAGTTCGGCCAACAGTTCGGCGGCACTGACGTTGTTTGGCAAGGAATGTAACGCTATGTCAGTTTGTTCCATTAATAGTGACTATCAAACAGTGTTAACATTTTTCTGGACCCCTCTGTATAATGTTCGATCTGTGTCATTGAAAGCTACAGTACACTGAAATGTACCAGAGTCTCACCAGCACAACGACGTGCTGAGGAAGGTTCAAAATACAACGCGCCCGCAGCGTCTTCAGGGCGTGCAGTTGTTTTTACACGGTATTTGATCGTTGCATTGCCAATGACTTCATTGCAGCCATTTTTGGAATTCCGTACCTCAACAGGTGTAAAAGGGATCTTTATCGAATCACTTCGTTGCGCAGCTGTCTGTCCGCCTGTGAAGGGGGGGACGTTGATGAAATTGACCAAAAATGTCAATTTTCGGTTTATTTTTATTTGTCAGTACAACTCACGGACAATAAGTTTCCAAAGTTTCAATGTTGGAATCGCATCCGAAGTGCCTGACAATTAACTAAAAGTGTGACGCGGCCTCCTTGTCACGCCAACGTTTTGAAGCAGCACTTCAATACCAGCTCAGTCATCAACGATTCTGTTTTACTTTTAACCAAACGTGTGCGAGGTACTTCTAGGAGACCGTGATATATACTCCTTGGTTTTATAGATCATCTTTGACCGATCCCGCACTTTTCAAAAAGTGTGTTCATGGTGAAACCCAAAATCCAAATGAGTCTCTAAATTCACTCATATGGAAACGATCCACTAAAAACACATTTGCATCTGCTACAGTTGTCAGAACTGTAACTTATGATGCAGCTATTGTATTTAATGATACGAACGTCGGGAGGATGAAGGTATTAGAAAGAATGGGCTTCAAGATAGGAAATTTTACTCAAGACATCCTGGAAAAATAGATTTGCAGCGCGTCTCTGCAGCTGAAAAATCAGGTGAAAACCTGGTAAAGGAAAGAAGAGAGACAGCAAGAAACCAGAAGAGAAGCCTTGAAGGGAAAGACGACCCAGAGTACAAATGTGACCCCTTCTGAAGAAGTGACATACGGAAAAAGTTAGGTTGAACTTTAAATTGCGTTTCCTGAATAGTTTGTTTTTTAAAGTTTATGTACCTTTTCCTCAGATTCTATGAATGCTGTAATTATGAAATTTTGTACACATATTTCTGTAAACCGAATAAATGTTGTCTCAAGAGCAAATTTTGAAATTCTGATTTCGAGCTGAGATATGGGGATAAGTACAGCTCCGCAAGACTTTCATGCCCGCACTTGGCCGATGCCGTGTTTTGCAGTGTTTTTTCTATAAAAAGATATTACCTCTCTCATTCGAAAAGTTGTTATACATTTATTAGTAATGAAAGCCAACTGATAGGCTTCATGTATAAATGTTCTCTTCCTGGGAGTGTATTATAAATGTTATGTCTTCACTATTTGCCGGCCGCAGTGGCCGAGCGGTTCTAGGCGCTTCAGTCTGGAACCGCGCGATCGCTACGGTCGCAGGTTCGAATCCTGCCTCGGGTATGGATGTGTGTGATGTCCTTAGGTTAGTTATGTTTAAGTAGTTCCAAGTTCTAGGGGACTGATGACCTCAGATGTTAAGTCCCATAGTGCTCAGAGCCATTTGAACCATTTCTTCACTACTTGTTAATGAAAAAGAGTTATCCACAGTTCATGTGTAAGGTTAATTTTTCTTTTAAATGAGTATATTTGGGCACGGTTTTAAAACTTACTGTAACCCTTTAGGCATTCACTGTAGTCTACTTTTTTTTAATATTAAAAGGTATTATACCTTTCTCATCTGAAAAGTTGTTATACTTGCTTTGCTGTCGAAGCGTAGCCGATGGGTTTCATGTACAAATGTTCTCACTTGAAGTCTGACAATTGTTATATGTGGATTGGCCTAAATAAATATTGTGAACAATAATAGGTGATGCTGCCCCCCCCCCCCCTTTGGGCCTTTTTATGATACGCCGAGGTAATACCGGTTTCACCTTCCTTTCAAGAATTAGGCTGTTGCCTGTTCCGAACTCAAAAACAAAATTATTTCCATCATTTTCTAGGCCTTCCAGTCTCTTCTCCCATTCGGCTTGCAGTTCAGAACCGTCTAAGGAATTCTGTGACCTGACATACTCATGAAGTGTTGTCTCCAATCTTCACGATGTTATTGAATTTTTTCATTCATGCTGAAAAAAAATTTAATTCTGTTGTAATGTCTTCGTTTCTAATCATATATCTTCTTGTGCAGCCCTCTGTCTTTCTCAGGAACCTCATCGCTGCTGTTTGAATTTTATTTTCTTGTCTTTTTGTAGTAACCCAGCTTTCGCTTCCTTAGGATAACACCGGAACCGCCAGTACATTACAGAATTTTATGGTGCTTTCTATTCGCACTTCATTGCCCAGTTTTCTGCTAATGATACCACAGACGACTTGGAATTTGAATACTTTATTTTCAATATCAGGGTCCAAGTCAAAACTTATAACGCATCCTAAATAAGAGATTTGAGACACTTATTCTAAAACCGAATTATCCAAAACAATTTTTGATCTGGCTGCGTGTTTTCCTGAGAAAGGCATTATTTTTGTTTTGTTACTGGAAAAAATTTAGAAATTTGTGGTAAGAGCCTATGGAACCAAACTGCTAAGGTCATCGGTCCCTAAACTTACACACTACTTAATCTAACTTAAACTAACGTACGCTAAGGCAACACACCAACACACACACGCCCATGCTCGAGGGAGGACTCGAACCTCCGACGGGGGGCGGGGGGGGGGGGGGGGAGCCGCGCGAACCGTGACAAGGGTCCTGAGACCGCTCGGCTACCCCACGCGGCGTGTTACCGGAAATTTTAGATCTGTACCTCTTGCAAATTTCGTCCAGCTGGTGAAGTGATCTTTGGAGGTCATCTTCATTCTTTTGAATAATAACGATGTCATTAGCAAAAAAAGTACATTCAGGTATTCCTCATTTGTTATCTTAATTCCTATGTTTACTTTACATTTCCATTTGGGAAGATGAAGTCAGTGTAGACATTAAAATGGGTAGGTGATAATCCTCATTGTCTATAGCCATGGTTAATAATTGTTTCTTCTATACGATTCCTATTTGTGTTTGTTACAATGCATGTAATTTTGTGAAGACTTTCCACCACGTCTATTAGATGATAAGGATATCCACATTCATACATAATCTTCCTTGGACTATGACGGCTTTCTCAAGGTCGATAAAGGCCACATGGGTTTCTGTATTAAATTCTGTGTTTTTCTGTGATGTTTTTTTAGTTACAAAATTACACATTTCAGGTCGAACATGAACTATCTATATATATTATTAAGTTTGAACGGAACCGTCAGCGCACGACTCGTAAACACACCTGTCCGGATTTTTCTTTTTATTCAGTGGATTGTTTGCGTAGTGTATGCGATGCTGTATGCGATGTAAACACGACCTCGAAAGGTGAGAGATTAGCGCAAGTTACACCAAAGCCATAGACAGAGTATATTTTAATTGTTATAAATACACTTGATGACAGAGTTTTAATCCTCTGAAACGTCTAGTGGAAATAAATTGTGAATGGTAATAATAAATTTGTAAACTGAAATGGTTTCAATTAACCGTCTTTGATACCCAAGGAACCGTTGTGCACAGCGACCGCAGACTACTATCAGGAAGGACAGGAACACAGCAATCAATCGCCGTCCCATTGGTTTATTATGTATCCAGATTTCAGCTAAATCTGGAGATACTGTTTCTAGCTGAAACGTAGGTAAGCAAGAACAATGAAAAAAGTGGGATTGGAATTCATTGTTGTGTTCATATCCTCCCTTATGATTACAACTGACACTATTGGATGTTAAAACAATGTGTTTGTCTATAGTCGAAAATTTGGCCTACTGGCAACTACTATCGGTATGCAGTTCCATCCTTAGACCATCACGTGTCACGAAGGTGGCACGCTGTCTTGCCAAGTACGTGTGTCAAAACACCTACTTTAGAAGCGAGCGTGAGAAATGCTTGCCAAGGGATGGCGCGAATATTGTACTGCATATCGAAATCAGTAGACAGCAGAAGAAAAATAAAACTGTTTTGTATCCCGCCTGGAAGGCGGTCTGTTCCTGTAATCTGACAAAGAAGCCGAATGAAGGAAGCGAGTAGGAGCAGGTTAGGTAAAGCACGTCGGTACTGTAAGTAAAGTAAAAGAGGTTTTTACTGGTGTATGAACATATACAAATGAATACGTAACTCTGTACAGATGAGCACGTAGGTGCGCAGCCAAAGTCCAGATAGAAAGTCTCAACGGCAAGTTAAGCTAAAGCAATGGTTCTCGGCCGTCTGCTCTTCATGAACTGGGCGAAAATGGAGCAGCGCTCGTAGAGCTGCACAGCGTTAGCTAGAGGGCGCTGTGGTCGGCGAAGATCTTCCGCTCTCGTACTGCCAACCTACGCTGTGGAATCGGAACTATCGATACCACAAGAACACTCCGACTTTATACTAAAACTTATACTGATCGTTGTTCCACAGGGCAGTATGTCGAAAATCTGTACTGTTGGATGTATTAACAGTACTGATGTAATACGTTGCGGCCTCCATGCAATGTACGAGGCGTTCAGTAAGTAATGTCCTTTTTTTTCTGGAAGTAGGTAGGTTTTATTCAGGTTCCAATACACCATACTATTCTTCACTCTTTTTGGCTACAAACCCTATTTTTCAACACGATGTTCATTCAGAGCGGCGGCCTTACGGCCTCTTTAGTGGGGGGAGGGGGGGGGGGACTGTACGCCCGCATGGTATCATTCTGCTGGTCGATGTTGGAACCAACGTCTCGCTGCATCAGCACCCTCCCCATCACCGACGTACTGCTTCTCGCAGAGTGATTCCTGCAGTGGAGCAAACAGATGGATGGGAATTGGAACGTGCTAGATACGAGCTGTAGAACGTAAAAGAAATAACAAACCAATGAGCTTTTCTGAGCTCCTCTCGCGTGCACAGATTTGTTTGAGGCGTTGTGTTGTCATGGAGAGAGAGAAGCTCGTTTGCCTTTTTCTGGCAACGAACACGCTGAAGTGTTTCTTCAGTTTCCTGAGAATACCACAGTACACTGCAGAGTTTCTTACCTATATAAACGATTTAGGAGATAATCTGAGCAGCTGTCTTAGGTTCTTCGAAGATGATACTGTCGTTTATCGTCTAGTAAAGTGATCAGAAGATCAAAACGAATTGTAAAACGATTTAGGAAAGATATCTGTAGGGTGAAAAAATTCCAGCTTGACCCCAAATAATGAAAAGTGTGAGGTCATCCACGTCAGTGCTAAAAGAAATCTATTAAACTTCGGTTACACGATAAATCAATCAAAAATGGCTCTGAGCACTATGGGACTTAACATCTGAGGTCATCAGTCCCCTAGAACTTACAAACTACTTAAACCTAACTAACCTAAGCACATCACACACATCCAACTGATAGGCTTCATGTATAAATGTTCCGAATCTGCGACCGTAGCGGTCGCGCGGTTCCAGACTGAAGCGCCTAGAACCGCTTGGCTACACAGGCCGGCGATAAATCAATCAAATCCAAAGACAGTACATTCAGCTAAATCCATTAGAGCTAAAATTTTGAACAATTTAAATTGGAAAGAACGCATAGAAAATGTTGTGGGAAAGGCGAACCAGAGACTGCGTCTTACTGGCAGAACACTTAGAAGATATAACAGATTTATTAAAGAGACTGCCTACACACCGGTTGTCCGTCCTAAATCGGTGTACTGCTGCGCGGTGTGAGATCCTTACAAGATAGGATGAAAGGAAAACAGCGAAAACTTTGAAAAAAGAGCAACACATTTTGTAAAAATCGCGAAATACTGGAGAGAGTGTCACTGACATGAAACAGGATTTGAGGTGGACGTCATTGAAACAAATCTTCTCACAAAATTTCAGTTACCAGCTTTCTCCTCCGAATGCGGAAATGCTTTGTTGACGCAGACCTACATACGGAGAAACGATCATCATAATAAAACAAGGAACTCTGAGGCCGCACGGAAAGATATAGGTGCCCGTTTCTTCCGCGTGCTGTTAGAAATTGGAATAACACAGAATTATTATGAAGGTGGTTCGATCAATGTTCATCGCCTGTGACGATATTCGACTAATAATTGCCATGATCAGCCTCGTAAAGCGCAAGGAACTCCGCACAGATGGTCCTTCGGTTAGGCGGCGAGGAACTCAGCGTGCACACACCTCTGAGTACGGCAACTGGTGGACGAGTGTGTCAGCTCTACGAACCGAGACGTCTAGATGAGCAGCGAGGTACACTACAGACCATTAAAATTGCTACACCAGGAAAATGAAGTGCTACAGACGAGAAATTTAACCGACAGGAAGAAGATGCTGTGATATGCAAATGATGAGCTTTTCAGAACATTCACACAAGGTTGGCGCCGGTGGCGACACCTACAACGTGCTGACATGAGGAACGTTTCCAACCGATTTCTCACACACAAACAGCAGTTGGCCGGTGTTGCCTGCTGAAACGTTGTTGTGATGCCTCGTGTAAGGAGGAGAAATGCGTACCATCACGTTTCCGACTTTGATAAAGGTCGCATTGTAGCCTATCGCGATTGCAGTTTATCGTATCGCGACATGCTGCTCGCGTTGGTCGAGATCCAATGACTGTTAGCAGATTATGGAATCGGTGGGCTCAGGAGGGTAATACATAACGCCGTGCTGGATCCCAACGGCCTCCTACCACTAGCAGTAGAGATGACGGGCATCTTATCCGCATGGCTGTAACGGATCGTCCAGCCACGTCTCGATCCCTGAGTCAACATATGGGAACGTTTGCAAGACAACAACCATCTGCACGATAAGTTCGACGACGTTTACAGCAGCATGGACTATCAGCTCGGAGACCATGGCTGCGATTACCCTTGACGCTGCATCTCAGACAGGAGCGCCTGCGATGGTGTACTCAAAGACGAACCTGGGTGCACGAATGGTAAAACGACATTTTTTCGGAAGAATCCAGGTTCTGTTTACAGCATCATGATGGTCGCATACGTTTTTGGCAACATCGTGGTGAACGCACATTGGAAGCGTGTATTCGTCATTGCCATACTGGCGTATCGACCGGCGTGATGGTATGAGGTGCCATTAATTACACGTTCGGTCAACTCTTGTTCGCACTGACGGTACTCTGAACAGTGGACGTTACATTTCAGATGTGTTAAGACCCGTGGCTCTACGTTTCATTCGATCCCTCCGAAACCCTACATTTCAGCAGGATAATGCACGACCGCAAGTTGCAGGTCCTGCACGGGTCTTTCTGGATAGAGGAAATGTTCGACTGCTGCCCTGGCCAGCGCATTGTCCAGATCTCTCACCAACTGAAAACGCCTGGTCAATGGTGGCCGAGCAACTGGCTCGTCACAATACGCCAGTCACTACTCTTGATGAACTGTGGTATCGTGTCGAAGCTGCATGGGCAGCTGTACCTGTACACGCCATCCGAGCTCTGTTTGACTCAATGCCCAGGCGTATCAAGGCTGTTATTACGGCCAGAGGTTGTTGTTCTCGGTTCTGATTTCTCGTGGTCTATGCACCCAAATTGCTTGAAAATGTAATCACATGTGAGTTCTAGTATAATATATTTGTCCAATGAATACCCGTTTATCATCTGCATTTCTTCTTGGTGTAGCAATTTTAATGGTCAGTAGTGTATTTTACTCTGATCTATCGATTACCTCGAATGAGAGTGTCCGCATGTTACAATGTTGCTGTCGTCAGCGCTGCGAGTGACTGGTCGGCACGCGGTAGATCGGACGGATATACTTGACTTTGTTATGGTGATGGCAACCTGCTCGCCCAGCAACTCTCCGTGCTGTTGTTCACAGCCTGGTCTCCGTAGACGTTGTGCAAACGTCTACGGATATATGCGAAGCTCTGGTTTTGCGCCAGAAGAAACTCAGTGACAAAACTCCGCTTGGAATGTAACTCCGTTACAGACCCCATTTTGGAAGCTTCATACTAGGATCGGGGCTTAAATCCGGACAAACTTCAATTCTGATATCCCGCCATAACGTAGTTCCGCCGGAGGTCGCGATTGGCGTTCTTGAAAGCCGCAGGCATCTAGTAATAAGTCAGAACCTCAAAAGGGCCTCGATGTTAAGGATAAGTGCGCAGTAGAACAGAAGAGCAGCGATTATCGATAGTCTTCGGGCTGGGCGGGCGTGTACTAAAGTACTTCGATTCTTCGGGTACCCGAGATCAACTGTTTACGATATTGTGACCAAGTATAATGCTTTCGAGAAGTCTCGGGGAGGTTCCGCTAACCCGGCGAGAAAACCTCATTCGAGGAAAAGAGTGTCTCGAACTGCAGCAGTCATCGAAAAGCTCAGTCGCTGATTACGGTTGACCCGGGGCAATCGCTGAGGAAACTGGCATCAATGTTGAGTGACAGCGAGCGAACATGGCGGCGGGTGGCAAAAGAGGACCTCATACGAGTCATTTAATCCAAAACTGGCTCTCGGATAACGTTGACCTGTTCTGGTCAGAGAAGTCCTGGCCCACGAATATCCCGCATTTGAACCTCCTCCACTATGTCTGGAGCGTAGTCGAAAGAGTTACCAGTAAGACGAGGCAGATAGACAACGCTGTTTTAGAGCGCGTGCGATTGCTTCAGGATAAGGCTGAAGGCGGTCATTGCGGTTGATGTGGGATATTTCGAATGATGTTACTCTTGAAAGATACCACTATTTATACGTGGAAGGATTATAATTTTCATTTGTATTTTGTTTCTATAAATTTGCTTTTAAAAAAAGTTTAATTTGTCCGGATTCAAGGTACGCACCCTGTATAGAGCCGCCACCTATTGGAGCTTCATGACAATACAGAGGCTGAAGCGATAATATTCCACGATATCCCACGATAGGCCGGCCGGTGTGGCCGAGCGGTTCTAGGCGTTTCAGTCTGGAAACGCGCGACCGCTACGGTCGCAGGTTCGAATCCTGCCTCGGGCATGGATGTGTTTGATGTCCTTAGGTTAGTTACGTTTAAACAGTTCTAAGTTCTAGGGGACTGATGCCCTCAGATGTTACGTCCCATAGTGCTCAGAGCCATTTGAACCATTTGTTCTCTTTGCGTCTTTAAGGCAGGCTACTTATGGTGGCTCGCGTGCGCAAGTCGAGGACAGTGGTCCGCGCATGAGCCCAGTGACGTGACGTGCTTTCGATGTTGTGATTGTGGGGAGTTGGGGACACCATGTCACGTGGCACGGCCGTATGCCGTGAGGACCAGTTGAGTTGGAGCGACGAAGAAGCATGGGCCCCCTCCGGAAAGTATTGAAGTTGTATTGACACGGCTGGCCACTGGCGACCAGGATTTGCTAGTACCTCGAGAGCTATGTGGATGGATGGCGTGTGAATTTCACATCAAGAAAAACAAATTAATCGCCAAGCTTTCGTGGTGAGTTCCTCCTTCTGTATATAGTGAATATTATTGTGTACGTAAGGACTGTTGACTGTTGCAGTTGCTCGTGCTAGTGGCCACCAAAACATTCCCTGCAGTGTTGGAGTTGCGAGTTATGTTCTGGAACGGCCATGAAGTTATGTTACTAAAGTGGCTGGAAATAGCACCTCGCATTTGAAAGTTTGGATTTGGTGCTTAGTGGCACGCTGAAGGTGGCTGGTTCACTTGAACGTCATTTCTTAATTTAATTATAGATTTAGAATTTTCTGGTTTTACGAATTAGCGGTAGCCGTTGTTTCTTAATAATTTCTTGTGTCTATGGAAGGCAAGTGGCCATGATAAATGTAGGTCACATTGTGTTTTATGGTCGGATAGAGCCTGTGTGTATTTTTGTCTGTGGCCATAGGGGCCGTGCTTATTGCAATTTCAAATACCTATCTGAAGGCTGATTGTCACTTTGGGTACTGCACGTGTGATTCATGTGGTGTCAGCCATTCAGCAAAGACAGATTATCTTGTAAGGTGGACCTTAAGTCATTGGGTGTGGACTGACGCCCCTTTCACGTAGTATCTAGATTTTTTTTTTTTTTTGGATCAAAGGGAACTAAGCTCCTTAAGTAATTAAAACTTCCGGGCTAAGAGGCCGTGGTCCAATAGTAGAATTACTTCTCCCTGACGTTTCGTTGCCAGCTGCGGGCAACATCATCTGAGCTGAGTCTACGACTGGCTGCTAGGTCGTGTTTATATAGAGCGCGTAGAGGGCGCCACCACTCGTCACGTGTTGTCAACAGTAAAACTATCTCTGGATGGTGTCATTACTCTCGATCGAAGGTAATCGATTGTCACATCTTTGGTACAAAGTCGATCGCCATATCTTATCTAACTTCAAAGCCTTCTTCTTTCCTGTTAAAATTATTGTGGTGTTTAAAAATCTCTACAGCCTCTCTATACATACGTGCATAATAATGCGATGTCTTAGCTAGCACGCTCGTCTCACTAAATTTTATTTCATGGTTAACCGTTTCAAAAACATGTTCCGCTACAGCCGATTTGTCCGTGTGTCTCGGTCGACAGTTCCTTTTGTGTTCAGTTAGGCGAGTATTGATACTTCTTTTTGTGGTTCCAATGTAAACCTTCCCACAACTACACGGAATTTTATACAGCCCGGAAGTTTTAATTACTGAAGACGCCGGCCGTGAAAGCCTACACGATATGATAAGCTCCTTAATTCTGTTCATTGGTTAACTTGCAATATGTTTATATTAAGGTAACGCTTTTCTATATATATATAATTGTGTAACTTGTATATGCCACAGTGTGTCTGCCGCTCAGATTTTCCTGTTTTCAGAAACATGTATAGTGGTCGACGCGAGCAAACCTCGCCCCGCGAGCTAGCGGTGTGAAGGAAATCTCAGGATTTGAACTCAGGGCCGTCCAGACCCCGTTAACGCGCGATTTCTCTATTCCATTCAACGAGAGGCTTCTTTTAGGCAGAAGATTTCCTACTGCCCAAAGATGAGAATAAGTTCACCCTATTGATCGTGTGTTTGTGAAATCATAATAGATTAACGTTTGCTCGCGTCCATCACATGTTCATCAAATTGACGTTTTGCCTTAAGCTTCCATGAAGTCTAGAATCTTCAAAAAGTTGAGTGTAGTAGAGTGCTAAGTGTAAACAGAACAATTAATAGTACCCTCCAGGTCCGATAGCATCAAATTAAGTTAATAAACCGAGTGAGAAAGGCGATAGCCGACATTGTAAACTTTTGGTTACCTATTTCATCTATTATTTTGGTTGTTGTTACCGGCACGTAAAGGGCTGTTGTCACAAGTGTGACGGTTAATATTGTAAATACTAATTGTAGATAGGGCCTTGATATGCAACTGTTGTTAATTGATTATTACTGCTGATGAATTCATGTGGATGTGTAATCAATAAAGAAGCGTTGCAACTACAAAGTGGTTGTGTTACTGGTATTCAAGGTTAGAGTGTGCAATCGCCACACCAGTATTATTAATTGAATGCACCCCGCGTTACCGGAACTGATGTAATACGACCCTGGTTGCACGCAATGTACACCAAAAGCCAAGAAGATTAAGAAATGAAATCCAAAGGAAGGGATGTTTCGGTGCTGTAATCGTCATCTAAGGCGAGGCGACTTGGGATGTTGGGGAGGTAGGCTGAGACTCGAAACGGCGTGTAATCCTTCACGGGAGCAGTACAGTCTCGCTCGGCCTGCGTCTAGGCAGGACCTAGCAGCACCGTATTATCGCCAATCCCCGCCTAATAAGATTGCTCCAAGTTTCCCCCTCATTTCGCGTGGCGCGCCGCCGCTCACTTTCCGCGGAAATTATTTGTCGGCTCGTTCCCTTTTTATACGGGGCAGGGCGTCCGTGGGGAGGGCCTTAATAGGCGCAGGCGGCTCATCACTCTTGCAGGATACTTGAGCAGTTCCCCGGCCCGGCTAAATAATGCATCCCACTTTGGCCACCGCCCGCGCCACGCCATAAAGTATTTGCCGGCGCCGGCACGGCCAAGTTTTAATACGCGCGCTTTGATATTTAAACAGCCTCCCGCCGTTCGCAGCGTCGCCCCAAGAATGTGGCTGACCGATGGAGGTCTTTCCCTCCACGCTCTTTCTTTACGGCGTGGGACTGCGGTTCGCAGTTACCGCATCAGTTTTAACAGCCGCAGTTGACGGCTCGATAGGTTTTCGTTAACAGGCTCAGACTGAACATCGTAAAGTAATTCCTCAAAGCTAAAGCCTAAGAGTGTTTTCACCGGATATAAATTACTGCTACAATTAACTCGTGGCCACTGTCACTGTTTCCTTTAATTTACTGGTTGCCACACTTTGTCCATACATCCAACCAGCGCGTATTTCATCCAAGTGCGCCTCTAGTGTGCCTCTGGTGAGACCAATCCATTGATATTATTGAACCGTGATTTATTTTCAAAGAATATTCTTAAGAATTTATTTTATTTACTAGCGATTCACCAAGAACATTAACACATTTAATCGCACTATGTTAGCATGGAAGTAATTGCCAGGGAGTAACTGATGAAATCATAACCAAATTCCTTTTAACAAATAGGAATTTTATCCACTTTAATAGTGCCTAAAAGTATTTTTTAAAGAAACAGATTAAAATTATAATCAGAAAGCACCCTCTAAATATCAAAGTTACAATTTATTCAGAGGCAGAAAGAAACAAGTTTTGACTGTATGAGCTTTCGGGCAGAGAACCTTGCCGTTCCCTTTTGACACGGCCGTAGTTACGACCGCTCACAACAGCCTCTGAAAGACTGCACTGGTGCAAATCTGCAACACACCAGGTAACTTTAAACTAAGAGTTTTAACAATTTACACAAGCACACAAACTATGCACCCACCATAGGAGGGATGGAAATGGTACAAAACACTAACAATTATTAACCTTGCCACCGAAGGTGCAACTTGATTTTAACTTCTAAGAAAAGTCTTACGATGAAAGCGTGGCAACTTTATATACTAAAATGATCATTTAAATAAAAGCCCATGTAATGCAATCGTATATAAAATTCTACAAGGTTGGCCAAACAATAGTTAAGACGCTCTACAGTACAAAGATACCGCCTCTCAAGATCATAGGCAATAATATCAAAGTTTCCAAAGATCAAAACATATTTCAGGTATTAGGCCGTTACACTCCAAGCAATAAATTCGTTAACACACGAAATCCGACAAACATGACAGAGGCAGTTACTAACGTACGGTAGATTGATAGGGAGATTACCGAGACACCCGAACCGCAGGCTGCTCTCACCCGCCCCTACTCCACAAGGGAAAAACGGACCACCAAATTTATAAACAACCACCTTCCCGCGGGTGACCAAACGGAGAAGAATGGCCCGCATCTCGTGGTCGTGCGGTAGCGTTCTCGCTTCCCACGCCCGGGTTCCCGGGTTCGATTCCCGGCGGGGTCAGGGATTTTCTCTGCCTCGTGATGGCTGGGTGTTGTGTGCTGTCCTTAGGTTAGTTAGGTTTGGGTAGGTCTAAGTTCTAGGGGACTGATGACCATAGATGTTAAGTCCCATAGTGCTCAGAGCCATTTTTTTTTGGAGAAGAATGGTGGGACGACCCCAAAGCAAAACGGCTGGTGACCTCACCAAGAAAACAAATAGAATTTAACAAGAGTAAATCAAATAACATATCACCAATCACTTAACTTCTAATAAAATGCGATTTCTCGAGAAGATCTGGCGCAGCACCCCCAAATTGCTCTCCCGAACCATCCGCTGCCAGCCGCTTCAACTGACGCAGGAAGGCTCTCCGATCTCCCGTCTCACGGCGTCACAGCTCGCACCGGCCAGACTGATGTCGTGGGTTGACTCCTGTTGCTCTCGTGTCGACCGCGAAGTCACTACTCCTCGCTATACGCCGCGGCCCACTAGAGTCACGTGGCGACCTCACATGCGCCGACGCTCAAGGCGGACACATCATCTCGTGTCTCAGTGCGCGACCGACCAACCGATCGATCCAACCGCCAATGAGCATTGCCTGAGCAAACTCGAGCAGACTGGCGGCCTAACGCACAGACTCAGATGCAGGAACTAAGCCCTGACCGGCGAACACTCGCTGAGTTCTCTTACTGCCTAACAAATGCGGACGAGAGACAGACCTAGACTGACCGACTGGCAAGTTCATAGCGCCCCTTAAATGCACGTGAACAGGCAACCTTTCACCTATCCCACCAGAGGGAGACACCAAAGCTGCGACTGCCACAGCGACGCCACCGCCAGAAACGGAGGGCGACTGCTTCACACTACGCGCTGCGGCGCGCTCTTCAAAACAGCAATTTTTGCCACGGCTCAATTATAAAAGAGAATGTATATGTGTTTGTGTATACAGTGAGGTGACGGAAGTCATGGGATACTTCCTAATATCGTGTCGGAGCTCCTATTGCCCGGATTAGTGCCGGCCGTGGTGGTCATGCGGTTCTAGGCGCTCAGTCCGGATCCGCGCGACTGCTACGGTCGCAGGTTCGAATCCTGCCTCGGGCATGGATGTGTGTGATGTCCTTAGGTTAGTTAGATTTAAGTAGTTCTAAGTTCTAGGGGACTGATGACCACAGATGTTAAGTCCCATAGTGCTCAGAGCCATTTGAACCATTTTTTTTGAACCTGGATTAGTGCAGCAACTTAGTGGACTCAACAAGTTGTTGGAGCTCCCCTGAAGAAATATTGACCCATGCTGGCTTTGTATCCGTCCATAATTGCTGAAGTGATGATGGTGCAGGATTTTGTGAAGGAACTGTACTCTCGTTTATATCCGACAAATGTTCGAAGGGATTCATGTCGGACTATCTGTGTGGCCAATCATTAGCTCGAATTGTCCAGAATGTTCTACAAACCAGTTGCGAACAACTGTGGCCAGTGACATGGCGCATCGTTGTTAGGGAAAATGAAGTCCATGAACGGCTGCAAATGATCTCCAAATAGCCGAACATATCCAAGATGATTGGTTCACTAAGAAGAGAGGACCCACTCCATTCGACGTAAACGCAACCCACCCCATTATTCAGCCACCACCAGCTTGCACAGTCTCCTTTTCACAGCTTGGATCTTCGGCTTCATGGGGTGCGCCACACTCAAACCCTACCATCAGCTCAACTCTTACCAACTGAAATCAGGACTAACTTGACCACGCGAAGGTTTTCCGGCCGTACAGGGTCCAATCGATATGGTAACGAGAGCAGGTAAGGCGTTGCAGGCGATGTCGTGCAGTTAGCAAAGGCACTCGAATCAGTCGTCTACTGTTATAGTTTTCAACACCATATTTCGCCGCATTGTCCTAACAGATACGATCGTCGTACGTCACACACTGATTTCTGCTCTTATTTGACGCTGTCTTGTTTGTTTGTTACCACTGACCACCTTACATAAACGCCACTGCACTCGGTCGTTAAGTGAAGGCTGTCGGCTATTGCGTCCTTGGTGGAATGTAATGCATGTAGTTTGATATCTCGGCACAAACTTGACACTGTGGATCTTTGAATATCGAATTCTCTAACGATTTCCGAAATGGAATGTTCCTTGTGTGTAGCTCCAACTACCGTTCCGCGTTCTAAGTCTGTTAATATCCTTTTCACCTGAATGACCTGAATACAAATGACACCTCCGCTAATGCACTGTCCTTTTCTACGCGATATTACCACCATATCGCTACCCCGTAGCTTTTGTCAACTCTTTGTATTTTCCACGTCTCCTAAACTATGGACCGATTTCAACCGAGCTTGGTATACAAATCACTTTACCGTCGGGAAACAACCTCAGTGTGCGTAAAAACCACGTATCTTTCAAAGGAGTGGGGCTGAAAAAGAACTCTAGTCCACGACGCGCAAATAGCCAAACAAAATTCATCCAGTATTTAAGAATGAGAGCAGTTAGTGACTGGAAAACAGTTTTGCATGTAATTCCCAACTTTTACGAGACTTTTTCTCGCTGATATCTCCCACAAAATGATGAAAGAAAAATAGTTTATCATTTCTACTTTTTGCTGTTCATGCAGTGAAACTGCCGCATCAGGCGAAATCTTTTAAATTATTACTCAGTTATTACTTATTGTACACTGAAGAGCCAAAGAGACTGGTACACTGCCCCCTATCCTGTAGGGCCCCCGCGAGCACACGGAAGTGCCGCAACACGACCTGGCATGGCCCTGACTAATGTCTGAAGTAGGGTTGGAGGGAACCGACACAATGAATCCTGTAGGGCTGTCCATAAATCTGTAAGTGTACGAGAGTTGAAACCTGAACAGCACGCTGCAAGGCATTCTAGGTTTGCTCAACAATGTTCATGTCTGAGGAGTTTGGTGGCCAGCGGACGTTTTTAAACTCAAAAGTGTTCCTGGAGCCACTGTGTAGCACTTCTGGACGTGTGGGGTGTTGCATGGGGTGTTGCATTGTACTGCTGGAAATGCCAAAGTCGGTTGGAATGCACAATGGACATGAGTGGCTGCAGGTGATCACACAGGATTCCTACGTATGTGTCACCTGTCAGAGTCGCATCTGGATGTATCAGGGGTCCCATATTACTCCAACTGCACACGCCCCACACCATTACAGAGTGTCCACCAGCTTCAACAGTCCCCTGCTGACATGCAGTCTCCATGGATTCATGAGGTTGTCTCCTACCGTTGCACGTCCATCCACTCGATACAATTCGAAACGCGACTCGTCCGACCAGGCAAGGTGTTTCCAGTCATCAAAAGCGCAGTTTCGGTGTTGTCTGACCGAGACAAGGCGTAACATTTTGCGTCGTGTAGTCATAAAGGGTACACGAGTGGGCCTTCGTCTCCGACAGCTCATAGCAATGATATTTCGTTGGATGTTTCGTACGTTGACACTTGTTGATGTCCCGACATTGAAATCTGCAGCAATTTGCGGAAGGGTTGCACTTCTGTCACGTTCAACGATTCTCTTCAGTCGTCGTTGGTTCCATTCTTGCAGGATATTTTTCCAGCCGTAGCGATGTCGAGGATGTGATGTTTTACCGGATTCCCTGATATCACGGTACATCCGTGAAATGATCGTACGGGAGAAGCCCAACTTCATCGCTGCCTCGCAGATTCTGTGTCCCATAGCTCGTTCAAACTCGCATAAATCTTGACAACCTGCCGTTGTTGCAGCAGTAACGATCTAACAACTGCGCCAGACAGTTGTTGTCTTATATAGGCGTTGCAATCGCAGCGCCGTATTCTGCCTGTTTACATACACTCCTGGAAATTGAAATAAGAACACCGTGAATTCATTGTCCCAGGAAGGGGAAACTTTATTGACACATTCCTGGGGTCAGATACATCACATGATCACACTGACAGAACCACAGGCACATAGACACAGGCAACAGAGCATGCACAATGTCGGCACTAGTACAGTGTATATCCACCTTTCGCAGCAATGCAGGCTGCTATTCTCCCATGGAGACGATCGTAGAGATGCTGGATGTAGTCCTGTGGAACGGCTTGCCATGCCATTTCCACCTGGCGCCTCAGTTGGACCAGCGTTCGTGCTGGACGTGCAGACCGCGTGAGACGACGCTTCATCCAGTCCCAAACATGCTCAATGGGGGACAGATCCGGAGATCTTGCTGGCCAGGGTAGTTGACTTACACCTTCTAGAGCACGTTGGATGGCACGGGATACATGCGGACGTGCATTGTCCTGTTGGAACAGCAAGTTCCCTTGCCGGTCTAGGAATGGTAGAACGATGGGTTCGATGACGGTTTGGATGTACCGTGCACTATTCAGTGTCCCATCGACGATCACCAGTGGTGTACGGCCAGTGTAGGAGATCGCTCCCCACACCATGATGCCGGGTGTTGGCCCTGTGTGCCTCGGTCGTATGCAGTCCTGATTGTGGCGCTCACCTGCACGGCGCCAAACACGCATACGACCATCATTGGCACCAAGGCAGAAGCGACTCTCATCGCTGAAGACGACACGTCTCCATTCGTCCCTCCATTCACGCCTGTCGCAACACCACTGGAGGCGGGCTGCACGATGTTGGGGCGTGAGCGGAAGACGGCCTAACGGTGTGCGGGACCGTAGCCCAGCTTCATGGAGACGGTTGCGAATGGTCCTCGCCGATACCCCAGGAGCAACAGTGTCCCTAATTTGCTGGGAAGTGGCGGTGCGGTCCCCTACGGCACTGCGTAGGATCCTACGGTCTTGGCGTGCATCCGTGCGTCGCTGCGGTCCGGTCCCAGGTCGACGGGCACGTGCACCTTCCGCCGACCACTGGCGACAACATCGATGTACTGTGGAGACCTCACGCCCCACGTGTTGAGCAATTCGGCGGTACGTCCACCCGGCCTCCCGCATGCCCACTATACGCCCTCGCTCAAAGTCCGTCAACTGCACATACGGTTCACGTCCACGCTGCCGCGGCATGCTACCAGTGTTAAAGACTGCGATGGAGCTTCGTATGCCACGGCAAACTGGCTGACACTGACGGCGGCGGTGCACAAATGCTGCGCAGCTAGCGCCATTCGACGGCCAACACCGCGGTTCCTGGTGTGTCCGCTGTGCCGTGCGTGTGATCATTGCTTGCACAGCCCTCTCGCAGTGTCCGGAGCAAGTATGGTGGGTCTGACACACCGGTGTCAATGTGTTCTTTTTTCCATTTCCAGGAGTGTATTTCTGTATTTGAATAATCATGCCTGTACCATTTACTTTGGCGCTTCAGTGAATTTGCAACACATTTGCAGGCAGTATCCATATATGCCACAGGATCTACTTGCCAAATTATATCATTGTACGACACACATTTCAGGAGCTATGACGTCATAAATATTGAGCTATATGAAAAAAAAAAAACTGCAGGCGAAAGTCTCTTGAGGTTCAGGTAAAATGTGTGTGCAAGTATTTGTGAAATACGTGAAGTATATGTCACATGTGCGTATGCGGACAAAGCCAGGGGTGAAAAGGTTCTCCTAAAACTCTGGATCGATTTCAACTAAACTTGCTACATATATTACAAACTATCTGGAAAGAAATCTATGGGAGGTGGTGGCTGGGGGTCATAACGTGCAAATGCAACGGGAGAATAGGAGGTAGACAGAGAGGGTGAAGGATGAAATGGACACAGATAGGGGGCGAAAGGAGATGGACAGGCAGAGGAAGAGGGGGAAAGGAACATAGAGGGGGAAGGAGTAGATGGACAGAGACAGGGAGAGGGAAAATGAACAACAAGGGAAGGGGAGGTGATGAACAGAGAAGATGAACAGGAGGCAGGAGTAGATGGACAAAGAAAGAGAATAGAAGGAGGTGGATACAGAAGGGGAAGGGGAGGAGATGAAAAAAGAGGGTAGAGGAGATGATAAACAGAAGGGGACCAACAGGAGATTGGAATAAATATATACCCGGGCAATGCCAGGTACTGAGTTAGTCTATGCGCACTGAAAGTAGCATTCCTCCCCCGCGTTTTCCTACCTGCATATCAGGAACTACTGCGGGAATTCTGACACGATTTTCACTGACAGATAATATATTACAAGAAGGAGAATTCTTGAATATAAAGTCTTCACCGATTGAAAGACTGGCGTCTCTGCTTCAGGTGTACATAAGTAAGCTCGACCCATACGTAAGGGAATGCGAATGTTTCATCGAGAACGTGAATAAACAAAAACCTCGACCAGCGAACGTCCCGGTCAACTAAAATGTTGTACTGTTTGTGTCAGCATCCTTCTGTAACACCGGAACTCAAATACTTCGATTTTTATCTTTTCTTCCTCAGTTTGAAGCCTGTGTACGATACAGTACACTTATTTTGGCAAGTACTGCCCTCTTTATGCTGGTATGCTCTTTACATCGTCTTTGCTTGGTCCGCCACGCGTAATTTTGGTTCCAACATGGCAGAATTCAGTGGCAGAATTCAGTTTTCGGTAGCTCAACTCCTCCTGCTCATGAACACTTACATCTCTTTCAGATTACTCCCAACCCGGACTCTGTGTTCATTAAATCGCTGAATTGAACACGTTCTACAATACTTCATCTCTTTCAGTAACGGTAGCAAAGCCTTAAGAGAATCAAATAGTAGATGTCCCTTTCACATTGAATTTTAGTCATTGTTCTGGAGCTTTCTTCCATATCCTTCATTGCTCCTTCTTCAACAGCATTCCTCTCTTCGTCACCTGTTCTTACTTTTCCCTCTTAACCAGTTGCACGTATTGTATATGGAGCGTCTTTCGCTGTATCTCATACCTGTATATCTGAGAATTTGAAACATACAGTGCTGCTACTTATTCTCTGGAATGTAGGACGGGAGATGGCGTGAACTCAGAGGGAAGATCTGGTCGCGATATTAGTGGAATAAATCGGGTTGGCGGGGCGGAGTGCTGCGTGTGGAGAGGAGTGCTGAAGGTAAGGGGGATTTTGGATGACGTACAATATGCGTGTTTTATAAAAATTTTACTTTGCTGGAAGTAGCCTGTGGGATTTTCCGTTTCAAAAGATGGAAAGGCATTAAGAACTATGGCGTCGTCACATTCTGTTGAACGTAAATTTTCAGGAACTTATATTTACGTACGTCACTGGGCAATTGAAAACTTACCAATTATGTTGCTAATTGACTAATTCCTACTACATGTAAGTTCAATCATCCTCAGAGGGTTTACTGAATGTTCCTTCCAGAACTATATTTCATCCTGTACTTTCTGGGGTAATGGTGATTATATTCCGGCAGTTACTGCAGTCATAAACCCAGTGTCCGTGACCGAGGGGTGCAATGGACGACAACTGAAGTACGCAAGTAGTAATAAAAATGTTTATTATTGAACTAAGAAACAGAACTTAAAATACAGATCCTTGGGATGAATATCCACACTACTTAATTACAGACAGAAAAGACCGTCTTTCACGTTACCTAAAATTACAGAGTTCATAAATCCTTAGTAGGAGACGGGTCAGAAGGATGCACAGGATGATCGTGGATAGGATCCAGTGATGCCAGAGGTTTCTCCCGGAGACGATGGGGCCTCCAGGATTCCAGTGGTCGGCAGCGGCGTGGTGGGGCTTGATCAGCGGCCGGTGGGACGATGGTGTCTCCAAAAGGTTGAGCGTCGTCGGATATCGGAGACGTGGATCGGCGACGGCGACTGCCTATCGGATGAACTGAGGTGGTTCCGTGAGACGTAACACCTGGAGCAACTCGGCGGAAGTCCAGCAAAGTGAGGTACCTAGGATCCGCTGACGGGAGTTCCGCGTAGCGTGGACGACAGGTGCTCACGGCGATGGTGAAGACGACACCGATCCGTGGGCTGCAGATATGGTCAGCTTGTTTTTGCAAAAAGCTGAAGTAATGTTATGTACCCCTTCTACAATATTTGGATGCAGCTCTTCCAAAGCTCTATCGAACTCTGACTCAAATGGTGAGTCCCCTAGGTCCTCCAAATCCATTACTTCTATTATCACGTTATCTGACAGTTACTCGAATTCATATAGCTCCTGAATGTATTCTTTCAGCTCTGTCATCCGCATTGTATACATTGCAATTTTAACGGTAACACCGTTGCTTTTCGTATCTTCGAAACTTACCACGACTTTACTGTATGCTGCGTTCATCCTCCCTACAGGCGTTCCCTCTCTAGTTTGTTCACATTTTTCCTACAGCCATTTCGTTTTAGCTACTCCTTAGTTTCTGTTGTTTCCACTGCTGAGCGACTTGTATTACTGTTTTCCTTTCTTTTACTGAAAAAAATTGCATTTCCTTCTTTAGTATATAATTTAAAGTAGTAATTCTTGCGTTACACACAATTTCTTCTCAGTGTAAATCATAAATTGGTTATAATATGAGTAAATTGCGTCGTAAACAAGGTTGCTAACAAATAAATCTTGTAAAGCAGAATCAGTATACAATCCTAATCGTCAAAATATTGGTACAGGATTGAACAAGGGAGAGGAAGAGTCATGGCTGAAGCCCAGGAGCATGCTGAAGTGACTGCATCATTAAGTCCATATCTTTTTGTTTTGGGCAGGTTCAACAACTATTGTTTCCTCTGACATACTATTGGCAACCTGATTAATCGTGTGAAAAGTAGGCAAACCACCGACCTCACTCGGTAAACAATGGTGTTTTGAATTATGCACATCAGCCATGTGCAGATCAGCGGCATCCGCAATACTGGAATCTATCGTCTGATTAACAGTCAATTTAGTGGCTGAAATTATAGTGTCAGGAATTTCTTCATTATTCGGAGAAGCGGAACTCACGTTTCCTGAGGTGCTTTGCAACTGCTGCGCCGCAGAGTGGTCACTATCATTCTCAACATTGTTGTCAATAATAGGAAAATCTTCTATTTCGGAATCTCTAATTGTAAGATTACGCACCGGAACCTTCACAGTTTTGTGCGTCGTCGTAAATCACATGTTGTTGTTGTTGTTGTGGTCTTCAGTCCTGAAACTGGTTTGGTGCAGCTCTCCATGCTACTCTATCATGTGCAAGCTTCTTCTTCCCAGTACCTACTGCAACCTCCATCCTTCTGCATCTGCTTAGTGTATTCATCTCTTGGTCTCCCTCTACGATTTTTACCCTCCACGCTGCCCTCCAATATTAAATTGGTGATCCCTTAATGCCTTAGAACATGTCCTGCCAACCGATCCCTTCTTCTAGTCAAGTTGTGCCACAAACTTCTCTTCTCCCCAATCCTATTCAATACTTCCTCATTAGTTATGTGATTTACCCATCTAATCTTCAGCATTCTTCTGTAGCACCATATTTCAAAAGCTTCTATTCTCTTCTTGTCCAAACTATTTATCGTCCATGTTTCACTTCCATACATTGCTACACTCCATACAAATACATTCAGAAACGACTTCCTAACACTTAAATTTATACTCGATGTTAACAAATTTCTCTTCTTGAGAAACGCTTTCCTTTCCATTGCCAGTCTACATTTTATATCCTCTCCACTTCGACCATCATCAGTTATTTTGCTCCCAAAATAGAAAAGACACTGTCCATTCCGTTCAACTGCTCTTCCAAGTCCTTTGCTGTCTCTGACAGAATTACAATGTCATCGGCGAACCTCAAAGTTTTTATTTCTTCTCCATGGATTTTAATACCTACTCCAAGTGTTTCTTTTGTTTCCTTTACTGCTTGCTCAATATACAGATTGAATAACATCGGGGAGAGGCTACAACCCTGTCTCACTCCCTTCCCAACCACTGCTTCCCTTTCGTGCCCCTCGACTCTTATAACTGCCATCTGGTTTCTGTACAAATTGTAAACAGCCTTTCGCTCCCTGCCACATTTAGAATTTAAAAGAGAGTATTCCAGTCAACAATGTCAAAAGCTTTCTCTAAGTCTACAAAAGCTAGAAACATAGGTTTGCCTTTCCTTAATCTTTCTTCTAAGATAAGTCGTAAGGTCAGTATGGCCTCACGTGTTCCAACATTTCTACGGAATCCAAACTGATCTTTACCGAGGTCAGCTTGTACCAGTTCTTCCATTCGTCTGTAAAGAATTCGCGTTAGTATTTCGCAGCTGTGACTTATTAAACTGATAGTTCGGTAATTTTCACATCTGTCAACGCCTGCTTTCTTTGGGATTGGAATTATTATATTCTTCTTGAAGTCTGAGGGTATTTCGCCTGTTTCATACATCTTCCTCACCTGATGGCAGACTTTTGTCAGGACTGGCTCTCTCAAGGCCGGCAGTAGTTCTAATGAAATGTTGTCTACTCCTGGGGCCTTGTTTCGACTCATGTCTTTCAGTGTTCTGTCAAACTCTTCACACAATATCGTATCTCCCATTTCATCTTCATCTACATCCTCTTCCATTTCCATAATATTGTCCTGAAGTACATCGCCCTTGTATAGACCTTTCTGCTATCGCTTCTTTGCTTAGAAGTGGGTTTCCATCTGAGCTCTTGATATTCATGCAAGTGGTTCTCTTTTCTCCAAATGTCTCTTTAATTTTCCTGTAGGCAGTATCTATTTTGCCACTAGTGAGGTAAGCCTCTACATCCTTACATTTGTCCTCTATCCATCCCTGCTTAGCCATTTTGCACTTCCTGTCGATCTCATTTTTGAGACGTTTGTATTCCTATTTGCCGGCTTCATTTACTGCATTTTTATATTTTTTCCTTTCATCAATTAAATTAAACATTTCCTCTGTTATCCAAGGATTTCTACTAGTCCTCGTCTTTTTACCTACTTGATCCTCTGCTGCCTTCACTACTTCATCCCTTAGAGCTACCCATTTCTCCTTCAACTGTATTTCTTTCCCCCAGTCCTGTCAATTGCTCCGTTATGCTCTCCCTGAAACTCTGTACAACCTCTGGTTTAGTCAGTTTATCCAGGTCCCATCTCTTTAAATTCCCACCTTTTGTTAGTTTCTTCAGTTTTAATCTACAGTTCATAACCAACAGATTGTGGTCAGAGTGCACATCTGCCCCTGGAAATGTCTTACAATTTAAAACCTGGTTTCTAAATCTCTGTCTTACCATTATGTAATCTATCTGATACCTTTTAGTATCTCCAGGGTCCTTCCATGTATACAACCATCTTTCTTGATTCTTGAACCAAGTATTAGCTATGATTAAGTTATGCTCTGCGCAAAATTCTACCAGGCGGCTTCCTCTTTCATTTCTTAACCCCAATCCATATTCACCTACTATGTTTCCTTCTCTCCCTTTTCCTACTGACGAATTCCAGTCACCCACGACTATTAAATTTTCGTCTCCCTTCACTACCTGAATAATTCCTTATATCTCGTCATACATTTCATCTACTTCTTCATCATCTGCAGAGCTAGTTGGCATATAAACTTGTACTACTGTAGTAGGCATGGGCTTTGTGTCTATCTTGGCCACAATAATGCGTTCACTATGCTGTTTGTAGTAGCTAACCCGCACTCCTACTTTTTTATTCATTATTAAACCTACTCCTGCATTACCCCTATTTGATTTTGTCTTTATAACCCTGTATTAACCTGACCAAAAGTCTTGTTCCTCCTGCCACCGAACTTCACTAATTCCCACTATATCTAACTTTAACCTATCCATTTCCCTTTTTAAATTTTCCAGCGTACCTGCCCGATTAAGGGATCTGACATTCCACGCTCCGATCCGTAGAACACCAGTTTTCTTTCTCCTGATAATGACTTCCTCTGGAGTAGTCCCCGCCCGGAGAACCGAATGGGGGATTGTTTTACCTCCGGAATATTTTACCCAAGAGGACGTCATCATCATTCAACCATACAGTAAAGCTGCATCACATACAGGGTCCAAATGCAAAGACAAAATTTCAACACACAACTCAATGAAAAAAAAAAAGGCGGAGCATAAGAATGCCGATGAACTGTGCAAAAATTTTGTAAAAGTTAGTAAACTGCGTTGCGCCAAAAAAGCTAGCTACTGTTATCGTTACAGAGTAGTTGAGACAACGCAATGTATACATCTTGTAGGGAAGCAGCCTACTCACGCTGCAGCAAATTCACATCAGTTTCCATTGTGTGTTAGTCAGTCTGCTAGCTCTGACGTCATAGATGTTGCGCAATACTTTAAAAATCAAGCAAATGACATAAAACTTTCCTAGTATGTCTGGAATAATGATAAACTAATGTGTGTTAAATATCAGCTTGATAACTTCAGCCGTTTCCTTTATTTGGACGTTTTTCTATAAAAATAATTGGCGCAACAGCAAAGAGCTAGAGACTTCAAAATTTATATTTAGATTCATCTTTCATAATGATTTAATAAAAACAGTACTTTGGATTTCACAAATTAAGATTTTAGTGTGAATTCATGATTTTGTGGTTTTCGTCTCAAAACTGAAGGAAGCAAGATAGATTAAGTGAGCTTATAAATCATACTAGGATGTTTAGATTTTAATAGGTTGGAGGTCCGCTATGATGATGAAGCTGTAAAAAGTTTCTTTCAAATATCTGTTAAATTATAGCGATAGCGGATCTCAAAAGGGACAGTTCAGAGCCCATCTGCTGCGTGCAGTGCAATTAAATTAATTCTCTCGCCTATGTTATTAAAGTTAGCCACGTCAAAAATTTATTATCAATACTTCCCTGCGTGCTGAATGCACAGTTAAATTAGGAGCTTCATCGGCCTTCAGCAAGAGAAGCTAAAATTTATTATGTAACTTGAAGTGGTGCGTTACTAGCCTAGCGGCTAGTCGAGTCAGCCGATTTGATCGAGCATTTCCTCAGCGGTCCGCACCGCGGATATATATATAAGAGCGCTGTGCGAGGAGCAAGGCCCCAGTTCTCTCCAGACGCTGAATGACACGCCATCTGTGTCGGGAATCGCGCCGCGCCAGGATCAGTGCTACTAACAGCCTCGGGTGCCGTATTCTGTTATTCGAGATGCGCGTAACCAGTAAAGCGTTTCAAGTAAAGTGTTAATTCGGGAATGATTTTCATTATCTAACCTCAGTGTGCGTATTGTCGTATTTTCACGTGCCGTCGCGGGACAGACATTCTACTACTAATATAGCGTGGCGTTTGATGAGATATTTCATCAAATTATGGCGAGCATTCATTTCAACAATTATTTCGGACATTTATAGTTGCATTGGCGCAATAGACTCTGAACTGTTCTGTTAGTTAGGTTGGTGGGATATTTGTGTGTATATTTGTGATTTTGAGAATATACTCAACTATTTTGGAAAGTCGTCTTTGATTAGAAATCCCGAACAACTTCCTGACTCTACAGAGCTACAAGCTGCAGCTATAATTGTAATCTCAAGGAAGTGGGCACTAGGAACTCTATTTACAGGCTTCAGGTTTTGTCAAATCGCTTTCTGGGGGTCTACAAAGTAAATAGAGAGCCAGTGTTGAGAACGGAGAAAGACAGCATAACAACATTCTAAATGCCAGGAACTGATCAACAATTAAACATTTTGTACTGCAATTATATTTTCCCTTATCAACCGCCGCCCCACAATCTGACTATTTTAACTATCAAATATTTCACCAAACGAACAACTGGCAGAGCTGTTGCCAAGTGTAACTTTTTATATATATTTTATTGTGAAATAATCAACTTTGCGATTATGTTGAGTGAAGTCTGTGATTTGGAATGGATAGGGAACTCGGATTGTCGTGTTGCGTGTCGTAAGTGCAAGTGGTGTGCTTGCCCTGTGTTATTGTTAGCAAAACTTTACGAATCGATTGGGCAATGTAACTCCCAATACCAATAACGAAACACAATCACTGCAAAATACATTCATCCCCTTAACCACTGAATCCTAAGGCCCTGTTGACATAACAAATATTAAATTGTCTTACTTCTAAAGCAGCAACGGTGGAACGCCGTATATTCTGGTCTGTCACAAAAATTGTAAATGATAGCTACAGGCTTAGCAGTGTGAGTGTGCAATGCTAGCCATAATACTTGAAATGCACATGAAATTAATTTGGCTGATAAACGAGAACATTTGTCAAAATTCAACTTCTTAAAAAATAAATGACCCGGACTGGGAGACGGTACTGATCATAGTGAATTACTAACACTCAGTTTCTTTTTAGCAAAATTTTGGCATTTCAAAAACATCTGACACTGAAGCTACATTACTTAGAATTGATTCACAAACAATAAGATTTAAACAGCAAGTATTATCTAACTTCATGAATCCAACGTAAATGCTGATCATCAAATTAGACATAGCTCTGTTGACAAATCTTAAATGCATTACAAAAATGAAATATCTAACTAGACTTTTTGTCAAAACTGTTTATGTACGTTCTGCGGTTACTCAACAATCACAAATACCACCCAAGGCATCTGTACTAGCGATTCATAATTTTACTTATTTGCATGAAGACCTCTGCTTCCATGTTCAACAATATTGACGTGCCCACATTAATCTAACTTTTGGTGGCTTCACACAGCACACCCCAGAAACTGCCTACTCCATCGTCTTTCCCTCACAGACAGCTACCTGCCCCTGAGCGCCCAGCGCTCTCTTACTGCAACAAAGCAGTACAGTATCTTTGGCTCTGTGGTCGCACACAATCGGAAATACACATTACTGAGTCTATCAGAGACATTCATTGTATATAGGATATTAGTTTCATTATAATTTATTAATATTCTTATCTTACCCCGGTGCCACATACAAGTGTGCTCGAGTATAAATCTTTCACAACCCTCCAGCGGGGTGTGACAAATTTGTCACATATTTGGAAGTACCTTGTACAACAAATGTGTGGTAAATTTATCTAACTCTTTCTTGTCTTCTATCGGTTATACATGCTGGACATTCTGATGTGTGTCCTCCCTTCTTGTATCACATCCTACGAATTCTCCAGTGCCTTCGGATCCGCTTAACCTCCCTCGCCCAGCTTATAAAGCTTCAACCCTACTTTCCCTTCTTGAACACTGAGTGTGTTACGTTACCCGTAAACTTGACACTACCCACCCGCTAGCATCCCACCTTCTCACTGATCGTCGTATTTTGCCACACCGCTACCACCGTGTTTCCCCTATTCATTGCTCCTGGTTATCTGCCGCGCCTCTACCACCACTTTTCCTTAACACTTCACCTCCACACCCTTCACGTCCTCTCCCAAAGAAACTTTAACCGCTTTTCCTTACCTGACCTTGAAATCCATCGTGACATCTCGTGCCACATCCACAACTCACCCCATCTCCTCTTGTCAGGGCTCCTTCCATTCAACTCTTTTCCTCTTCACTCTCCGAAATTCTTCTTCCAAACATACTCCCACACAAACACCCTCCTACACACTAAATCGAATGTTACATTCCCATGATACCCCTATTCCTGGTATACTACATCCACTCGTCTCTTCACTCATCCGTGTACCTCTTTTAATCAATCAAAACATCAGCTCCCTATGTTTTAACTTATGCTACTCTCAATTTGTCTTTTATAATGTGGGAAACGTTCAGTTAACATCAAATATATATATATATATATATATATATATATATATATATATATATATATATATATATCAGCGTTTTACATTTTTACTTATGCAACTGACCATCTGTCTTCTTATTGTATAAAGCATTTCATACTTTCTAACGCTATGACCAGTTTTATAATATGTCTCAAAAATTTTTACTATCATGAGGTTGAAGAGTGGCGAATTGTATCCACTGGCAGCTCACTCCTCCGCCCATTTGGAGCGAGGGGGATGAAATAACAATAAAGGAAAGAAAACCGATGTGATGTGTCTTCGACATCTAGCTGATGCTTAGTATTTTTCTTGTTGCCCAGAGTATTGCTAGCTTAGTCAGGAAACGATTATCTGCAAAGCATGCAGTTTTTTTCCAGTCAAATTTTAGGTCTAATTTGATGGTCCTCAGTCTACACACTAGCTCCCGTCGAAGACATTACCCCGCTGTATCCCTGTAACTTGTATGAATATTTGATATGGAAGAAACCCAAATCCTGAAATGAGGGGACAGTAAACTACAAATACGCTTCGCATTTTGCAATTGGTTCCTCCACTTTGGCGTCTGCTCTACTCATCAGATAGAAATTGGTAAAAGGCCGGAAGCCTTCGGACAAATAGCATATATCTTTCGTCACCTGCACGTTGACCTTTGAAAACTTAAAATATCATAGTGGCGTAGCAGCATGAAATCTATTGTCCAGCACGAGCGAGCTGTATAATAGATAGCAGCTGAATGAGCCAAGCACACTGTTGCCACTTAAATCATATTATACATAGAGATCTGCTGAGTAGTCGTCATTTCTTTCTGATACTACTTTGACAAAATGGTGTAAGAGGTCCATGATTAAAGAATTTGTTGCTAGCGCACTCGAGCAGATGTAATTTCGATGGATTGCTCACGCGCTGCCTGTGATATGTAAGCTATAAGAGAATCTGAGACCAAAGAGCAGTGTTGACTGCAGTAGGAACTGTGTAGCAGTAGCAGTAAGTTGTTGCTAGCGAGCAGTCTGGTATATCGTGTTGGCTGGGCCCAGTGTTGCCAACTCTAAAAAACTCATGTCGCTAGATTCAATATCAAAAGTCGCTAGAGAGTCGCTAAAACTCGTTTTACTAGGGGTGTGCTGAAAATTTCGTGCTGTGAATGGTGCAATAAGCCAGTGGGGGGGGGGGGGGGGGTAATAAAATATTAATAAAAATTCTCATACGTAATTGCTATACTGTCTTAATTAAATAACGCATCGCTTGCAACAACATACATATAAAATACGCTAACGTTTAATTAATCATGTTATCATAATTGACGCAACACCTAAATTGTTGTTTCAATAACATTAGTCAATATATTAGAAATATACAACTATATTTGTAACAAAAGAAAGCAAGAACTCAAAATAGGTTACAAAATATATACATACCGGTATGTGTGCTATTCATCGTCGTCTTTCAGAAGATCGAATGACTCTTCTGTTTCATGCTCTAACAGAACTGTAGTTCATGTAGAGGGTTGAACATCGATCAAAACATGATGTTGCAGTTCGACTGGTTCTGTCGCAAAAGAATAACTTTTGTTCGTTTCAATAAGCTCCAATACGTCTGACGGTATGTCAGAAGATGCACAATTTTTATTTTGTTTCTTCAGCTGGTCTCTCAATATGATCAAAGCATTAATTGTCTTTAACGATAATCTGTTACGTTGTATAGTTTTTATAAAGTTCATAGAACTGAATATTCTTTCCACTTCTACATTTGAATGTGGTAGGCATAGAACAGTCACTGCCAGCTGTGAAATCAAAGAAAAAGGATTCTCCCCTGCAGCATTTTTATACTGCAAAACCTCACTCCAAAATAAAACAGTGTTAGTAGTGTTATTCCACCTAATGAAGTTGATATTATGCCATTCTTGCAGCATACCGTCTATGAAATCCCCACTAAAACCCAATTCTTTCGCTTCATCCGCTACAGCATTGTTTTTATTCACTTTTAGTGTTTCTTCAACATTCAGCATTGACATTTTTTCCAGGATCGTAACGTTACTTGGCAGTCTTTGTTGAGTTTCTTTTATGCTATTTGTACGTCTTTTAAAGCATGTTTAAGGTAAATCATGTAAAGATGATTTGAGTCGTCACAATACATCTTGTACAAAAGATCGGCAGTGTAACAATTGTGTTGAACCATGGCAAGTGATAAATGTAGCTTCAGTTCTTCCCACTGCTCCAGAATTCTTGGTATTGCTGGTTCAATTGAAGGCCAACATGTTGCGCAGACCTTCAAAATTTTTAGTGGCTGTTTTCCACAATTTATTGTCTCATGAACCTCTTTATATTCCTCTTGTCTTTTGGGTGAAATGGAGATCCAATTGTAGGTTTCCCGTACAAGAAACTATGTTTCTAGGTATGGTATTCACTGAGGCGTGCGAAACTGCAAGCTGAAGAGAGTGACAAATGCAACGGATCAATACCAAATGCTTCAAACCATATTCTCTCTTGAGTTGTTCGAAAAGCCCATTGTTTATTCCAACCATTGCAGAAGCATTATCTGTGCCAATTCCTACCATATTAGCGATTGGAAGTTTGAGATCTTTCAAAGAATTCACAAGAACAGCAACCAGATTTCTTGCATCTGCAGTTTCTACTACAGCGAGTTTGAGAAATGCTGATCTAATGGTTTGGTTGTTTACACTATAGTACCGTATAACGATACCTAGCATTTTAGATATTGATACATCTGTGGATTCATCTATTAGTACACTATATTTTTGGTTACCTATATCTTCAATGGAGCAAAAACTTAAGTTATACTGTTAGTGCACCTTCTACAATGTAATTGCATGTTTTTAGCGCCCTCATCACCGGAAAACACCTTCTTGCACAGTATTCCTAAATGATCTACAGCTAAAATAGAAAAATTTTGAGCAATAAATAAAGAAAGGGCGCCTTCCGCTCTGCTTGCTATTCTAACTGTAGTTTTCGGAACAATTTTCACAGGTAAGGTTGTGTTTCTTTTTAAATCAATTTTTTGTTTATGCTTAATAGTTTTCGAATGCTTTCTAATATCACATAATTTAGCGTAAAACTCTGTTGCACATACTTGACATCTTGCCACCCCTCCAACGACCGGTTTCAGCCATCCATTGAATTCAGGTTCTGCTTCCCACGCATCCCGATATTTTTGAGCGTACTGCTTCTTCTTCTGCGGTAAATCCATTATGTAAGCCACCACAACATAAGTTTCACCAATTTATAATCACTGAAAATACATTAAAACTCAGGTGAACTAGACGTCAAGAAACAATCTTCTCACTCGGTAACTCGATACAAGTCCTATTGTTCATTGTTTAAAACGTAATAATATCTGAGATACCCCCACCGAATTATACTTGCGTTACCACTGTGCATGTGGTAATAATTTGACTGCGAGTTAACATTTCGAAAAATTAGAGGCTGCTGGACAGAAATGTATTTTATTGTACTCAATATTACGTATGATTTTTGTCAATTCGAAAAATAAAGGGAGTTCAAAAGTTGAAGAATTATAGATCGATACGCTATCGACGGTAACAGGCTAGTGGGTAATGAATAATGAATTGTTCTATAGTTAAGGTTTTCTTACTCTTTAGGCAATTCCCACATTCAGGTTTACTAAATGCTGAACAGTGCTACATGATCTGCTAAGAACTTAATTTAACTTAGTAAAGCTAGAACAAAGTCAGTGTAGTACCCATTCTATCGTTAAAATCTTAGTTTTGTTAATGAAAATACTGGCCCAAAATAGTTTTGATTTGTGCTTCAAAAGTCGTCAGTACTCCAAAAGTCACCAGATTAGTCGCTAAATAATTTTTGTCGCTAAAAAGTTTTCTTTTGTCGCTAAGACGAAGGCAAAAGTCGCCATTTCTAGCGGCAAAGTCGCTAAATTGGCAACACTGGCTGGGCCGGTCGTGGTGCAGCGATGGCAGAGCCTGGGCATTATTGTATAAGGTAAAAGCAGCCTCGCGTACATGTAGTATTGTTATATCAAGTCCCAAGTAAATGTTTAAAAAATATCTCTTAATAGTAATCTTTCTCATAAAAAGTAACTTTTGACGACCATTCATTTCAATTTAAAGAATTTACTTATTTCTCCAATCCTTGGTCATCCCGATTATTGAAAAGAAAAATCAGTTGTTTCCTTTTATAAATGACAAATCTATCGGCCAGCATTGCACAGGGCTGTGCCAGAAAAATTTATTGTAAGTGCAGATATATATGCGTTATCCGGCGACCTAATTGAGGTAAGAATTTTCAATTTTTTCACAATGATCTTTCAGGGCCATGACGCAGCACTGCTGACGTCCAAAATATACCAGTTTAAATTCACACTCAGTTATTGAAAGGTTATATGTGACCCACAATAATTTAATTGAGAGGTTACTCACATTGTATTATTACCAGGTTACTGAATTTATTTTTTGGGAGAATGAGGATATTATTCATAATATTATTTTATTTTGTGGGGAGGTTACACTTGGCGACAACCGGCCAGGATCGTATTTCTTTGTGAATTTCTGAGTAGTTGTCAGTCATACATCTGCTCTTATTTACTTAAATGTAGTTTGCATCTGGCGCAACGCATTTACTAATTTGTCACTCTTTCTTTGATTGTGAAAATGCCGCGAAAAACTGCTAACAGTACATCGCGATGTGCAATGAGTAAAAAAGCCGACTCGAATAATTTGACCGATAATACTAGCGACATTCAGTGTAATAGTGATAATCCTCTGATTACAGATAATCAGTGCCTGCCGATCACTAGTATTGAGTTAAATCCTAATGATGGGCAAACAAATTCAATTATGTCCACAGTAAATTTAACAACTGATGACGCGGCACGTTCCGATACAATGAACGCTGCCCAGTTTGACACGCCTGATTTGCAAAATTTGCATAGTGAACAGATAAATTTTTCTCACGAAGATGAACAATGTAGTCAAAATACGTCAGGTTTATTTGATTCCGAGGTAGTGACCCACAGTGCACATCCAGTTAGCTAACCTTTTCGTGAATCAGACAATGACCAAAGGGTTTCACAAAACGTGACAAATGCAGATACACCATCACACAGTACAGAGAATAGAGTCGGTCATTTTGGCTTGGATCAAGTTGTAGCATTATTGCTACAATTCAATGAAAAACAAGACAACAATTTCAAACAACTTAATGAACAGAACAAACATCTTAGTGAACAGATTACAGCTGTAGCCGTGCAATGTCATGATACTAAAGAACAATTACGTGAGGAAATTAAGGCTTGTGCTAGGAACAGTAGTGAAGAAATTACATCTGTGGCACAAGAATTAAGTAATACACATGCAGCCACAACTAAATTACTTAGAGATGAAATTAGTGCAGTCGCTAAACAATGTTCTCAAAACGCAACACAGTTACGCGAAGAGTTTAAATTAATGTCATCAGAACTTTCAAGCACACTGGATGCGAAAGTAGACACGAAATTTGACCAACAGAATAGTCAAATTGACGAACGTTTTAATCACCACCTACAAAATAGTGAAACGCGTTACCGTAAATTTATACAGGAACAGAATAAAGTAAAGCAACAAGTCATGGAAGCAATTAATGCACAGAGACAGGAAGATAAGCGTAAATTGTTTACGAAAGCAAAAACATACGTAGACAACAATATTGTACAGTATCAGATGAAATCAAACAGCTGAACACCGAATTGCATGATGAAATCTCCGATCTTAAAACAAAAACAGACACACACACATTAGACTTTCAGACAATGACCACCAGACTTGAAAAGTTGGAACTAATACAGGATCCCGATGCCATCAAAGCAGACGTTAAAAAATTGAACAAAACCACACGTAAAATATAAAAACAAATTAATGCTTGTGATACTAAAAACGATGATCAGGTAAAACCACTGACTGAAAAATATGATGAATTGGCCAGTCGTATTGATGTTATCGAAAATAATAATGACACCAAATCAGACGATACGTCACCAGTTTCGTTTAATCAAACACCCGAATTCCAAAATTTACAGCAGACGATCAGTGAGATAGGTTCGTCCAATAATACATTACGTAGAGAATTGTCATCTTTACAGCAAGAAGTGACAGACATGAAAAATGTTTCAGCCTCTAACACGGCACAGCATACGCCACATTCCGAACATTTCTCACACTCACACAGCCAGTATAATTTAGGTAATTTGCAGAGAGTATGTGACTTAGATTCCGAACAGTCACAGACAAACAGACTATCATTCAATCCTGAACCTGTTCAGACATACAGAGACGATAATTTTGATTACAAGCACTTTCTATCCATTAGGAAATTTAAGGTATTTAAACATGACAGAACACAGATTCACCATTTGGATTGGGTACAACAATTTAGCTTTGCTTTTCCACCAACTTGGCCCGTAACACACAAACTTGAATTTATTTGCAGTGTTTTGGAAGGCGAACCGGCAACTCGTATGAGACCGATCGCGAGATAATGCTACTCGGTTGAAGAATTTCAGAATGCTTTTCTGTCAGCGTATTGGTCGAAGACGACACAGCGCGGAATCAAGGACCAATTAATTAGCTTACCAAATTATGAGAACTCAGATTTTCCCACTGTCACGCAATTTTTTGAACACATGGTCCAACAAAACCAATACTTAAGTGAGCCATACAGTGAATCAGCACTTATCCAATTGTGTATTTATAAATTACCACGATCGTTAAGAGTATCACTTTTAACGGGTCAGCAGAAAGAAAATATTTCGGCATTCCGAGATCTGTTACAGCTTTTGGAAATTCAGCAATCAGACTATTCCTTCATTAACAAAAGTTTTTCACATCATAGCCAAGGCAAACAAGCATACGGAAATTACAATCAGCAACGCTATTTTAATAGCAAAGGTGATAGACGGTCCAGGAATGACAACCACCAGAATTTTAATAACAGACAAAATTTTAATTATCAGTATCATCAAAATTATCAGCAACAGGAAACACATTTTGGCAACAATAGAGGTTTTTCCCCACAACAACAACAAAACCAGCCCGTTAGCATACCTAACCAACAATGTAATGTGCAAGGTCAACCAAGCTTTCATGTTTCGCCGCCTACACGTATAGCTTCGGCTCCACCAAATAGTAACGCACAGCAACAAGGAAATCAGTACGTACAGAAAACACATCATTTCAACCCCTATCGCAACTCGCCATATAGAAATGACTATCATGACAGACGTAAAAGTAATGAGCACAATTTTCAGCGTACGTTTAATAACAGTCGGTCTTACCAGCAGCAAAATCATCCGCAACAACAGATTATCATGAATGAACCAGACAGTAAGTATCATCTCGAACCTAATGCGTCAGGACGAAATAACAGAACGGTACAAATAGTCGAAATGCCACAGCATCCTCCCGCAAATAACAGCACGTCAGAAAGAATTTGACTAGATGCAGTACAGGTTGCATCTTTCAGAAACGCAAGCAATACTTTTGACACAGAGAATCTTGTTCACGAAAATGTTATTACTTTTGACGACATCCGAGACACTCTTTTGCAGGAAAAACCAGTTATTCAAAAAACCATTTCCCACCCCGTCATTGAAGTAAAGATTGGATCATTCACATTTTCAGCAGTAATCGATTCTGGATCACCTATGTCAGTTATAAATGAAGAAGTCTTCAACGAATGTAACAAAGAGAATATTTATCCTACGTTACCTTTAGGCAAAACTAAAGTAAAAGGAGCAGTATCTAGTAAAGGAATAGATGTAAAATTACAGACACACTTATCATTTTGTATTGCAGGTCATACGTTTCACTCAAATTTTTGGATTGATCCCTTATTGACAACAGACGTTATTTTAGGTACGAATTTTCTGGTACAACACGACGCAATTATTGACTTTCAAAATTCCTATTTAATGTTAAAGGATGAAAATGTACAACTGGCATTAGAATTTCAGTACTCCTTATCTGCAGAAGAACAAACAATTAATCGGACAGAGGTCATTTCTGCATCACGTAACATAGAACGTTATTCCACATTGTTCACAGATACGTATGTTCACAACTACAATACACCAGACGAAGCCGACTATGACGTTATGCAAATGATTTCTGATAAAGTTAAACAGAGCAGTGCAAATACAGACGACGAACGTACTCAACTACGCAATATTCTTTTACAACAAGCTCCAGTTTTTTACAACGTCCCTGGTACTATGTCCGGTTTTATGTATGAATTTCAAGTTAAACAGCACGACACGTTTAAAGCCAAACATTATCCCATTCCGTATATTCACAGAGAACAAGTTAAGAAAGAATTGCAAGCTATGCTTGACCAAGGAATTATTGAACCGGCAGTTAGTCCGTACATAAACCCGCTCCATATTGTTAAGAAAAAGGGTGGCTCACTTCGCCTCGTACTTGATTCGCGTCACATCAATGACATTATTATTAATGAAACAGATCGCCCTCGAACACTAGAAGAACTTCTACAGAAATTTCATGGTACTGCTGTTTATTCCACATTAGATTTGCAATCGGGATTTTGGCAAATTCAGCTCCATCCGAACTGCAGAAAATACACAGCATTTCTCTCTTTTGGTGACTGTTATCAATTTTCTAAATTACCGTTCGGTTTAACAATTTCTTCAGCAGCATTTATTCGCGGTTTGAATACTATACCCGACAGAACTAAAAGACTGAATCACAACGTATGTAGACGACATTCTTATTGCAGAAGCTAACTGTTCTGAACACAATTTGATTCTTGAACAACTGTTGCAAACTTTTCGTGCACAAGGACTCACAGTTAATCTTAGCAAATCGCACTTTCGCAAAACTTCGATAAAATTTCTTGGACATGTAATTTCAGCAGAAGGCACTGCGCCTGACCCGGAAAAACTTCAAGCTTTACGTGACATTACTGTTCCAACGACGAAGAAACAACTACGCAGCTTTTTGGGATTAATTAACTTTTTCCGTAAATTTATTCATTACTCTGCTTTAGACACCCCTAGATTATGCCAATTGACGGGTAAAAACGCTATTTGGTCCTGGGATAGCAAAGCACATTCTGAATTCGTTAATTTGAAACATGCCTTGTTGAATGCACCTCTTTTATCACACCCAGATCTTACTAGAAATTTTTCCATTGCCACCGACAGTTCTAACACCGCTTTAGGCGTACATATTTTTCAGGAAATTGAAGAAGACGGTACTACAGTAATAAAAAACATCGCCTTTCTGAGTCGCAATCTGTCACCTGCTGAACGCAATTATTCTGTTACAGAACTTGAAACATTATGTGTTGTATGGGCATTTACGAGATTTAGGCATTTTCTTTATGGAAGACATACGACCGTTTAAACTGATTTACAGGAACTTAATTTTACAATTGTTCACATTCCCGGTACACAAAATATTGTAGCAGACGCACTATCCCGTTCTCTCAGCAACAATCAGCAAGACATTGCAACCAACTTCTGCCAAGCAAATTCTAGCGTCATGTATATTCAACAAGTCGCATTTGAAAACTTCATTTCATCGTCATTACGAGACATAGCACAAGAGCAGAGCAAAGACAACGTGTGGAAAGAAATTAAACACCTTTGGCAAGATAGGAATAATGTTATCGTCAGAAACCATTACACTGTAGGCAATAACATTCTGTTTCGCCGCTCTCACCCTGACAGCAACAATTGGTTACTATGCATTCCTGACGAGCTTGTTAACAAATTAATTTGGTATACTCATTTAAGTTACGCACATTATGGAGCCAGAAAATGTTTTCTTATACTGAGACAGAACTGTTATTTTGCGAACATGGAGAAACGTATTCGACGAGTTTTAGCGTCATGTAAAATCTGCCAGAAAGCTAAGTCAGACACGACTTCACATATTCCTCCGTTACATCCCATTGTACCCGTTAAATTGAGACACATGGCCGCTGTAGACATTTTTGGTCCGATTCCCAGAATTAATAGAGGTTTTTGCTACATCTTTGTCGCTGTTGAACTCAGTTCGAAATTTGTTACCTTCACTTCGTTACGCAAAGCTACTGCTAAATCGATTTCGAATTCATTTGTAAAACATTTTTTATTTCATGTAGGGCATGTATTGAAAGTAATTTCCGATAATGGACCACAGTTTCGATCTGCTATATGGACACGTATGTTACGAGCAAGAAACATTTCTCTGATCTATATATCAAGATACCACGCTTCTTCGAATCCTTGTGAACGACTAATGAAAGAAATTGGTAAACTATGTAGAATATACTGCCATAAAAAACATATTGACTGGGATACACACATACTCTCATTCCTGGATGTAATTAACTCCATACCAAATGAATCTACTATGCTGTCTCCGACTGTTATATTGAAAAATGTTGAACCACCTAACAAAATTAAAGAATTAGTATCCTTTCCTACATCTCGTCGACTACGCCACCATGACATTGCACTCAAAAACATCAAATGTGCCGCAGAGCGCCGGAGGAGACAGCAAAAACAGGTTTGTACACGCCGTGACTTTCACATAGGACAGAAGATATTAGTACGTACACACTATTTATCCAACAGAGGAAAGAGTAGATGCAGTAAATTTGAGCTTCTATACGCAGGTCCATACAGAATTCGCAGCATTCCTCACCCCAATGTAGTACATGTCGAAACTTTGAGAAGCAGAAAAAGCAAGGGCATTCACCATGTCTCCAATATTAAACCCTTTATTGAATGAACATACCTTATGATTTATCACACTGTAATGTCATTTGCAGATATTTATATGAACACTTACTGATAATTATCATATTTTTTCCTGGCAAGTGCCCGGCAAGGTAAGGTTAGCAGGTCGCCTTTCTTGTCGCTACACATCAGACCGCGCACATTTTTCCAGATAAACTTACATATTTTATGACCACTTATGCAATTCTATGTATGTGACTACTTACTGATGATTATCATATTTTTTCCTGGCAAGTTCCCGGCAAGGTAAGTGTGGTGTCACCGCCAGACACCACACTTGCTAGGTGGTAGCCTTTAAATCGGCCGCGGTCCGTTAGTATACGTCGGACCCGCGTGTCGCCACTATCAGTGATTGCAGACCGAGCGCCGCCACACGGCAGGTCTAGAGAGACTTCCTAGCACTCGCCCCAGTTGTACATCCGACTTTGCTAGCGATGGTTCACTGACAAATTACGCTCTCATTTGCCGAGACGATAGTTAGCATAGCCGTCAGCTACGTCATTTGCTACGATCTAGCAAGGCGCCATTATCATTTGCTATTTATCTTGTGATGCATGTACCGTCAGACCGATGTTCACCAATTATGGATTAAAGTTAAGTATTCCAGAAGCTACGTACCTTTTTTGCTAGTCTCTATTCCTTTAACTGTTCCAGACCTCACGCCAGCCTGCGTGAGCTTAAACGCGTGCCTTTCGGCTACCTCATAGTGGCTTGGCTGTCTTGCCAAGTCACAACTGTAAGGTTAGCAGGTCGCTTTTCTTGTCGTTATGTATCAGACCGTGCACATTTTCGGTTTTTTGTGTATGTATGATTGTTTTCCTATCGAAAGTAGAATTTTTGTCTGTATGCACTATGTAATCTTTAAGATAAAACAAACACCAGTTGACTTTGACATTTTGCCTTATGATATCTCAACATCGTGACTATTTTACATTTTTTTTTTGCTACATTATGATATTCTGTGTACATTTTTCACTTGAAAACTGTCTATGTTTTTGACATAATACGTTTTCTGTCATGCTATGCTGTATGCTTAATTGTATCACTAGAAACAAGTTTTTATCTAATGGGTATATGATTTAAATGCAAGATATTAATACTTATTCATCATTTTCAGAAAGCAATAACGTGTACAAGAAATAAATTAAACAAACCACAGTGGTTTACTATGAAATGGAATTTCACCTTCGGAATGAACGAAAGAAAATGCAATACCTTGTCATGAAGAGTAAATGGATCAGAATTATCAAGCATTAACAAGAATATACTATACACATCCTATGATAGCAGTCTTGACTAATTATTTTTCTTTCAGAATATGAGGTGATTGAGCAAGCTGTCAGACAGAACTACACATCTTAGTTTTAGTGATGAAATATGTTAGAAATAAGAAACTCTGTACTATGAATAGTCTTTTGAAGTAAATGGTAATATGAATAATGAATAATGAAGTGTCTATTTTTTTGCAATTGATAATAAATGATGATGAATAGTTATATGAAGAATATGCTAATATGAATAATGAAGTTTTTCTTTGCAGGTGATGATAGTGATGAAGTTATGGTAATATGAATAATGAAGTTTTTCTTTGCAGATGATGATAATGATGGCGTTTGTATATTTACTGTTAGTTAAGAGATACTATGTAGTTATTTAAGTATTTGTTGCAGTTCGTTTTGACAGTATGTCTTATGTTGCATGGTATAATGACTGAATGTTTTGGAAAAGACAGCTAGAGTACATACATATTGAGTACACGTTTCATTACCTGTTAATTCGAAGTTCACTACTTTTCAGCATAATATGCATTTCTTCTTTCAGCTCAATAATCCATTTTGTATTTTTTCCAGGAGAAGCTATTCATGAAATTAATGTGCTATAAGCAGTTAGTCATTAAACCTGTTCTAGTACTTGCATTTTTTTTACCCATTTGTGTGTATCATTCATGAATGTGATCACATATACTCTACTTGTTTCATAACCTTGCTACAGCTGACTCATGACGAATGACGTTATTAATCCTTATTTCCAGCAATAAGTCAAAAGCAAATATTGTCATGCCCCAGCAATTAATTATCGATCCCAACGCAAAGCATTGCTAGCAAAAAAAAAAATTATTTCTAGTCCCAACTATTACCAGTATACAACCAAATAATGCTACCAGTTTTACATTTCTAGTTCTAAATATAATACAGATTCCTCTGTTGTATTGAATCCATTATATCTAGGAATTATTGGACTACAGACGTTGAGTAATAATTACAGTGTCTTACATTTTAAATATGTCCTATGTCACTTGAATGATGAGTTCTGAGTAATACTGAATGATGACTTATGCATTAATGCTATTCCAATAATTAACTCTTGTTTTGAATGATGACTTCTGAATAATACTGAATAATGTTTTGTAAAACTATATGAATACTTTGTAACTGGCCAATGAGTGCCAATAATTACCGCAATCAGATGAGTTATGAATAGTGTTTTGTAATATTAAATACTTGCTACATGTTTAGTAACTGGCCAATGAACGCCAATGATTACTATAATTAGGTGAATTATGTATAAATGCTATGCCAATAATTAACTCATTTTGAATGATGAATTCTGAATAATGCATAAAACAATGCTTTGTAACTGGCCAATGAGTGCCAATAATTACTATATTGAGATGACTTATGAATAATGTTCTGTAATACTCCATACATACTACTTAAATGCTGTGTAAATAGTCAATGAATGCCTATAATTATTCAAATCGGTTGATACACTAGTGTAATTCTATGATGACTAGCATAAGACGTAATGTCCTTCACCTTCTGACCTAATTACCAGAAATTACTGCAATATCCGTTTGTCCTGTCCATCCTCATGATCATGGAGTACTATATTTGGTTTTTGCACTAATTCTCTGTTGATGTGAGAGTATGGATTCTACAAGAATATGGTGTTGACATATCAAGCTCTCAACCACCTTGAACGATGGAGATGTTATTATGGTCCTACTGTTTGGTGTACCTAATGTACTACCAAAATGATAACATTGAATATTAATACAACATTTCAGTGTCTTGGCTACACTGATTAATACTTCAGGGAAGGGAACTTCAGATTGTCTCACTTGGTGTTGTACTTCTGTAGAAAGATATGGACTTTCAGTGCAGCTATGTGCAACCTACTGTGCTACTACCATGATGCAGTGCTTCCCATTCCTTTCCTAGTTCTTGTAAAATGGTAAAGACTTATACAGTGCGTTTAAATTCTTGTAAAATGATAAAGACATATACAGTGCGTGTGCACTTCATTTCATTTGTTAACAAGATCAGTTGTCCTAAATATGCTAAAGACTTTTACAGTGCGTGTGCACTTTATTTCACTCTTTGATATGTTTATTTGTTGTAAAAATGCTAAAGACTTCTACAGTGCGTGTGCAATTTATTTCATTTTTGAGGGTAATCAGTTCTTGTAAAATACTAAAGATTTTTACCGTGTGTGTGCACTTCATTTCATTTGTTAATATGATCAGTTGTCCTAAATATGCTAAAGACTTTTACAGTGCGTGTGCACTTCATTTCATTTGTTAATAAGATTATTTGTCCTAAATATGCTAAAGACTTCTACAGTGCGTGTGCAATTTATTTCACTCCATGATATGTTATGTAAAAATGTTAAAGACTTCTACAGTGCGTGTGCACTTTATTTCACTCCTTGATATGCTTATTTGTTGTAAAAATGCTAAAGACTTTTACAGTGCGTGTGCACTTCATTTCATTTGTTAATAAGATTAGTTGCCCTAAATATGCTAAAGACTTCTACAGTGCGTGTGCACTTTATTTCACTCCATGATATATTATGTAAAAATGCTAAAGACTTCTACATTGCGTGTGCACTTTATTTCACTCCATTATATGTTATGTAATTATGGTAAAGACTTTTACAGTGCGTGTGCACTTTATTTCATTTGTTAATATGATCAGTTGTCCTAAATATGCTAAAGACTTTTACAGTCCGTGTGCACTTCATTTCATTTGTTAATACGATCAGTTGTCCTAAGTATGCTAAAGACATATACAGTGCGTGTGCATTTTATGTCATTTGTTAATATGTTTTGTACTCATTGCGTATATTATTCATAATATTATTTTATTTTGTGGGGAGGTTACAATGGCATTATAGAAACGACAATGTGACAACAGTTTGCATTTACAGTACTCTGCTAAGTGTAAGGCTGCTGCTCATAGATAGCAACAAAGCGACATTCCAATTAATGTACTTCTTACAGTTACTCCTTAAATCATCTTTCTGTATTGGGTTTTCTGTGGATCAGTTTTGCGACCCCTCTACGCCTACGCCGTAGGCGGGGGGCTGTCCTGCCATGTCCTCAGTACACACTTCCCTGGGACACACATGATGTTGTTACTTCTGTATCTATCTATGTCCATGAACCAAGATAGTATGCTGATCCCTATCCCTCACTTCAAATCCTCGTCTCAGACGATCGTACTTTATAGTAAGCGTAAGTCGAATGCTTTTCGGAAGTCAAGAAATACTGTATCTATCTGTCTGTCTTGGTCCGCGGCTTTGAGGATGTAATGCGAACTGGAGCTGGTCTGCATATGACCACTGAGTTCGGAATCGGTGCCTATCTGTCAGATACGGGAAAGCAAATTAGCCTGACCGGCTTGGACATGTTCCAGATGATTGCGCAGTTGAAGGACGACCTGTTACCGTGAATGTAAAGAATAAACCAGGCATGGTCATAAAGCACCGAGGCTTGGTTATATTTTTGTCGAATGAGTTTTCAATTGGTGATGAGGCTTTAATATTACGTTTGAACGTAGTGCATGCCGATTGTCATATTATTCATTGTTCATCTATGAAGGAGGAGAAGGCGTCGGAGGCGTCCGATATGGAAACCCCTGAGGAAATTATATGCCTATCGTCGGATGAGGATGTTCCGGAGGGGTCGCGCTGCACGCCCGAGGCGTTGGATACGCCGACGGACGAATCTAACTAAACCGTATTTCGGCCGTATGTGTAAATGGAGGACTGAATATACGCAAACAGGTGGTGTTAGGTTTGAATATGGAAAGATGGGTGCTGCCGAGAAACATGATGAATCTGCAATTAATTTTTCAAAGCTTCAGCACTATGATATTACTGATGAATTTAAGTTTTTCTCCAACAAGTATGCAGGTGTAATAATTAATAAGGTAGTCACGTATGTGTATAGAATTAATGTAAGGATTGAACGACTAACGTTAGATGATAGACCAAATAGAAAAATATTTGAAGACCAAGGAGCATTAGAAAAAGTACGGCTAGCGTAGAGCAGGTAATTCTATCTGAAATACGTGCTTCCTGCTACGGCTTGCCAGTCCGACACACCACTCGTTTATCTGATGAGAAATGGCTCTCGATGTGCGCTTGCGCTGTGGCCATTTTTTCCAGTTGTCCTTGTTCCAGGGGAAGTTTTCATTTTCCGTGCACACAAACCCTGTAGTTGCGCGTGGTGCAGCCTTACATTACAGCCCTGTAATTAAACTTTAATTCTGTTGATAGCCTCCCGAGTAATCTCCTTTTGCTATTTTGCGGTGCGCTTATCAGCTTTCGTTGACAAACAATGAAACACTAGCAACTTGCGTGGGTAAATTATATTGTCTTATCCACAATCACAAAACTAGGAACACTTGCAGATATCCTTCGATTTCAGTAGAGTAACGAAGTTACCATCCAACAAACTGAGACATAAAACGATAGCACAATTTACAAATATTTACAATATGTAAGAAATTGAAACATTATGCTTTGACATTCTGATATCACTCTCTGCGTAGGGAAGCTTCCAGATAATTCACAATATGATCAGTTACATAGTACCATATAGAAAGGTTAGAGAACTTTCAAAGAAAGAAGCAACGATGAGGTACTCTACATGTAATAGAATAATGGTCCTGAGTGTAATATGATTTTAACAGTTTAACTATATATCACTAGTGTTCCGCCTACGTACACGGATGCGCTAGACCTCTTCATACGTACATGGCAAGCGTATATCAAGCGAACAAGCGAAGCATGGTCCGAACTACAAGCTGAAGATTTTACATGACAGTGGCGATTATAATAATATTAAACAGTGGCCACTACGATACGCAATAAAAGAGCTAAATCATAGTACACAACGGGGCAGTGTGCGGTAGGTACCATAATAAGCGGTAGGTAATAGAGCCCACCGTGGTAACAGCACACGGTGAGTTCTCGAGACTCTGCAAGTGACATCGCGAGACAAGCACGATTACACGCTGAGTCCTTGTGGGGACGGCCATTACCAGCTTCTTTGTCCCGGCCCCGGTGATGAACTCTGACTGGAAAAGGGGACGAAACGGCTCTAAATCTCTCCCAACTAGCTGTCACACTGCGAGCGCACATAAAGAAGCCGGACGGGCAATAAAAAGCCACACGTGGAGACCGCGACCACACTGCACTGACCAGAAAACAGCCCTGCCCGCAGTCGAACATAAACGAAGCTATCTGCCCCCTGCAGGATTAACAAACCGGACATTATAAAACAGCCAATTCCGCAAGCTGACTGTCTGCTCCTATTCTGTAACAGCGTCTTTGTTCAAGGCAAATGGAGTGCTGAAGGCAAATAGTGTACAAGCACTATCAAACAGCTGGTGCTGTGAGAAAACAAAGAACACTTACCTTACACGAAGGCATTCCTGTGTGGCACTACTCCTCACTATGATCTTCGAGGTCGGTAATTATTTGATGCTCCGTCTAGTCTATGTGTGACGCCCACGTTTGATACTTCTGTTGAAATCATCTAAAGGCCTAAATATTGACGCGTAGAGGAGGTGAGCTGCCCCTCATGGTCTCAAAAGAAGAAAAAAAAATGTTAGGAACACGTAATTAACAGCCTGCCTTGCAACACAGATACACGTATTAATGCAATTTCATTTCGAGGAACGCCAGATCATGTTATAGATATTGACTATCACCAAAAACACTGGTGTGCTAAGGTTAAAGACGAAAGTGTCTTTCACGTGATATGTCACTGCCAAGAAACATATGATCCCCTGCCACATGATTCTTAGTACTCCTTGTGATCACCACGGACGGGAGTGTTCTCTCTGCAACTTTCTCCCGTTCTCGCCACACGGTTGGTAAGGAGTTTTTGCGACAGAGCGTTCCGCTTCTCTATTTCGGTTACCATATTACACTTTTTTACCGAGGACACCCGTTTTTGAGACACTACCTTGAACCCCCACTGAGCTTTGAAATTTTCTGCAAACAATCCTTTTTTTACACTACTGGCCATTAAAATTGCTACACCAAGAAGAAATTCAGATGATAAACGGGTATTCATTGGATAAATATACTATACTGGAACTGACTTGTGATTACATTTTCACGCACTTAGGGTGCATAGATCCTGAGAAATCAGTACCCAGAACAACCACCTCTGGGCGTAATAACGGCCTCGATACGCCTGGGCATTGAGTCAAACAGAGCTTGGATGGCGTGTACAGGTACAGCTGCCCTTGCAGCTTCAACACGATACCACAGTTCTTCAAGAGTAGTGACTGGCGTATTGTGACGAACCAGTTGCTCGGCCACCATTGACCAGACGTTTTCAGTTGGTGAGAGATCTGGAGAATGTGCTGGCCAGGGCAGCAGTCGAACATTTTCTGTATCCAGAAAGGCCCGTACAGGACCTGCAACATGCGGTCGTGCACTATCCTGCTGAAATGTTGGGTTTCGAATGAAGGGTAGAGCCACGGGTCATAACACATCTGAAATGTAACATCCACTGTTCAAAGTGTCGTCAGTGCAAACAAGAGGTGACCGAGACGTGTTACCAATGGCACCCCATACCATCACGGCGGGTGATACGCCAGTATGGCGATGACGAATACACGCCTCCAATGTGCGTTCATCCCGATGTCGCCCAACACAGATGTGACCATCCTGATGCCGTAAACAGGACCAGGATTCATCCGAAAAAATGACGTATTGCCATTCGTCCACCCAGTTTCGTCGTTGAGTACACCATCGCAGACGCTCCTTTCTGTGATGCAGCGTCAAGGGTAACCGCAGCCATGGTCTACGAGCTGATAGTCCATGCTGCTGCAAACGTCGTCGAACTGTTCGTGCAGATGGTTGTTGTCTTGCAAACGTCCCCATCTGCTGACTCAGGGTTCGAGACGTGGCTGCACGATCCGTTACAGTCATGCGGATAAGATGCCTGTCATCTCGACTGCTAGTGATACTAGGCCGTTGGGATCCAGCACGGCGTTCCGTATTACCCTCCTGAACCTACAGATTCCATATTCTGCTAACAGTCATTGGATCTCGACCAACGCGAGCAGCAATGTCGCAATACGATAAACCGCAATCGCGATAGGCTACAATCGGACCTTAATCCAAGTCCGAAACATGATGGTACGCATTTCTCCTCCTTACACGAGGCACCACAACAACGTTTCACCAGGCAACGCCGGTCAACTGCTGTTTTGTGTATAAGGTATCGGTTGGAAACTTCCCTCATGTCAGCACGTTGTAGATGTCGCCACCGGCGCCAACCTTGTGTGAATGCTCTGAAAAGCTAATCATTTGCATATCACAGCATCTTCTTCGTGTCGATTACATGTCGCGTCTGTAGCATGTCATCTTCGTGTGTAGCAATTTTAATGGCCAGCAGTGTCGTATAGAGTAAATATGTTTTATTTATTTGTCTCTTAAGTTTATTTTGCATCCAGGTTCTGACAATATTCATCCAAGAAATTTATCGCAGTTTTAGCAATCATTTTGTAAATGTATTTTGTAATGATTTGTTTGCTCTCTAGCAGATCTTTGGTGAACTGTGCTCTTTACTCTTTGTTTCTTTTCGTTTTTGTGAAGACGGGGCAAACAGGAGAAGCCTCACAGTAGCTTTTTCAGTCAGCCTATATATTCTGGAGTCTGGACTGTGCATGGGGGCTTAATAAATGTTGAATGCAAATAATTTTAATTTTTTTTGCTTTAGTAGCTGTCTGTCCGATTACGAAGTCTCGTAACGGTTGGCCCTGACTGTTATTATTACGCTATCTGACTGCATAGAACAACAACAAAGAATGAAATGGAAATTTTCATTAACACAATTAATTAATTAAGTCCCCAGCAACTATAAAACCTACGAAACCAAAGCACAAGTGTAACTGTTCTGTGTGTGGAAGTATGACAACGTACGCATCTGGCACGGTTCTTCTTCAACAACACAAGAAATTTTAAATATCACTTATACTGAATTAATTAAAGGAAATAAAAATACCATAATTACTCAAGGAAACCAGAATTACACTCTAATCCAAGAACACAAGCCAGATGCTTTGTTGACTGAACCTGTAATGACGCATTATTTAAAACATGGAAATAATGAAAAATAAATCAAGTTTCGTTACCTTCATATATTGACCAAAATCACTCTCATAATTACAATATATCTCCACACCGACTCGCTATTACCACATCTCAACAAGAACTTTTCAGTATCACATCTCAGCAAGCACTCCTTACTAGCACATCTGAACACGAACTGACTACTACGAGTCCTCGACAAGCACTGCCACTACGACATCTCAATAATCACTTCCCGTGGAGGCGGCGGAACAATGCTCTCTAGCGATCTCTGGCGCTGTGGCTCAGTGTAGCCACCTTTCAACTGACTAGTGTAATATAAGATATAGCCGGCCGAAGTGGCCGTGCGGTTAAAGGCGCTGCAGTCTGGAACCGCAAGACCGCTACGGTCGCAGGTTCGAATCCTGCCTCGGGCATGGATGTTTGTGATGTCCTTAGGTTAGTTAGGTTTAACTAGTTCTAGGTTCTAGGGGACTAATGACCTCAGCAGTTGAGTCCCGTAGTGCTCAGAGCCATTTGAACCATTTGAATATAAGATATATGTACAATGACGGAAGAAACTGCAACACCAAGAAGGAGTTGTGCGACATAAACGAAAGTTGGGAGGCGTGTTTAAGCATCTGAAAAAAGATGTCTATTAAAATTTCGCACAAGTCGCTAAGAGTGGCGCTAGTAGTTGGACAGTTGGAAGTTAGTCGCCAGAAGTGATGGAACTACTGTTGGGCAGTTGAACAGCCAGGAGTGATGAATGTCAGATGTAAGAAGATAGTTTTGCTGGAGGGTAGAGGACTGAAGTGTTAGCGCAGGCTAACGATCTGTACATGTTCGTCTTGGAGATTGAATGTTATCCATATTTATATACCTTTGTAGTAGATGTCAGTGACGATTTATATTCGTGTCTGAACTGGATGTCACATTATGAATGTAAAAAAAGTACATTATTTGGTTTGCAACAAAATCTTTCCTTTGCTAATCACATGCCTATTAGTAGTTAGTGGCCTTAGTAGTTAGAATCATTTATTTCACTGTCAGCATTGACGCTTGCTGTATAGCAGTAGTTTGTGTAACGAATATTTTTGTGAGGTAAGTGCTTAATGAAATGTATAGGTTATTGTTATGATTTCTTTTTAGTCGGGGCCATTCTTTTGAATTAATTATTTTAAGTCATGGTTTTTTTTGTTTTTTTTTTTTTTTTTGAGCAGTCAGATTGCGTAGCGCTAGGATATTGTGAGTCTCAGTCGTTCAGCAATGTACTCGTAAGTACAGAGTCACTCATTTAAATAATGAAGTTTCGAAGTCAAGAATGTCTTTAGGGTAATAAAGACGCCCTTATCAACACCCCACTGAATTTCAATCATGTCATGTTGTAAGTAGGTTCTTTAGGTTTTTATGTTGGTAACGTCACGTATCTCTCTGTATGAAAATCACTGACTGTGCTGTGTGCAGTCTGTGGCTGGTTTGCATTGTTGGAATTTGCTATTGTAGTGTTGGGCAGTTGGCTGTTATCAGCGCGTAGCGTTGAGCAGTTGGGGGTGAGCCGCCAGCAGTGGTGGATGTGGGGAGGGAGATGGCGGAGTTTTCAGAGCGGATGATCTGGACGTGTGTCCATCAGAGACAGTAAATTTGTAAGACTGGATGTCACGAACTGTATATATATATATATATATATATATATATATATATATATATATATACAGGGTGTTAAAAAATGACCGGTATATTTGATACGGCAATAAAAACTAAACGAGCAGCGATAGAACACACCGTTTGTTGCAATATGCTTGGGACAACAGTACATTTTCAGGCGGACAAACTTTCGAAATTACAGTAGTTACAATTTTCAACAACAGATGGCGCTGCAAGTGATGTGAAAGATATAGACGACAACGCAGTCTGTGGGTGCGCCATTCTGTACGTCGTCTTTCTGCTGTAAGTGTGTGCTGTTCACAACGTGCAAGTGTGCGGTGGACAACATGGTTTATTCCTTAGAACAGAGGATTTTTCTGGTGTTGGAATTCCACCGCCTAGAACACAGTGTTGTTGCAACAAGACGAAGTTTTCAACGGAGGTTTAATGTAACCAAAGGACCGAAAAGCGATACAATAAAGGATCTGTTTGAAAAATTTCAACGGACTGGGAACGTGACGGATGAACGTGCTGGAAAGGTAGGGCGACCGCGTACGGCAACCCCAGAGGGCAACGCGCAGCTAGTGCAGCAGGTGATCCAACAGCGGCCTCGGGTTTCCGTTCGCCGTGTTGCAGCTGCGGTCCAAATGACGCCAACGTCCACGTATCGTCTCATGCGCCAGAGTTTACACCTCTATCCATACAAAATTCAAACGCGGCAACCCCTCAGCGCCGCTACCATTGCTGCACGAGAGACATTCGCTAACGATATAGTGCACAGGATTGATGATGGCGATATGCATGTGGGCAGCATTTGGTTTACTGACGAAGCTTATTTTTACCTGGACGGCTTCGTCAATAAACAGAACTGGCGCATATGGGGAACCGAAAAGCCCCATGTTGCAGTCCCATCGTCCCTGCATCCTCAAAAAGTACTGGTCTGGGCCGCCATGTCTTCCAAAGGAATCATTGGCCCATTTTTCAGATCCGAAACGATTACTGCATCACGCTATCTGGACATTCTTCGTGAATTTGTGGCGGTACAAACTGCCTTAGACGACACTGTGAACACCTCGTGGTTTATGCAAGATGGTGCCCGACAACATCGCACGGCCGACGTCTTTAATTTCCTGAATGAATATTTCGATGATCGTGTGATTGCTTTGGGCTATCCGAAACATACAGGAGGCGGCGTGGATTGGCCTCCCTATTCGCCAGACATGAACTCCTGTGACTTCTTTCTGTGGGGACACTTGAACGACCAGGTTTACCGCCAGAATCCAGAAACAATTGAACAGCTGAAGCAGTACATCTCATCTGCATGTGAAGCCATTCCGCCAGACACGTTGTCAAAGGTTTCGGGTAATTTCATTCAGAGACTACGCCATATTATTGCTACGCATGGTGGATATGTGGAAAATATCGTACTATAGAGTTTCCCAGACCGCAGCGCCATCTGTTGTTGACAATTGTAACTACTGTAATTTCGAAAGTTTGTCTGCCTGAAAATGTACTGTTGTCCCAAGCATATTGCAACAAACGGTGTATTTCTACCGCTGCTCGTTTAGTTTGTATTGCCGTTTCAAATATACCGGTCATTTTTGAAACACTCTCTCTCTCTCTCTCTCTCTCTCTCTCTCTCTCTCTCTCTATATATATATATATATATATATATATATATATATATATATATATATATATATATAATGACTTTTGAACACTATTAAGGTAAATACATTGTTTGTTCTCTATTAAAATCTTTCATTTGCCAACTATGCCTATCAGAGTTAGAACGTAGAGAAATGTCGGAGTACGTTCGGTTTTGCTCAGCTGTTTGAAAATCAAATAACGTAAGGGGTTTACCAGCACAGTAATCCATAAATTTTTCTAAGGGGACGTTTCAACGAGGTTTACTTTTAAATGTGATCACGGGACACTGGTTATCTTGCCTTTTGACCGAGGCTTGAGCATTCGGCCAGTAGAAGATCCGTGGGTATAGTGCGACGTGTTATGCTTGTTTTGTTCAAAAATGGCTCTGAGCACTATGGGACTTAACTGATGTGGTCATCAGTCCCCTATAACTTAGAACTACTTAAACATAACTAACCTAAGGACATCACACACATCCATGCCCGAGGCAGGATTCGAACCTGCGACCGCAGAGGTCGCGCGGTTCCAGACTGTAGCGCTTACAACCGCTCGGCCACTCCAGCCGGCTGTTGTTTTGTGGTGGTATGCTGGACGTCTGGATGTTTTCGCTAAAACGAGAGTCATATCGATTTTGTTTTACTTTGTGAGCATGACTGATTTTGTATGTGTCATCGTACAGAAGATGATCTTGTTATTTTTGTTCTGTGAGCGTGACTGATGTCGTATTGGCCTTGTGCCGTGTGCTGCTGCGATTTGATTTTTCCTGTAGTGTGTTCGAACTTTTTCGTTTCGCTTTGCGGTGCGCGGGTTGGTGCGTCCTCTGGGATTCCATGCGGGTAGCCAAAAGGGAGTCTCGGGCAGAGAGAGACGAGCGGGCCTGGGCGGAGCGACGCCGGAAGATCACGGAAGTCGCGCCGGCAAGTGGTGTGAGTGTGGCAGTTGCATTGGGGCCGGCCGAGCAGCGGAACTGGAGGTGCTGCAGTGACTCGCTGTCGTTCGTTATGTTTGCGCGTTCAACCTTCCTCACGCTGTGGCTACGGGCTGCTGTTATTCTGGCCATTACCTTATTAGCGGCATTTGGTTAATATTGTCAAAGGTGTGCCGTTATTTTGGTGCACCTTCATCTGGTGGAGTTACAGCGAGACTTCTTTCTGTCGTATTCTGGCTTGCGCTGCTGAGCAGTGAGTGTTCCCACGTCGCGTGTCGAAATACTGACTTGTGCTCTGGTTGATTTACGTGTGAACTGGAGTGCCTATGTGGGCGTGTTTGCTTAAATTGTTGATGAAGTGTTTCACAATACCCTTACTCGAGTGTCTTTAAATTGCATTTCGGTTTGTTACTGAGCTTACGTCAGTTAAGGGACGCCCAAATTGTCACGCTAGTCAAGTAAACTTTGAGTCTACTGTGACAACACTGTTTACCTGTTGGATTAAAATTAATTCAATCTTAAGCACATCTAGGAATAATTCAAGGCTAATTGTAAGTGCTGAGTGTGTGTTTTTTTTTTGTGCTTTTCTCTTACTACTGTTGAGTGTTAAACTGTTTTGGAAACCCCTCTGACATTGTAACGTTGTTACTTTAATTTGCTATGAAAGCGGTACTGATAGACAATAAAAGCAGGTTAAAGCTGTGAGCTGTCTGGCGAAGTTAACCTTGCATTACTGAGCAACTGTTTCACCAGGCATCCAGTCTAGCTTACCGAATTCCCAACCAGACTAACATTAATTATAATCTTTTAATGGTCATATGACAACCGGTGATATATATATGAAAAAGAGAATTTAAATAAAAAGAAATAAATCAGTTTATATTTGGAAATTTATTTTAGCATTGATCATTGAAATTTCAGCATATTAAACGTGAGTCATAACTAAGCTGGTGCCTTATTTAGGACTGTGAAAATGTGAGTTTGTAATCTTACGGAACACATCAAATAGAGAGCCAAGATTGGGAGACTACATACAACACTGCATTCATAAAATAACACACAAAGAACGTTGAAACATATGCAAGAGGAAATTAACCACAACCAACCGATTCAATTTTCACCCAAAGAAGTTACGTTCGTAGCGCAATCCTGTCCGTCATGTAATTCTGGCGCTACAGTCTGGAACCGCGCGACCGCTACGGTCGCAGGTTCGAATCCTGCCTCGGGCATGGATGTGTGTGTTGTCCTTAGGTTTAAGTAGTTCTAAGTTCTAGGGGACTTATGACCTCAGCAGTTGAGTCCCATAGTGCTCAGAGCCATTTGAACCATTTGAACCGTCATGTAATTACCACACAATGGTATACTAAATTCGTACTAACTCTCTGTGAAGTCTTCCCGAAAAGAATAGCTGAGGGTTACGTTGATGCTTTCACCACATGCTTCACGTGGTCAACTTGGTTTACACAAAGAGTGTAACTCCACAATAATTTTGATAATTAAAATAAATTACATCGAAACGCAATTTACTAAAGAAAAACATTGAATTGGTTACTATCGTCTTACTATTAACCTGATGGGTCAAACAGTTATATAAGCACGTGGTACTGGTCTCGCAAAGTACACCCCACGTGGGTTGAACATAAAGAAAAGTTGCTATATTGAAAAATATTGTCAAGACGAGATGTTATAATCACACGAGCATTCGCATTTAAGATTGATGATCTTAGTTAGAGTTCGGAAGATATTCTGAACTTCACACGCGAATTACACTGCGTTGCAATTTAAGATAACATTAGATATTTTAGAGCTAAACCTTAAATAAAGGTGATTAAATTTTCAGTTAGGCTGAACTTAAGAAATCCATTGTCCTACGGACTTAGCAGACACGCGCTTAGCTGGAGATCTTACCACTTCAGACGCTTGCCACAGACAGACTGACCTGCGCTCCTACCGAGCGTGCTTCCCAGATACAAACGGAACTGACCAGAGAGACAGCTTCCTATGCCAACATGACAAGGGACGGACAGAAACATGCTAAGAGTGGAAACCTCTCTGCTTTTAGAAAGCATAGCTACCTGTTCCGACGTTGGTCCTACTGTTCTCTAGCAGACAGGCTTGTCCGCTACCCTCAAGCATGCAACTAGAAATACATTTGCTCATTCATCCTCTCACACAGAATGGAAGGGGGATGACAGTATCTTATCATATACAGTATACAAAAGAAAGCGGATGTAGGTTCCGTATGAGACTGTGTGACATGAATTACATATAAACTGTGTTTTAAAGTGTAGTAGTGTGACAGATCGTTCTTGTTTATGTGTAATAGTAACACGTTTCACTGCTCAGTCTCCTCCCAGATAGTCAGAAATACCACAGTAAATTTAGAAGAGGAATTTATGCCTTAAATGACAACAGATTTAAGAAATTAGCATGAAAGGAATCCAACAGGACCTTTCAACATCATTTCACGATGTGGTTTTAGAAAGAGTTCTGTGGGTACTGTTGTTAACGGCTCCTGTTACAACGGGATTTCTGGCCAACACATCAATTGCACGCCAGGGGTTTAGTGCAAACAGCCAACAGTCCCGTAACTTGTTATCAATCCTTTTCGAATCACCATCTGGCCTACGACTATTGATGGATTTCTGTGGTAAAATTCAAATGGAGGCACTGTCTTGTCTGAACAGAATGTGCTTTTCCTTGTAAAATAGTTCATTACTGATTCTGAGTAGTTTAAGCAGTGGTGGGGCACTCGTTATACTGGACCAGACTGTACTTGGCATTAATTGCATTGTCTTGGTAAATCGGTGTGCTACGTAAGATTATAACGCAAGCACCATTGTGGGTAATATTTACCATTTAACTATATGAGTTGGCTCTGTGAATCACTGTGGCACACAAGGTCATGTAAGACAGTGCTGTAGTGGGCAGATATTGCTATACGTCTGTGATATTATTTCCTGTAAGCCGTTGTGCCCATTAGGTTATGTAAGGCTCCAATACAGTGACCAGTTTGGCAATTTTCTGTGTTTCGTAATAACATTTTACAAGCATTAAAATTTTGGGAAAGGTTTAAATCTTATATTTGCAGATTGTTTGATGTTAGATAACTCGTTGATGATTCATGTTAAATCAGCTGATGTACATTTAAATTGAACAAGTTATATGTCAATATGTTGTTACCAGTACCCTGCATGAATTTCCTTGCGTAATAAATAAATTTCTATGTTCTATCCTCAATTTGTTGCTCAGCCTTCCACTCCAGCAGCCCCTGTATCCTGCTCCCAACCGTATCAGGCCGTTTTACCGAAAATTGTCGTCTTATTTCATCTTGTGACAGTGGGTTTTATTCTACATCATATTTTACGGGAAATTGTAGGAAGAAATTATCGTGGATACTCCTGTAGATGGTTGACTGTAGCTTTGATACTGCATTTTAGTGCTTTTCACTGTAATATGCACATAGTACCATCGCAAATCTATGATTTGAAAGTCTTACAAATATAATTTATTTATGTTTTCCTCAGGACTCAGTGAATTGTCTAGACATCTTCCGTGAGTGAATCGCTGTAAGAGACGTGATACCATGAAGTACACACTAGTTAACTTCCTCGTTCCGTGGCTCATTATGCCATGTGGTTTAGTGTACATCGTCTGTGGTGTTTGTAGCTCACCAGAAGTTCCTATAACGTCTATTTCAGCATTTTCAGTAATCAAAGAAAATCGACTAGTTCGTTGCCATTGATTGCGCCACATAAAAACGATCACCTCATAAAAAATGAAAAACTTTTAGTGCTGAACATGTGCCATCAAAGTCATGGATATTACACCACGACCTTTCCTAGTTTACTTTTGGTTTCTATTTATCAAACAAGGGGAAGTACGGTAAGATAAGGAGACACTCCATTTCTTCAATTGTTGTCGAGAATTATGTAGCTCGATGTTCTACATTTCAGACAGAACACGTGTGGCTATTAATTTATATGTACATCTGGAATAGTTCTTTCTTTCTCAAGGATAGATCATGCATATGAATTATTTTTACAATTTAAGAAGGAAATTCTCTTATTTCAAGTTAACGAAATATCTTCGATCTATTCCTTGCGAAACATTATACCACCTTCAGCGTTGAAGAATAACTTTCTTCTCATACAAAAATCAGCTTAGGTCTGTCGCTTCAGATTTACACCCTGAATACATAAAATAGTTCATTAAACCGCAACATTAATTAAGACTGTCTGTGTAAAACCACATTTTTAAAATTACTTTTACGGGGACTTACGAATCATGCAATTTATGGATATTCCTTTCATCGCAGAATGTATGCTGGAGGAATAGAGACGGAGTGCACTGCTGAGGAAAAAAAATAAAACCCGATCTCATGCTGCGCTCGCCATCGACCATAAATTACAGAAGCTCACTTCCGATTTCCTTACTTTCGGAGGGAAAATACATTTAAAGCTCGTAGCTTCCCCGGGACGAGATAAATCACGAGAGTCGAAGCAAAACAGTGGGAAGGACCGGGGAGGAGACACTGAAACACAAAGAGTGCACTTCGAGCGCCGGATAGACCCGTCGGCCCTGCGGAGCGGGCAAACCGCAACAGGGAGTCAGCTTGGCTATGTTGACATCAGCGCTGTTCTTTCCGGAACAGTGGCGCCACGCGCGGCCGGATTTTGTACTTCCGCCAGAGATTTTACTGTAAGTCACTCCGTTCGAAATAAGAAAGCTAAGCCCAACGTCTCGTACGTATGCCGTCGTTCTGCTCTCGTTATAAATATATGGAAATATGTAATCAAGTGCCGCACGAAGAAATAACCTAGAAACGTGCAAGAGGACGGCGTTTCCCGATGTGAGCGAAAGATCAGGCACGAAATACCGTATGTAATTAACAATATCTTTTGTAACGAACTGTTTTTCGATTAGGAAGCAAATCAATTGTAAATATCTTACATTACAAACATATGGTGGTGTTTCATTTTAATAAAACGAAACCCAGTCGGTGACAAAAATACGCATTGGAAAGATGGAATAGAGATACTCTCAGGAATTATAAGGAAACTGCAGACAATATTGACCACACAAGAGAAGAATTAAATGAAGAATTTTATGAAAAGGAATTAAACGTGATTTAGTGTGGAACTTGCACAATTACGAGGGCTATTCCGAAAGTAAGGTCCGATCGGTCACGAAATGGAAACGACTATGAAAATCCGATAAAGCTTTGCACAGATGTGTTGGGTAGTGTCTCTAGTATAACCCCAGTTAGCATCACGTCGCTCTTCTCATTTCTGAGCTCGCAGTGAGTGCGTAAAGATGTCTAGAAAATAGTGTCTGCCGCCAAGTACGGGGGCCTGGTGAGAAATTTCCCCTGAAGCTATGCAGCTAACATTACATAACTGTCGTGCTGTTTCGTCTTCAAGACAATTCTCAGCCGCATTCTGCAGGGGCAATGAAGATGCTCCTGCATCGTTTTCAAATGGAAATGTGAGAGTACCCACAATACAGCCCGTAATTGTCTCCCTCTGAGTTTCAGCTCTGGTCACATGAACCGCTGGTTATGAAGACAACATTTCGGCACAAGACAACGAGCCGTAGGCCAGCGTAGGGAATTGGCGGAGAGCACTGGCGGCTGCCTTCTATAGCGAGGGTATGGGAAAGTTGGTACAACGCTACGATACACGTCTAAGTCGGGTCGGCGACTATGGAGATAAGTAGCTGCAAGGTGTATCTAACTGTTGCAAATAAAACATTTTTGATTTTTACCGTGGTTTCCACTTCGCGACCTATCGGACCTTACTTTCGGAATAGCCCTCGTATATGGGAGAAAACGGAATACCGGTATGTGTTATAACCAGGGATAATACAATAAATATATTACAGTTCCACAGTTTATTAACATGTCACTGTTCGCTGTCGCCAAGTGCCAAGTAGTAGACCAACTATTTATGAAAATGACATAAACTGATGGTGGTTATACTAATGTCGAGGAAGCAAGTGGAATGTGGAATTCGGGCGTAAGTCACAAATCCGTTAGCATACTAAGCCTACTGAACATTCAAGTCCAAGTTCCAGTTTGGCAGCGAGATTCCAAGTCGGCAGCGCAGCCGGGTCAATATCGAGCAATTTGTACACCAGTCCTAGACACGAAACAGTCTACTGCAGCGTAGCACTTTCGAGTTGTGGAGTAGAACATAGCACGTCGAAAAAAATTGTACAATAGCTCTAAGTACTGTGAGGCTTAACATCTGAGGTCAGCAGTCCACTAGACTTAGAACTACTTAAGCCTAACTAAACTAAGGACATCACACACATCCACATCCGAGGCAGGAATCGAACCTGCAACCGTAGCAGCAGCGCGGTTCCGGACTGAAGCGCCTAGAACCGCTCGGCCACAGCGGCCGGCTAACCCGTTGAGAACTGGATCGTAGACGTCGGTGGCAATAAGACTCCATACTTATTGTAGTCGACGGCTGGTGTCGCCGTTCGTTCTGGGTGGCCAATGGGTGCGGTTTTGAAGCGAGCGCGCGTGAAGTTGGCCTGCGATGCTAGAAGCTGGCCGCGCATGGAGAAATGCGGCCAACGATGCTTTTCTCGGCCGCGCGTAATGGAGTGTGCCGCTGCTCGGTGCGGAGATTAGTAGTGGTGGACACCACAATATCTTAAACGATGCAGGGAACACCTGAGTTGAGCTGCATAACTGATTCGCCTTGTACGGCATCCTTGCACTGGCAAGTATTCGAATTTCCTGTCGCCGGCACATCTCGTTTGTCTTGCGGTAGTGATGAATGTTTGCAAGATACGTTAGAGCACCACATGTCACTCCGGAAGGCAGTATTTCGTAAATGGGCAATCATCTCACGACTCATATGAGATGTTCAGAATCACGATCTGCACTCGTACAATGAAGAATGAAGCCATTGCGACTGCGGTGAAATACTACAGGTGGCCGAACTTGGCACTCGTAACTCTACTGCTAGAGTCCGCGGAGAAAAACGTGGTCGGTAGACGCGCAGTGTGCAGGGCACGGCAGTGGTGGGGATTACAGTCAGGCATTGAAGTGCCAGAGGGGAAGCCCTGTTCTAAACCTACACTCACATTTTTTTTTAGATATTTCATGGAGACCAAGAATGGAAAAGAAAATTGAGAATGCGCTAGGTGACGATCAGTTTGGCTTTAGGAAAAGTAAAGGGACGAGAGAGGCAATTCTGACGTTACGGCTAATAATGGAAGCAAGGCTAAAGAAAAATCAAGACACTGTCATAGGATTTGTCGACTTGGAAAAAGCGTTCGACAATATAAAATGGTGCAAGCTGTTCGAGATTCTGAAAAAAGTAGGGGTAAGCTGTAGGGAGAGACGGGTGATATACAATATGTACAACAACCAAGAGGGAATAATAAGAGTGGACGATCAAGAACGAAGTGCTCGTATTAAGAAGGGTGTAAGACAAGGCTGTAGCCTTTCGCCCCTACTCTTCAATCTGTACATCGAGGAAGCAATGATGGAAATAAAAGAAAGGTTCAGGAGTGGAATTAAAATACAAGGTGAAAGGATATCAATGATACGATTCGCTGATGACATTGCTATCCTGACTGAAAGTGAAGAGGAATTAAATGATCTGCTGAACGGAATGAACAGTCTAATGAATATACAGTATGGTTTGAGAGTAAATCGGAGAAAGACGACGGTAATGAGAAGTAGTAGAAATGAGAAGAGCGAGAAACTTAACATCAGGATTGATGGTCACGATGTCAATGAAGTTAAGGATTTCTGCTACCTAGGCAGGAAAATAACCAATGACGGACGGAGCAGGAGGACAACAAAGGCAGACTAGCTATGGCAAAAAAGGCATTTCTGGCCAAGAGAAGTCTACTAATATCAAATACCGGCCTTAATTTGAGGAAGAAATTTCTGAGGATGTACGTCTGGAGTACAGCATTGTATGGTAGTGAAACATGGACTGTGGGAAAACCGGAACAGAAGAGAATCGAAGCATTTGACGAATGTTGAAAATTAGGTGGACTGATAAGGTAAGGAATGAGGAGGTTCTACGCAGAATCGGAGAGGAAAGGAATATGTGGAAAACACTGATAAGGAGAAGGGACATGATGATAGGACATCTGCTAAGACATGAGGGAATGTCTTCCATGGTACTAGAGGGAGCTGTAGAGGGCAAAAACTGTAGAGGAAGACAGAGATTGGAATACGTCAAGCAAATAATTGAGGACGTAGGTTGCAAGTGCTACTCTGAGATGAAGAAGTTAGCACAGGAAAGGAATTCGTGGCGGGCCGTATCAAACCAGTCAGTAGACTGATGACCAAAAAAAAAAAAAACATGGAGATCCCCCACGCTCACACTTGCACTGTGCCCATTCAGAAGGTTGTCTCCTCTGCTTTGGCTGGTATCTAAAAAACATTCCGCTGAATATGTGACAAATCATTTTCGCCTGGTTTGTTAAACATTTGTAACTAGGAGAAGTGTCATAAGGCGCGAAACTGAAGTAAAACTTACACATTTAAATTTTTGTCATGTTAAAATTTGCTTCTTTCGCCAAAACACAGCGGCGTTTACACAGTCTCGCCTCACTAAACGTTGTGCAGACGAAACTGCGAGATCATCCTGAGACAGTGGTCTGTCGAGTTTATTAAGTGAGGAGCTGCGGAAAAGTAAGGTCATTACCTTATGAAAAAGCAGATCCTCGGTAGAAAACGAAAGTGTACTATCTTCACTCACGTTGTTCCAACACCCCCCCCCCCCCCCCCCAGCGTTTCTTGTTTCACCAGCTATTGACGGCACTTGAAAATTACATCCTTTCCTCGAAAAAGTCCATAGTTAGTGGAATAACATGGTACATAATCGATTTTTCCCTAATAACCGTAAGGCAAAACAGTTTCTCTTTGCAAGCAATAATTTGCCAAAATCTCTGAGCCATGCTGCAGCTCATGTTGGTGCTGTTTGTAGGTTTTTACCCTCTGTTGGAGGCCAGAAAGTACCGTTTAGTTGGCATGGTTGTGGTTGTTTGTCTTCTTCTCGTGTTGACTGGCGCCACTCCATTTCTCAAGCGTTGCCTGTCCGCTAGTGGCAGCAGCGGTGCTTATCGGTATGTAGTATCTTTTGCCCTGTCCTTGGGGCGACGTCGTTGTTTTTCCGGGACGTGTGAGTGGGCTAGTTCGGTTGGGGACTCAGGAGGAGCCAGGTCGGCTCAGTGTTAGAACACGCTGGGACCGCTGGCAGCATGCATGGGCTGCTGGGTGGAAGGGCTGTGGTCATGAGGGTGTACGACGTCGTCATAAACTGGATCCAGCAAGCTTTAAGTTGAGTGCATTTCAATCTACGTAAAGTAGAAAAACCTCCACCATTGTAATGCCTACATTAAAGGTTATATATGTCTAGTTAATAGTTCTGGTCGCCTTCTGGAATAAATTTAGCAGTGTAATGTTCAGTGGATGTTAAGGTTCGTGTTACATAGTTTACCATCATCTTATTTCACCCATTTGGTGATCAGTTGCTTGTTTCTTTTCTTTTTTTTTAAATTAACCATTGCTATTGTACTTGCTGTTTTACAGCAGCTTTCTAAATTTTTTATATTATTGCCGTTGCTGGTGTGTAAGGCCTTCAGCCGTGATTGTCGTCATTTGCCTTAAAATTCTAATTTGGTACTTGTATTTTAGCAGTAAGCCTTAAAACTTTATTTACTGCCATTCCTGGCGTCTGATGCTTTCTGCTGTGTTTGTAGCGACTTGCCTTTAATATTTCAACACCTGTTATTTGTAAGTTGCAGCGACTTTTAAACATTCTTAATTTATTGCCATTCCTGGCATGTAACGCCTTCTGCCCAGATCACGTTGGCTTGCTTTTAAAACATTATCTGCTGTATCTGTATTTAATGGTGATTTGTTAAAAAGTAACTCACTGAAAACACTATTATTTACACAGTTGTTTATTCCTTTATCAATAACGTGTGGTATTATTATTTATTGCTGTGTCTGGAATTACTGGTTTAAAATAAACTGTGTGTAACTATAAAAGGCAACCAATAGTGACTGATTACGGCCCCGTCCACAATCGTAACCGAATCCTGCCTTCCCTTGACTACCACCAGGTTTCAATCTCATTTCGCTATCTAAAACCGTTTATGAAATACGACGGATGTTGTTGGTATTTCACTCTGGATTTATCACTGTAGTGGCGTGCTCACAAATGACTGTGCTAGATCAGATAAATTTTCTCAAGATTGATGACAGATAGAGACCTGCCCCCAAGTCTAAAGAAAAATTCAATATGTTAGCTAAGTTTCATACATAACAACATATTATGTACTAAGCGCCAAAATAAAATCATAGTGATCCATGTTTGTCACTGCGGACTCTTTCGAATTTCGTGCATTGTCTTACTTCCATGTAAGTATCACAGTAACGATGACCATTAACGAAATGATGGGCACCTCATCATGAAGCTGACATCTAAAGCTATGAGAAATGTAAAAATGAAATTTTGTACCGAATAGTTACTGTAAAATTGTCCGAGAAAAACTGCAAGGGCGTGTGCTCTCGCGTCCGTCGGCCGTCGTAATTTAATATATTATTATTATTATTTTGATTGTTTTCGACTTACGTGGTGGGCCTTAATAAAAATGATATTTCATTCAATTTTGATTTACGATTAAATGCTTTTGTGAAGTTCTCCTTTTTAACAATATTAATCTTAAATTATTTGTTACGTTAATGAATGTTAGACTCGCTGAATCTTAAAACATCAGCATATAAGCTGAACAATGTAATAAACTTTTCATATTAATTTCCTCGGCTAGTCAGCTCACTTTGAAGCAAAAGATCTTTAGTTATTAATTACAATTGCGGCCCACACACGTGCGAGAGTATTTTTTCTTACCTCCGTTAACCATTGCCTCGTAGTCGGAGTCCTGGCTCTGGCTCTCGGCTATGGTACTGAAAATAAGAACCTTAAAGATATGTATTTTCTGCAGCGTCTGGCGGCTGTGGGGAAAAATGAATATTATGTTAATAGCGAGCGAGTTTTTCGCTTCCGCTAAATTTTTATAAGTTAATATCGCCACGTAATAGCGTCGTTGGCTGCATCGGCCGCTGCAATTGTTGAACTGTAAATTACCTGAATGCAGGTTAATTCAAGGAAGGCGGACATAAAATCGGTATCACCTCTTACAAATTAAAAGTGCACAATAATATCAAATCAGTATATTATCTGCTTAATTCATACAAATATACTTACATTTGCCAGCACTCGCAAGATGTCCGTCTACACGCAATGAAGACAAGAGAAGAAGTGAAGACGACTAAAAAATTAACAAAAGAGTGTATCTTGTCGTCTCTTTAGATCATTTTGTTATATTTCTTTGCACTCGAAACTTACACAGAGAAATTATTATTTTACAGGTACATTATAATACATATATATATATATATATATATATATATATATATATATTCGTAATATAGCACTGGGGACGCTATAGTGCCTCGATTTTCCCATCAGCGACCGGCCGAAAGGTGGCACACACTGTCACCCTCCCCTTTCGAACAAATGAGTGAACTGGCCCAGCGCTTTGGACGAAAATTGGTCACTGCCCATCGGCCAGCGTATCCTGCGCGGACTGTACACGTTCCTCGAGCTTCTGCGCAGAGTGCTGGCTTCTTCTCCGTGGTGTACCCCCACTCCGCGGACAGACCCTCGACGCCACCGACTGTTGTGGCCGCGAGAGGAAGGCACTTGTCTCCGGGCACACAATGAGCCAGATATACGACCGTCACAGCGACTCACTGCCCGCAAAAAGGAAGCGCCGGCGCGGAGATGTATGGCGGCGAGAGCACACCCGGGCGAGCCGCGTCGAAGGCGCGATTTATTGGGGGCTTGGCTGTCGCTGCGCGCATGCGCGACACTCATGGTTGCATCGCCAGTTTGTGGTTGACCGCAGCTTGCGCCGGACTGGCTGCTCGTGCGCCGGCGACGGTAGATGGGTCTTGGGTAGACGGGGCAGGCGCGGGAGAATTTCACACGGAAGAACAGAAGACGCCGGATTAGGTGGCAGATTTCTTCTATATGAAACAGTGATGAGCCAAAACACTATGAGAATTCACGATCAATGGGCATTATGGAATGGTCCAAGCTACAATTCTCTGCCTAAGTTTCCGAGAGTGAACCTTTGGAGCAGAGCATTGTATGATAGCGTAACAGGGACTGTGGGTCGGCCGCGGTGGTCGAGCGGTTCTAGGCGCTTCAGTCCAGAAGCACGCAACTGCTACGGTCGCAGGTTCGAATCCTGCCTTGGGCATGGATGTGTGTGATGTCCTTAGGTTGGTTAGGTTTCAGTAGTTCTAAGTTCTAGGGGACTGATCACCTCAGATGTTAAGTCATATAGTGCTCAGAGCCAGTTGATCCATCTGAGCCATGGACTGTGGGATATCCGGAACAGAAGATAACTGAAGCTTTAGTGATGTGCTGCGACAGGTGAACGCTGAAAATTAGGTGGACTGTTAAGGTAAGGAATGAGGAAGATCTGCACAGAAGCGAAGAGGAAAGGAATATATGGGAAACACTGACATAAAGATGGGGAAGAGTGATAGGACATATGTTAAGACAGCAGGGAATAAGTTCCATGATACTAGACCGAGCTGTACAGGGAAACGAGGATGACAGAGAATGGAAAACGTCCAGCAAATGATTGAGGACGTAAGTTGGCACAGGCGAGGAATTCGTGGTGGGACGCGACAAACCAAGGCTGGAGACTTTATCAGAAGCTTCAACGACTCAGAAAACTCTTACAGACTGAAAACAAGCTGGGTAACCGAGCTGTTCAGATCAGACCAGGCTTCACAAGACATCGTTGACATCACCATGTAACATTATTAGCGATTATTTTTCTATTGTTTAGTAACACACCTATAGCATTTAGATGGGCTGTAGAGTTGGAGATTGCATTTTTGGTTCCGAGGAGCAAAGGCGTGGCTTCGGTTACATGAATAGGAAGATTTTCTTCGTCTGTGCGTGTTAGCACAATTCAGTCACGAAGGGTGACTGTCGTGCCCATGTACCCCTTGAGTATAGGTAAGCGTGATGAGGTTGTCTACTTTTGTGTTGTGTTTGTGGTTCTGCTGAAGGTGAGTGAGAGAGATGGGGGAGGAGGGGAGGGAGGGAACATGGTGCAGTCAGAGGGTGCAGAGCAACAAACGACTCAGCATAAAAAAGTTACTTGTTTCAAATTTTACACATCTACTTTCATAGGACCAAAATTAGGCAAGCATGAAACGCAATAAGAGATAATGTAAGATGTTTATGAACCCTAAAAAGACGACAATATATAAGTTTATATAGACCCAAGCAACAACGTAACACAGAAACTAGCTTAAATTTTCAAAGACCTACTTGACAGAATAGAAGCAGTGGCCTATTAGAAAACACTTCAATTCAGGTTAGAAAGCACGCGGATTACTACTAACGTTTTTTAATTCTTGTGGTAGCTTATTGAAAACGGATGCAGCAGAATACTGCACGTCTTTCTACACTAGAGTTAAGGATTTGCGATCCCAATGCAGACTGAATTTTTGTCTAGTATTAACTGAGTGAAAGCCGTTGATTCCTAGGAATAAAAGATAGAAAACTGGGCTTCGGTTGATTCCGTGAATTTTGATGACGACATAACTATAGGAAATGAAACAAAAGAGACTACAAAGAAACATCTGTATGAGGACACTAACTAGAACAGTGGAACGCGGTACCGTCTAGAGCAAGGAAAAGTTTAGCCCACCAGTAGAGATTTGAAAACATCAGAATGTTTCGTAAGAAATGTAAGTAACTGTACAATAATACGCAACAAGAAGAGACAGGAGTCCTGAGGAGATAAACGAGATGTGGAAGTATTTAAGAAATGTGTTAACATGGAGTTTAAAAAAAAAAGAGATCCGATGCTTAGACAAGAAAGGTTAACAATGAAGGAACACACATAACACAGAAAAACTAGAAATGGAAGAGAGATAAATAATTATGAAGATAGTTGGTCCAAAACGAGAAAATAAATGATAGGAGCCAAAAACTGTACTGGAGCTTGAGAACAATAAGAGATGAAATCAAAGAGGAATACTTTCTAGCTCTTTAATCAAGATGCCGTAGGCTACAGTGACCACAGGAGTACTGGAAACAGCTTTTAAGACATAAATAAAGAACAGTATGAAACGAGTAATGACTCGTCTGTGATAGATTTCAAATTGCTAAGTTAGAACATTAGGAAAAATACGTAAACATCAATTATATGCCAGGGATCAAGAAAAGAAAGTGGGTCGCGATAGATAAAGATCAACGGAGACAAGAAGAACACACAAAAAATTTCAGTAGATGGGCAGGAAAAAAGAAGGAAATCTCAATCAATCTCCTGCTGAGGCTGTACTGCAGTGTAGATCGAGTGAAGCTATGGAGCGATTACTGAGACATAAGAGGATAGCTCATTAGGTGAAATTCTGCCGAATAAAACAAAGGCTCATTCAGTGTTCCGACAAACTGTTTCGTCTAGCATGAGCAGTAAAATATATACGACAGAACCTATCAGAGACCAAGTCGATTTTAATTTCAAAATACGTTTAGGAAAGGAAGTCTTGCACAGATAATGTTGTTGTGGTGGTCTTCAGTCCTGAGACTGGTTTGATGCAGCTCTCCATGCTACTCTGTCCTGTGCAAGCTTCTTCATCTCCCAGTACCTACTGCAACCTACATCCTTCTGAATCTGCTTAGTGTATTCATCTCTTGGTCTCCCTCTACGATTTTTACCCTCCACGCCGCCCTCCAATACTAAATTGCTGATCCCTTGATGCCTCAAAACATGTCCTGCCAACCGATCCCTTCTTCTAGTCAAGTTGTGCCACAAACTTCTCTTCTCCCCACTCCTATTCAATACTTCCTCATTAGTTATGTGATCTACCCATTTAATCTTCAGCATTCTTCTGTAGCACCACATTTCAAAAGCTTCTATTCTCTTCTGGTCCAAACTATTTATCGTCCATGTTTCACTTCCATACATGGCTACGGCTACACTCCATACAAATACTTTCAAAAATGACTTCCTGACAAATCTATACTCGATGTTAACAAATTTCTCTTCTTCAGAAACGCTTTCCTTGCCATTGCCAGTCTACAATTTATATCCTCTCTACTCTGACCATCATCAGTTATTTTGCTCCCCAAATAGCAAAACTCCTTTACTACTTTAAGTGTGTCATTTCCTAATCTAATTCCCTCAGCATCACCCGACTTAATTCGACTACATTCCATTATCCTCGTTTTGCTTTTGTTGATGTTCATCTTATATCCTCCTCTCAAGACACTATCCATTCCGTTCAACTGCTCTTCCAAGTCTTTTGCTGTCTCTGACAGAATTACAATGTCATCGGCGAACCTCAAAGTTTTTATTTCTTCTCCACGGATTTCAATACCTACTACAAATGTTTCTTTTGTTTCCTTTACTGCTTGCACAATATTCAGATTGAATAACATCGGGGAGAGGCTACAACCCTGTCTCACTCCCTTCCCAACCATTGCTTCCCTTTCGTGCCCCTCGACTCATATAACTGCCATCTGGTTTCTGTACAAATTGTAAACAGCCTTTCGCTCCCTGTGTTTTACCCTTGCCACCTTTAGAATTTGAAAGAGAGTATTCTAGTCAACAATGTCAAAAGCTTTCTCTAAGTCTACAAACGCTAGAAACATAGGTTTGCCTTTCCTTAATCTTTCTTCTAAGATAAGTCGTAGGGTCAGTGTTGCCTCACGTGTTCCAACATTTCTACGGAATCCAAACTGATCTACCCCGAGGTCGGCTTCTACTAGTTTTTCCATTCGTCTGTAAAGAATTCGCGTTAGTATTTTGCAGCTGTGACTTATTAAACTGATAGTTTGGTAATTTTCACATCTGTCAACACCTGCTTTTTTTGGGATTGGAATTATTATATTCTTCTTGAAATCTGAGGGTATTTCGCCTGTTTCATACATCTTGTTCACCAGATGGTAGAGTTTTGTCAGGACTGGCTCTCCCAAGTCCGTCAGTAGTTCTAATGGAATGTTGTCTACTCCGGGGGCCTTGTTTCGACTCAGGTCTTTCAGTGCTCTGTCAAACTCTTCACGCAGTATCGTATCTCCCATTTCATCTTCATCTACATCCTCTTCCATTTCCATAATATTGTCCTCAAGTACATCACCCTTGTATAGACCCTCTATATACTCCTTCCACCTTTCTGCTTTCCCTTCTTTACTTAGAACAGGGTTTCCATCTGAGCTCTTGATGTTCATGCAAGTGGTTCTATTATCTCCAAACGTCTCTCTAATTTTTCTGTAGGCAGTATCTATCTTACCCCTAGTGATACTCCCTTCTGCATCCATACATTTTTCCTCTAGCCATCTCTGCTGAGCAATTTTGCACTTCCTGTCGATCTAATTTTTGAGACGTTTGTATTCCTTTTTGCCTGCTTCTTTTGCTGCATTTTTATATTTTCTCCTTTCATCAATTAAATTCAATATCTTTCCTGTTACCCAAGGATTTCAACTAGCCCTCGTCTTTTTACCTACTTGATCCTCTGCTGCTTTCACTACTTCATCCCTCAGAGCTACCCATTCTTCTTCTACTGTATTTCTTTCCCCCATTCCTGTCTTTTGTTCCCTTATGCTCTCCCTGAAACTCTCTACAATCTCTGGTTTAGTCAGTTTATCCAGATCCCATCTCCTTAAATTCCCACCTTTTTGCAGTTTCTTCAGTTTTAATCTACAGATCATAACCAATAGATTGTGGTCAGAGTCCACATCTGCTCCTGGAAATGTCTTACAATTTAAAACCTGGTTCCTAAATCTCTGTCTTGCCATTATATAATCTATCTGATACCTTTTAGTAACTCCAGGATTCTTCCATATATACAACCTTCTTTTATGATTCTTGAACCAAGTGTTAGCTATGATTAACTTATGCTCTGTGCAAAATTCTACCAGGCGGCTTCCACTTTCATTTCTTAGCCCCAATCCATATTCACCTGCTACATTTACTTCTCTCCCTTTTCGTACTACCGAATTCCAGTCACCCATGACTATTAAATTTTCGTCGCCCTTCACTATCTGAATAATTTCTTTTATTTTATCATACATTTCTTCAATGTCTTCGTCATCTGCAGAGCTAGTTGGCATATAAACTTGTACTACTGTAGTAGGCGTGGGCTTTGTGTCTATCTTTGCCACAATAATGCGTTCACTATGCTGTTTGTAGTAGCTTACCCGCATTCCTATTTTCCTATTCATTATGAAACCTACTCCTGCATTACCCCTATTTGATTTTGTGTTTATAACCCTGTAGTCACCTGACCAGAAGTCTTGTTCCTCCTGCCACCGAACTTCACCAATTCCCACTATATCTAACTTTTACCTATCCATTTCCGTTTTTAAATTTTCTAACCTACCTGCCCGATTAAGGGATCTGACATTCCAAGCTCCGATCCGTAGAACGCCAGTTTTCTTTTTCCTGATAACGACATCCTCTTGAGTAGTCCCCGCCCGGAGATTCGAATGGGGGACTATTTTACCTCCGGAATGTAAACACAATAAATAGGATATTGGAGAAGCGGAGACATACTGCGTTCGACATTTTTAAAAAGGCGTTTGACAAGGTAGCCTAAATAAGAAGATGCTATGAGAGACTTTACAAAAATATTGAGATCTTATCAGTATTATATCAGCAATACAGAGTTGTACGCACGATAATCCTGCAAAAAGGAAGAAAGCAGCAGGTATTAATTAAAAATCAAGGCATGAGACAAAGATATAGTCTTTTTCCGGCACTGTGTGATAGTATATGTAGTGATATATGTGATAGTGATATATGTGATAGTATATACACTCCTGGAAATTGAAATAAGAACACCGTGAATTCATTGTCCCAGGAAGGGGAAACTTTATTGACACATTCCTGGGGTCAGATACATCACATGATCACACTGACAGAACCACAGGCACATAGACACAGGCAACAGAGCATGCACAATGTCGGCACTAGAACAGTGTATATCCACCTTTCGCAGCAATGCAGGCTGCTATTCTCCCATGGAGACGATCGTAGAGATGCTGGATGTAGTCCTGTGGAACGGCTTGCCATGCCATTTCCACCTGGCGCCTCAGTTGGACCAGCGTTCGTGCTGGACGTGCAGACCGCGTGAGACGACGCTTCATCCAGTCCCAAACATGCTCAATGGGGGACAGATCCGGGGATCTTGCTGGCCAGGGTAGTTGACTTACACCTTCTAGAGCACGTTGGGTGGCACGGGATACATGCGGACGAGCATTGTCCTGTTGGAACAGCAAGTTCCCTTGCCGGTCTAGGAATGGTAGAACGATGGGTTCGATGACGGTTTGGATGTACCGTGCACTATTCAGTGTCCCCTCGACGATCAGCAGTGGTGTACGGCCAGTGTAGGAGATCGCTCCCCACACCATGATGCTGGGTGTTGGCCCTGTGTGCCTCGGTCGTATGCAGTCCTGATTGTGGCGCTCACCTGCACGGCGCCAAACTCGCATACGACCATCATTGGCACCAAGGCAGAAGCGACTCTCATCGCTGAAGACGACACGTCTCCATTCGTCCCTCCATTCACGCCTGTCGCGACACCACTGGAGGCGGGCTGCACGATGTTGGGGCGTGAGCGGAAGACGGCCTAACGGTGTGCGGGACCGTAGCCCAGCTTCATGGAGACGGTTGCGAATGGTCCTCGCCGATACCCTAGGAGCAACAGTGTCCCTAATTTGCTGGGAAGTGGCGGTGCGGTCCCCTACGGCACTGCGTAGGATCCTACGGTCTTGGCATGCATCCGTGCGTCGCTGCGGTCCGGTCCCAGGTCGACGGGCACGTGCACCTTCCGCCGACCACTGGCGACAACATCGATGTACTGTGGAGACCTCACGCCCCACGTGTTGAGCAATTCGGCGGTACGTCCACCCGGCCTCCCGCATGCCCACTATACGCCCTCGCTCAAAGTCCGTCAACTGCACATACGGTTCACGTCCACGCTGTCGCGGCATGCTACCAGTGTTAAAGACTGCGATGGAGCTCCGTATGCCACGGCAAACTGGCTGACACTGACGGCGGCGGTGCACAAATGCTGCGCAGCTAGCGCCATTCAACGGCCAACACCGCGGTTCCTGGTGTGTCCGCTGTGCCGTGCGTGTGATCATTGCTTGTACAGCCCTCTCGCAGTGTCCGGAGCAAGTATGGTGGGTCTGACACACCGGTGTCAATGTGTTCTTTTTTCCATTTCCAGGAGTGTATATTTCACTGCTTGTGCTGGACGAGGACACTAAAAATACCTAAGTAAAATAGCTAAGTATATTAGAAGGCACCACTCGTATGTGGAAAAATTCACTTTCAGCACAAGGTATTTGTAGGATCCTCGTCGCTACTGTAGTGTACTCTTGCAGACACTTTCAGAAATCTGGCTATTACAAACTTTATTTCTAATCTGGTTTCGATGCACTTTTGTAGCCTGAGAGAGCCACTGAGTCAGTGACTGAGTGCAAATACACTGACAGATGCCAACCTAGAGTGTGAGTTAGTGTGTCAGTGACTATGTCCCTCCGGTCAGCTGCAGCGGCATAAATACTTCCTGTCGAGAGGGCGATGGCGGCATTTTTCTTGTCGGTGTGTCTCTGGTCTCTCTCATGGTAGGCGTGCTTGATCCACCGCCTGCCGAGTGGGAGTGTGGCATTATATGGTGGCGTGTACTGAGCTCCATTCTGTAGTTGTTCCTGGAAGTAAATGTTCTTCTAGTAGACCTAAGTAAAGCGGATTTCAGATTTGTAAACTTAATTTACGTAGAGGAGTCAGCTCCTCCCCTGCCCCGCCTCCCCCCCCCCCCTCAACCATCGTCAGTCAAAAAATAAATATTTCTCAACCATCGTCAGTCAAAAAATAAATATTTAAGGAGTTACGATTCTTTTAAGAAAAAGGAAGTGTATCCAAATTTAGTTACCTTCCTGGTATATAGAGCCACATAAAAAGCTTTACTACAGCCATTCAACTACAGCAGTAGGTTCGAGTCCTCCCTCAGGCATGGGTGTGTGTGTTGCACTTAGTATAAGTTAGTTTAAGTTACTTTAAGTTGTAAGTCTGGGGACCGATGACCTCAGCAGTTTGGTCTCTCTCTCCCTCCCTCTCTCTCTCTCTCTCTCTCTCTCTCTCTCTCTCTCTCACACACACACACACACACACACATACACACATAATGAAAGTTCTCCCACAGCAGAGATAGCACAATAGTTCTAACGAAACATTTAAAACTAAATCCACACCAAGCATAAGGCAAGCCATGAACAAGTGAGCAGCAGCAACAACATAACATCTCTCAGTGAATATGGCGACAGAAGTGTCTGCTCGAATCACATTTTGTGGAAAATACAGGTGAAGTACATGCGAGAGTGCAATTACATACAAAACGTTGTCATAACCGTGTAATCAATATCAGTTGGAAGAGATATCCACCAGAGATACACAACATGATGGAAAATTAAGTACAGTAACATACGTAACCATCATCTACCAGAAAGTTTATTTAAAAAATTTACTACTTTTCTTCATGACTTCTTTGTACTGATATGCTATCACGACTACAAAAAAGGGTGCAGACACCGTTCTTTGTACATCAATTTTCACTTCCAACGTAATTTTCAGGTGAGCAATAGGAAAAAACCAAACAAAATATTCATGTTATAATTTTTAGGCCTACAACAGATTAACGATTATAAACTCTGTTTTATACTTTCCAGAAATAAATTTGGTCCACAGACGATGACAAACAGGCGTCGAAACACGTCTGAGTGAATAAAAAGAAACAGTGTTTTGCGTGAGACAGATTTAAAAAAAAAATTCAAATGTTAAATTGCAAATACGGAAACACTTCAAGAAGAGTTTCAAACCTGAGCAAGATGATTCTGGTCAAGACACGTTGCATACCGCGGTAGTTAGAGACAATTACTATGCATTCTGTAACCTTGTGTACAGCGCCCATCATCAGTTATTTCGTAACCCAAACAGTAAAATTCACCTAATACCATAGTCTAATTCTCACAGCACCACCTGATTTTTTCGAGTACGTTCCATTGCCCTCTTTTTGCTTTTGTTGATGTTCACCTTACAACCACATTTCAAAACACTATCAATTCCCTTCAACTGATGTTCCAAATATGTTGCTGTATTTAAGAGAAATACGCTATCAGCAAAACCTCTTTCCTCTTTGGATACAGGTAAACCTGCCTCGTTCCCTTATCAGATACTGTTTCCCTTCACGTTCTTCGACACTTACAACTGCAGTCTGGTTTCTATATAAGTTGTTATAACACTTCATTTCCTGTATTATTTTATACCTGCTCCTCCATACACTCCGGAACATTGAAAATGGCGCATAAAGAGGAGAGCATCGGACAGAAATCAGATTTATTCCAAAACGAATCGGGGTTCATCACTAAACACCATGTTTTGGCAGTCAGTGGCAATCTACTTCTTTTTGGTATGGCCCCACTGCAGACGGAGTCACAGATGTCTCAGTGTTGGGGGGCCAGTATATTACAAGGGCGCCTGGAGTGCAAAATCGTATTCGAAAGGCGTCTGGAAATGGTTTGTGGAACAATTGGCTCCTGTACATCTGCTTTGATTGTGGAGCGAGTTCTTGTAGGATCCCGGATCGCTTGCAGTCGTCTTCCTGGTCACTCCAGACCCGGTAGGTTACACGTAGGTGCCACCTCGTGTTCACTGCTCCTAGAATCGTCTGACGGAACACTCCATACGATCGATCTGCCAAGTCACATAGTGTGTCAACCATTATGTGATTTTCGTGCTGATATTAGGCCCCGTCGAACTGGCTGAACTATGAGGAATGACGCCTAACACGTCTACCTCGAATTCGGCGCCCGCTAACGTCCTCGTTAAATCTTCCTCAACGTGCTGTTTAAGTGGGGTAGCATACCCACTTGCAGTGTCAGAGTCTATGGGCATGCGTATTGCCACCAAACTTGGATCATTTTCGCATCGGATCTCACTGTACTTACGCGCAAAGTTACGCGTTTGTACATTTCCTCACTCTGGGTGCGTTATTTTCAGTGTTCCTGTGAGTAATTTCAAAGAAATTATTCCAGCCGAAATTATCAAAAAATATATCTAAATCTACAAATGCTATAAACTTACCTAAGACAAGTGACTGGGTCAGTATTGACTCGCGTCTTCCTACATTTCTCTACAAGTTGATCTTCCCTAAGGTCGATTTCCAATAGTTTTCAAGTCTTCTGCAAATAACGTGTCAGTAATTCGCAACCTTCAATTATTAAAGTGAAGGTTGAATAATATTCAATTCACCAGTACCTGCCCTCTTTGGAATTGGAATTTTTCGTGATTTTTGAAGACTAAAGGCATTTCGTCTTTCTTACGCACATTCCATTGCATTGGAATAGATTTATCAAGGCTGACTTCCTGAAGCTCTTAACAACTGTGTGGCAAATTCGTCTACTCCAGGGACCTCGTTTCAACGCAGGTTTTTCATTTCTATGTCAAATTCACCTTTCAAACGTACATTTCCCATCTTATTCTCACCTACATCCTCTTTTTTCTGGAATGTTGTGTTGAAGTTAGTATTCTAATATAACGTCTCTGCATATTCCTTCCACTTTTCCGCTTTCTCTTCCTTGCTGAGTACTGACTTGTCATCGATATACAAATAGCTATTTTCCAATAGGCTGCATCTATCAGCATAGACTTCTATTGGTATGTAGCGTCTCTGTTCTGTGTAATATACAGCAAGCAGAATTAGTTCTTTTTGCAGAGGAACAACAGTATTACTCTCAGTAAATCACAGTTCGGATTTCAGTAGAATTGTTCGACTGAGAATGCTATTTACACATTCAGTCAGCAAATTTCGGGAGCAGTAACTATCAAAATAGCACCGGTTTGTTTTGTCTGTGTACTACCTAAGGCATTTGATCGCATTATACAAAATATTCTCCTAGATAAACTGCGGGTGCACGGGATAGATGTTGTCACCAACCAGTGGGTCCTTATCCCTATCTAGCCAAATAACACAGAAATTTGTACTTAACTATTTCAACCAATGTAAGGAGGGGAGATTCTTTTGATCTGAAGGAAAGTACTTATGCGATTCCACAAGGCTCAATCATAGGTCCACTATTGTATTTCATATTTGTAACCGAACTTCTGTACTGCCGTTCGCCGAAAGTTATTGGAGGTGGTGATATACTGTCGAGTCTTTCACAAATTTCCACAGAAAAAAAATGCAAAACTATCTTGTAAGACAATGGAGTGAGCGATCGATACATTGTTACTTACTTTTAATTATTTTCATGTCCCACGGATCATTTGAAAAGTTAACAGCAGTAAAATGAAGTTAGTCATTTTACATCCACATTACACATTCATATATAAATATGGAAACATGCTGACTATATATAAGTTTTTTTCATTTTATTTTGTTATTTTTTTATATACAGATGTGAATTAGTAACTTGTGCCACCTTTTGCACATTTCAGAAATAGAAAGTCTTCTGTGGGATAGTAGGAGTTGTGAATGTGAAACTTTTTCAGTTTATTGTCAAATTTAACTTTGCTATCTGTCAGACATTTTGTATCACTGAATAAGTGATGAAAAATTTTGATGGCAGCATTGTGTAACCCTTTTTGTACAAAAGCCAATTTTAATGTGGAATGTCATTTCCTCTTCTGGATTTGTAATTACGTGCATCACTCTTATTTTTCAACCGTGGTGGGTTATTTACAACAAACTTCCTGAGTGAATAATTATATTCTGTCGAAATGTGTAACTCCTTAAACAGATGTCTACAAGATGATCATGATTCAGAACAATATATTATTGTTGCATAACGTTTTTGAGTACTGCACACTTTCTTCAAACTGCTGTTACAATGGCAGGTTATCAAGATTTATATGAGTTGGAACGTGGTGTTATAGTCGGCGCACGAGCGATGGGACACAGCATCCCCGAGGTACCAATGAAATGAGGATTTTCCCGCACGACCATTTTACGAGTGTACCGTGAATGGCAGGGAATCCGGTAAAATACCAAATCTCTGAAATCGCTGCGGCCGGAAAAAGGTCCTGCAAGAACGGGACCAACGACGACTGAAGAGAATCGTTCGACGTGGTTGAAATGCAGCCCTTCCGCAAACTGCTGCCGATTTAACTGCTGGGCCATCAACAAGTGTCAGCTTGCGAAACATCCGACGAAACATCATCGTTATGGGCTTTCGGAGCCGAAGGCCCACTCGTATACCCTTTATGACTGCACAACACAAAGCTTTACGCCTCGCCTGGACCCGTCAATACCGACATTAGACAACTGATGACTGGAATCTTGTTGCCTGGTCGGGCGAGTTTCGTTTGAAATTGTATCGAGCGGATGGACGTGTACGGGTATGGAGACAATCTCATGAATCCAGAGACCCTGCATGGCAGCAGGGGACTGTTAAAGCTGGTGGAGGCTCTGTAATGGTGTGGAAGGTGTGTGCACCTGGAGTCATATGGGACCCTTGATACGTCTAGATACGACTCTGACAGGTGACACATACGTAAGCATCCTGCCTGATCACCTGCATCATGCCCAGGCCGGCCGGGGTGGCCGAGCGGTTCTAGGCGCTTCAGTCTGGAACCGCGCTACTGCTGCGGTCGCAGGTTCGAATCCTGCCTCGGGCATGGATGTGTGTGACGTCCTTAGGTTAGTTAGGTTTAATTAGTTCTAAGTTCTAGGCGACTGATGACCTCAGAAGTTATGTCGCATAGTGCTCAGAGCCATTTGAACCAGCCATTTCATGCCCACTGTGCATTTTGACGGACTTGGGCAATTCCAGCAGGATAATGCGACACCCCACAGGTCCAGATTTGCTACAGAGTGGTTCGAGGAACACACTTCTGAGTTAAAACACTTCCGCTGGCGACCAAACTCCCCAGACATAGTGAGCATATTTGCGATGCCTTGCTACGTGCCTGTTCAGAAGAAATCTACACCCCCTCGTAATCTTGCGGATTTATGGACAGCCCTGCAGTATTCAAGGTGTCAGTTCCCTCCAGCACTACTTCAGACATTAGTCGAATTCATGCTACGTCGTGTTGCGGCACTTCTGCGTGCTCGCGGGAACCCTACACGGTATTAGGCAGGTGCCAATTTCTTTGGCTCTTCAGTGTATTAAGCGATTCGAAGCACAGGTGTTTTGGGAATTCCAAAATGTGTTTTTTCGGGTTGAAATTACCACCAATATGGACAACTAAAACATCCTAGCTATTACTTGTTCACCAAGTGTTGCTCTATCGCTGGTACAGTACATCTGGATGTGCAAACAGAATATGTCATGTATTTTGAAATTGAGAGTGAGATTATTTTAAGACTACCATTCGATAACACTTTTAAGAACAATATATAACATTTATTGTCTTATCGGATGTATGTTTGGATTGATTACCACGCTAGTATAATCTGCAAAAGGAACTAATTCTGCTTGTTGTATATTACACAGAAGTACAAGAGAGACAATTGAGATTTGTGGAACACTTCAAGTGTTTTCCATCTAATCAGAAGAATCTCCCCTGTTTACATGGAGCGAATCATTAAGTACAACTTTCTGTATTATCTTGGTTAGACATGACATTACCCATTGCTTGGGTACAACTTCAGTTCCATACACGCTCAGTTTATCCAGAAAATGTTCTGATTAACACAATCAAATGCCTTAGATAGTTAACAGATAACACCAGCTGGTGTTATTTTGTTAATTACTACTTGTAGCATTTGATGAGTAAATGTGCGAATGGCATTCTCAATAGATGAGCTCTCCTGAAACCCTAGCTTTGGTCTACTGAGAATATTATTGTTGTTCGCATGTGATTCTGTTCTAGACTACATCACAGTCTCAAAAATGTTGGAAAATGCTGTCAGTAGTGAAACAGATCGGAAGTTTTTGATATGCCTTCCACTACCTCTGCTATGGAAGTGTTTATCACTGGCATACTTTAATCTCTGTGGAAAAATACACGGAGATACTGATGAGTTACATATTTCAGAAAAGGCAGCGTTTCCTGTATTAAAACAAGTCCGTAGTACTTTGTTGGAAACGCCTTCAGGTCCAAATGAGATTTTATTTTTGAGAGAATGTATAATTTCCTTAATTTCAGAAGAAGAAGTTGCTGAGAAACTAATATGGTTGAGTTTTATGCACGTTGCTTTTTGAACATAGTGTTTTAGTTTTTTATTGAATTGCTTGTATTTTTCTGTTACATTTAAGAAGTGATTATCAAATATACTTTCTACCTGTAACTGATCGCCCTTCCATGTAAATCAGTAGTGATGTTACCCTGATCCGTGTTTCAGCCGCGGTGGTCTAGCGGTTCTAGGGGCGCAGTCCGGAACCGCACGACTGCTACGGTCGCAGGTTCAAATCCTGCCTCGGGCATGGATGTGTGTGATGTCCTTAGGTTAGTTAGGTTTAAGTAGTTCTACGTTCTAGGGGACTGATGACCTCAGAAGTTAAGTCCCATAGTACTCAGAACCATTTGAACCATTTTGAACCTGATCTGTGGCCTACATTTACATTTACGTGATTACTCTTCTGTTCACAATAAAGTGCCTCACAGATGGTTCAATGAACCACCTTCAAACTGTCTCTCTACCGTTCCACTCTCGTACGTCGCGCGGGAGAAACGAGCACTTAAATTTTTCTGTGCGAGCCCTGATTTCTCTTAATTTATCTTGATGATATTTTCTCCCTATGTAGGTGGGTGCCAACAGAATATTTTCGCAATCGAAGGAGAAAACTGGTGATGTACATTTCATGAGAAGATCCCGTCGCACGAAACACACCTTTGTTTTAATTATTAGCAAAAAAATGGTTCAAATGGCTCTGAGCACTATGGGACTCAACTGCTGAGGTCATTAGTCCCCTAGAACTGCAGCGCCTTTAACCGCACGGCCACTTCGGCCGGCAATTATTAGCACTCCAATTCATGTATCATGAGTGTGACACTATCTCCCCTATTTTGCGATAATACAAAACGAGCTGCACTTCTTTGAATTTTTTCGATGTCATCCGTCAGTCTCACCTGATGCGGATCCCACGCCGCACAGCAATAATCCAGAATAGGGCGGACAAGCGTGGCGTAAGCAGGCTCTTTAGTAGACTTGTTGCACCTTCTAAGTGTTCTGCCAATGAATCGCAGTCTTTGTTTTGGCTCTACCCACAACATTTTGTCTCTCATTTCACTACATTAAATAATCTGTAAAAATTAGTGATTTATCACGTAATGTTGCTTGGCTTTTTCATAACTTTTATAAGAAACCTTTAATAGCTTTTGTAGTGTATAACTACTGAAGGGCTTTATTCATCTTGCCGTCTGATACATTTCCCTTTTCCTTTCACAAGATACTTTAAAACGTCTTTCGATCCATAGTATTCTACATTTCTCCTTAATGTCTCCTCTGATTAATGTATGAGGAAACTATTTTCTAATAATGATATGAATTTGTCATGGAACAAATTGAACTTTACGTTAGTGTTTCGTTCCTTACCAATTTCCTTATGAATTTCATACCAGGTCCTTTCTCGTAAACTGCTCCTAAAAACATTTTTCCCGCAGTCATCAATGATTCTAACTGATTTCCACTGAGTGGAATCTGTACTGTAACGCTCTATCTTATTTATCCTAATTATCTGCGAGCATGATCAGACAGGGCATTTGTTACTGCGTGTACGTCAATTTCTTGCTTCGAGCTTCGTCAGAGAGGACATTGTCAGAGTCTTACTCTCTTTACCCACCTGTGTTCGACAGTTAATTATTAAGATCAAACTGCAGATCATTTTTGCCATTGGAATACCACAGAAAATTAATACTGAAATTACCACAGACAGGTAGCACAGCATGAAATCAATCTGCCTCGTAATCAGTTTACAATATCCCAGTGAGGACCTACATGAAGTTACAAACAAACGTGAAGCACCTTTCAATATTAATTCACAATTACGCCCTTCTTCGTGTTGATCTCTTGAAAATCTACTTGGTTCAGTGCTTTTCAATTCTTTTTTTTTTTTCTTTTAATACGTGTAACAGGTCCTGCTTTACCCATGTTCTACATGAGAGAGACGCTAGAGTGTAATATCTTACAATGGAGGCAGCTGTTACAGGCCGGTGGCATTGCCGCTGCACTCCATCCTGTGCAAAAATGGAACTTGTAGCATGTTCTTGCAATCACGGTAGAATTTCAGGTGTCTGATTCTTGTAACCGAATGAGCAGACTAGCCGTCCCAAGGAGAGGCTCCTGGCAACAACATGAAGTGGCACTTTACCGATTTCGCCAAGGTACTTTCATTTTCGATGCGGAAGTTCGTATCTTGATTCATCTAGAAGATATGGTCTTGTTAAACAACATAGTTCTCTTCAAAAAAAACCTATGTACACAACATGTATATTCACATAACACTTTAGGCGACTTGTGGAAGTTACTCCACTGCAATCTCATACACAGCAGAATTCATAGATATCCGTTTCTGGCGTGTTAACGTAATGAAGGTGTTTCGAAAACCGCCTGAAACCATGACTATGGAACTGTCCGTCTAAATGTACATTGGTGAACTAAAAACGCTACTGAAAAGGCAGTAGACGACATTTTTCATTAAGTTTACTGATACTGGCCGTAATACTAAGTACAAAGTTCATTTGATGCGAATGCAACAATCACACTACGCCCCACTTTAGTGTCCTCTCACAATATGTACTTTCTCCTAGTGACGTCATCAGTATTATTTCAGGATACTACACCAACACTAACTCTGTTCCTATCAATACAATACGCCAACGACGTGTCTGTCATTCGATGTCAAAAGTTGATGCGTGTGGTGAGTGCATTGATTAGGCGTCAGACGCAATTGAATACTTGCTACAGGAAGAAACTATCAGCTCAGTTTTAGAAACATTTTAAAACACGTGTAGTTTTTGTGAGTCATGGTCAGAGCAGACAGTACTGTGAAATCCCGAATTCTCAACAGTATGTTCCAAATTGTAAATACATTTCTTCTGACATATGGAATTACAGCTGTGCACGGCTACATACTGTAGCCATTAGGTAAGCAAGAGGGAGGAAAATAAGCGCAGACACGTCTCTGCTGTGGGGCAAATCTTACAAATCGGCTTATGGAGTATACGATGTACAGAAGTACAAAGAAGAGAGAAAGATAGTCTACTTCTTAAGCTGAAAAGAGGTTAAATTCCTATTCGTTTTATAATCGCAAATAAAAACGAATCTGGAATGGACTGTTGTATGATCTATTGAAAAAGAACTGAGAAATATCGACGGTAGGAAACTGGTTTTCACTGAGAGACGTACTACGTGTAGCTCATAGTTTTTTTACTGTTCATCACACAGAAGAAAATTACAATCTAAAATGAATAAAACTAATTTCATTTTATAATTAACCAGTAACATAATTAATATTAAAACCTGCTAGTGAGCTCAGATTTGTGTATTTCGTATTTATAACTGTCAGACCATTGCAAGAAAACAACTAACCAGTTTTCTGAGCAAAATAAATTGTGCCTGGAAGTAACTAAGTTACAGGCAGTTGAGATTTACTGTAATAATTTTCCGTTCTCCAGTGTTTCCGACGACCCTGTTCACATACATGAACTATCCCTACTTTTACGTCCCATATGTCGACTATCTGTACAGGTTGAGTGAGATTTTCACTCTGCAGCGGAGTTTGCGCTGATATGAAACTTCATGGCAGATTAAAACTGTGTGCCGACCGACACTCGAAATCGGGACGTCTATCGCGGGCAAGTACTCTGTCGACTGAGATACCCAAGCACGGCACACGACCCGTCTTCACAGCTTCATTTCTGCAGTACCTCGTCTCCTACCTTTCAAACTTCACAGAAACTCTTCTGCGGAACTTTCAGAACTAGCAGAAGAGCTTCTGTGAAGTTTGGAAAGTAGGAGACGAGGTACTGGCAGAATTGAAACTGTGAGGAGGGGCTTGGGTAGCTCAGTCGGTAGAGCACTTGCCCGCGATAGACAAAGCTCCCGAGTTCGAGTGTCGGTCGGCACACAGTTTTAATCTGTACAGCTTATAAAAATGATACACACACACAAGCAGTATCGCACAAAAGGTCGTAGAGTGTATCATATGCAATTTCTTCAGTATTTTCGAACTTCCCTGTACCACACTAACGAACTTGAGCCTGTCACTTGCTTTGTGAACAAAATATTAGAAAACACCAGATTCTTCGCTTAGTTAAGAACACTCTTGACCGTAGGGTCTCAGGAAACGATGACACTACTTGGTACTGTGTAAGCAGCTATATTAATCAGCCAGTTCGTAAGGTTTCCGACCGTTGTACAGCAACTGAACATCAAAAATGACAGAAATATGCAGGGTGGATGCCCCGATGTACCTTTACTAAGTCACTTCAAAAGGCGTCAGTATAGTTTGGACCGATGTATGACTACTATTACACCAGTTTATCAAAATCCATATCATCATTGTACCGACTGATAGATATCTGTGTTAATATCATGGGAAACGTCAGGACTGTACACATAGAAACGCTAACACGCATCTCAATTCATTTTTCATTGCATACACAGTGTGTCCAAGAAATGTTGCGAGAAACTTCGAGGGCTTGTAGTAGGCATCCTGAGGAACAAATCGAGGATAGGAACATGTATCTGAAAATGTCACCCAACGACGTTTCAGGGCATCGAAGTTACAGGCGCCAACGCCTGACATTATGCCACCACTTCGACAGCAAACGTGAGTGACAGACCGTAGACGGAAAGCCTCGCAATGTTGTTTGTTAATCAGTGATCGCGACTGATTGCCACGATCGCCAACGGGAAAATTGGGGCTAGCTGCTTCGTAAAAGGGCCTTGTCTCCTACATATGTGTTGCTCTGTTGCCTTGGTGGATGGCGGTTTAAGAAGCGGGTTTCCATCTACAGTTTATTTTCCTCCGATGTACCGAAAAACAATGGATATATCTGTCCAAATAGCCGTGCGGGACAGCCGCCCGGTCTCAGGTGCTTTGCCACGGTTCGCGAGGCTCCTTCCGTCGGAGGTTCGGGTTCTCTCTCGGGCATGGGTGCATGTGTTGTCCTTAGGAGTAAGTTAGTTTGAGTTAGATTAAGATGTGTATAAGCCTAGGGAGCGATGACCTAGCCAGTTCGGTCCCATAGGAACTTCCAACAACCAAATATATGCGACTGAGCACGACAGTTGTAATTAAAAATACATTTTACTGACGTACTAAGTCCTCGTAATGAAAATTTCGCAAATGATGTAGTGTTATGGCCGCCATGGTGTCTACTGCGTTTGTCGCATTCTCACTACGTCATTAGTCAAAGCCGAAGTTTAGCATTACAGTTTCCTCTTATCCGTTTAGTAATTGTCTAGTAACCGTTCCACACCCGATTCTTTAACTAACCTAGCCGGTTTTTACGCATCTCAACGCTTGGGTTGTCGAATTTCATGAATATATGTCGTACAGTTACCTAATTTTGCAGGTACATAATTTTGCTGGTACATTCAGTGGGTAAATTTGGGTAACGCCTGCCAAATGTGTTGTAAATAGAGTTAGAAGTGAAGAAGTAATAAATTAATGCGTCGTGCGTGATACTGAAGTTTTACTTCATGACGAGCTAAAATATTGTAAGCGATGAACATTTATCCTTTTGTTACTTTGTGATAGGTTCGGTGAAAAAAGGTTTCTAAGACGTTTTAAATTATTTGTAAAGTTTCTTTGCAGTCTCTAAGTACTGATTCCCAAACGTTGCCACAAGTCACAGACAGTTTCCAACTTTAACACTTGTCTTATTGCGCGATTCTTAATGTTATATTATACCTCTTACTAATTAGATTATGACAGAATTTTAAATTTTTAAATTTTAAAAATAATTATATGAAACATTGAAGATCAAATTTTGACTGCCATGGAAGTCGTTAGATAGGCAACCTGCAACTGTCATGCTATGAACGGGTTACTGGGGTACACATTAGTCGATTGGTAAAACACAATAACTCATCAAATGTATTCAGAGATTAGTGTGTAACACGGAATTGATCACTAGATGTCACGAGAGGCGTATTCCGCCAGTATAAAAGGAGGCGCAGTAACATACGCATCATGGACAGTTAAATCCTTCTAAAGCTGTCTATGTCGACTGTGGGTGATGTCATGTTGAAGTGGATAAGCGAGGGCACAACCACAGCTAACCACACAACCAGCCAGACCTCATGTACTGCAGGACAGCCACCGTCAGACTTCGCGGAGGGTGGCTGTAAAAAATCACATGAAATCAGCGCTAGTTGCAAACTGCTGTCAGCATTCCATCTAGCCCAGTGACAGTGCGTATTGAGTTACAGAGTATTTGATAGTACTGTCGAGAAACTAGAGATAAGCCCCACGTTTCTGTATTCATGTTTACGGGGAGCTTGAGGTGGTGTAAACAGCGACGCCACTGGATGGTGGATAACTGGAAACGAGTAACGTGGAATGACGATTCACGCTGTACCCTACCGCAATCCTTACATCCTTACATCGCTCCTTACATCGCTTAAGGAACCGCTAAATGTGGAAGGATACCAACAGCTTTTTGAGCAGTATACGATAAGAATACATACATGAATCGAATGGTTGAAGGTTCACTCGGCAATTGCGAATTATGAAAGTAACATATAAATTTATAAATGAAGATATTATCAGCTTGTCTTGTTGAAAGAACACAAAAACTGCTCGAACCCAAAATCTCAGATTTCCAAGCTGGTTTCAGACCAAACAGATCATGTCCAGAACAAATTTTAAACTTTAAATTGATTACAAGGATGAGACAAATGCGAAGGAAGCCTACAGTATATGTCTTTGTCGACTTTAAAAAGGCATATGATTCAATTCACAGACCCACACTATTTAAAATTCTTGAAGAACAAGGACTGGATAAGAAGACACGGAACATCATAGAGCAGACATTAACAAATACAAAAAGCAAAGTGAAATTCATGGGAAAACTTTCAAAATCATTTGAGATTAAAACTGGGTTTAGACAATGTGATGGATTATCACCTCTGTTATTTAACTTAGTTCTGGATAGAGTCATGGCAGAATGGGAAAAAGAACTCAAAAAAGAAAAGTACTGGAAACCAATATCACTGGGAACCAAAAAAGATGACCTACAAATCCCCTACTTAGCCTACGCAGACGATCTTGCAATAATGGCAGATTCTAGTGACATGGCAGTCAAACAGATAGAAACCTTAAAAGAGTGTGCAGGAAAAGTTGGCCTACAAATATCTTTTGAGAAAACGGTGTTTACAACAACAAATCTAGAAATTTCTAAGTTACAAACCAAATATGGAGAAATTAAGAGGGTACCATACTTTAAATATTTAGGAGAGATAATTTCTGAAAAATACTCACAACAAGAAAGAATATTAAAAGCTCGCAGGGGTCTAGGGCTGGTCCAAAACATTTACAATAAAAAATGTCTATCTATAAATACAAAAATTAAACATTATAAGTCGGTAATTAAACCAATAATGCTATATGCCAGCGAAACCTTGACACTTAAAAGGAAAACAGATATGGAAAACCTGAAGAAAGAGGAAAGGAAAATCATTAGGAAAATTCTGGGACCAAGATGGACCAAAGAGGGGTATAGATTACAGAAAAATTCTAAAATTGAAGAATATTCTAACATAGAGATAGACATGAGGAAGAGGCGTCTAAAATTCTATGGCCACATAATGAGACTTCCCGATCACAGACTTACAAAAAAAAATAGTAAGATACGTAGCATCCCTTGTTAATGGAGGAGAATGGATCAAAAATGTAAAGAAAGATCTGGAATTAGCCAACATTACTACTGAAGACATGAACAAAAGAAACAATTTCAAACTTAAAGTTGACAAATGGGAGGTCAAACCAGAGACAAAAGCGCCGAGAACTGGAACAAAATGGAGCGAAGAAAGAAAAGCTGAATTCTCGCAAAGAATGAAGACCTGGTGGGCGAACAAGAAGAATAAGAAGCCCCAGAAGTGAACCATCTTTACTTAGCGTCTTCCATGTTGGGAGCTTTACGACTAATAATAATAATAATAATAAATGAAAGATTGCAATTTAAATAAAATCTGCAGGTACTATCTTTACGACTTTAAATGACGAGTATGATAGTAGAAGTACTTTTGGGAATGCGGTATATTTCTGCAAAACACTTATTGGTGTCGATGGTCCAGCAATTAAACAAAGTATAAGTTGAATAACAGGGAAACAATAGATTCCTACTGCACGTAATTAGTTATGAACAACAACATAGCTCGCGAGGTATTCACTTCTACACGCACACTACGTCTTCACTATAGAAGCCACGGAAATCACACAAGAGCACAGATCGGCACTCCGAAATATTTCTATTCTCCGCGACCACGCGCAAACTGTTCCACTGTCCAAGTCTTTCCGCCGACTGTGCGTCCGTCGCGCTGTACTGTTCGCGTCCAGCACTCTCTCGCGTGTCGTACTGTCCAGAATTCGTCCTCCTCCCCCGCTTCCATACAGTCTCATCAGCGCTGTGGTTGGCTAGAGCGCTGCCTCCATGTCTCCACCCCAACGTACACTCACAAACATATTTAAACACATACGAATTACTCGAGTTAGATTTAAATAACTTGAAAGTAAATAAATATTCCTTCGTCTGGACCGTAAACACGCTCTAACACACGGTATTAAATACATAAACAAATTAAATAAACATATACCAAAGGAACAGCAACAAAAAGGTTGGCCAATAGCCTAATGTCTCTGTGCTTTCTAAAACACAGTAAATACTTAACGAATTTCTTCATGAATAGTATATATCGGATATAAACAAAGACATATGTGAATCAATAAACAACTGAATAGATGAATAAGTACAATTATAAGCATGGTGCTACCGTTTTTTCGTGTAACTGTGGAGTACTTATTGCCTGACGCTAACGATAGTAATCGGTCACTTTGACCCCCAATAACTCATGTACTATTTAAGTTACATGCCTGTAATTCATACCAATTTAGGTTTACACCAATAGCTTTGTAAAGACACGACGATTGACAAAATCGGATGAAGCGTTTATATTTTGAAAATTCGTTGCTGGGTGTTACTTGTATAATTTACCGTCAGATACTAAACTTTAAATTAATAAAGATATTGAAAATCAGATTACACCATCAGAATCGTCGTGCAAATAACAGTAATGTACATGTTTCTTTTTGAGGTATCATGATTCAAAATGTTCAAATGTGTGTGAAGTCATGTGGGACTCAACTGCTAAGGTCATCAGTCCCTTAGCTTACACACTACTTAACCTAAATTATCCTAAGGACAAACACACACACCCATACCCGAGGGAGGACTCGAACCTCCGCCGGGATCAGCCGCAGAGTCCATGACTGCAGCGCCTAAGACCGCTCGGCTAATCCCGCGCGGCTATCATGATTCATCTGGATACTATTAATTTCTATACGAACTGTGAAATGTCTGCCATTAAGGTTTAACAAAGTCCGCCATCTTTGGCGCTCCCGGCATAGCCATCTCCTTCATCGACACAAAGCACCGTCCTCGTCACAGCGGAATTCCCAGCCACGCGACTGGACCATGCTCTGGGGCTACCCTTCTCGTCCGGCTAACGTTTGCCACCACGTGTTTGCTGCCAGGCCGTGGCTTTGACGAGCGGCCTGTGCGAGCACGCCAACTTAGAATAATTTCAGAGCGCCACAGTTCGCCCGTTACCTCACAGTACTGTGAGCGGGGTGGTAAATTTAGGAGGGATTCCTGGTTTGTGCAAGCACGACAGTGCATCGTTCCGTAACCCAGCGTCTGTGTGGCAATGATCTGCGGACAACAACATTCCTAAAATGGACTGGCCTGTCCAGAGTCCCGAAATGAACCCAATGGAACACCTTTGAGGTGAGTTACAACGTGGAATTCGTTCCAAATCCCTGCGTCCCATATCACCTCCTTTTCTGATTTCGGTTCTTGAGGAAGGATGAGCTCCTGTTCCTCTTATGACAATCAGACACCACAGTGAAAGTGTTCCCAGCAGAGTCCAAGCCATCACAAGGGCGAGGGGTGGACACCGCCACATAAATGTCCACAAAAGCATTTCCGAGTGATTTTGTTCCGACAGCATAGATGCACGCTAAAAGGTTCCACCATGAAGAAATTTACTTCATTTGGCATAACGTATACAGTAGTACTTCTAAGTTCTGGATTAATTAGCAGATGCTTAAGAAAGATTTCGCACTTGCCGTCACACTGTCTGTACCTCACTCTTATGCTCCTATCTCAGTAGCTGCTAGCTCGCAAGTCCTTCAGACCAACGTTTACAAATATTCACTGCTGAGTGTATCGAATATAGCAGAAAATATGGGGTCGACTCTTCATCTCTTTAACTTCCACACTCCCACGATCGCTCGTCTTGACTGATTTCACATCAGCATATTAATTTCTCTTGGCGAAGCAATTTACGATAAATATTGCAAGTAACATTTCAGAGAGATGGTTACACGTGTTTCGTTTACGACGTGTAAAAAGTTTTAGAAAATTTTATACTATACAGGTACCTTTACACAACGAGCAAACACACATAATATGCTTATGAAAAATACATCTCACGTTTAAGAAGTACAGAGAAATACAACGAGTTGTGACATATGGGGCTGTAATAAACGGAGGTGGTGCTACGGACTTAACGCTATACATTACCTTCAAGCCTGCGCCCCCATGTTAGTACCCCCTAAACATTAGCAGACTACAATTTTTACAGTTGTTTCTTGTACTTAAATTCTGTCGCGTTGAAACAAATTTCTTGTTAGTTATTTATTTCATTTTCTAGAATTTGTACATACTTTAGATGCCTCAGACGCTAGGCGACAATTATGAAGTCGCTAATTATTCGGGAGCCGTCTTTGGCCAATGTAGCTGTGTTGCTGGAAGATGTGTTTTGACATCGCTGCCTGGCAGCGAGGAGCGCGGGATTTCTATCGTGGGACGAATAGTGAAACAGACGCTGACCAGAGGACTCGTGGCAACGTAGACATGAAGTTAAGTGCATCCGTGGTTATGTAAAATGATTCGTATTTGAATATTGTGAAACAAAGGAGAAAGATTCGATTAGTGATTTAGAGTGGAATGAGATGTAATAAGATTAGAAAAACATATGAAGAGGAATGAAGGTAATATTTTTTTAGTTGCATTGTAGTCGCACGTAGTTTGGAAGCATTGTTGAATGAGACATCCATTCAGGAAACTCTAGACTTTTAATTAAAGATTAAGTAATTTTCACTGCAAGATATTTTTCATGTTTATTAATTATTTGATTAACATTTGTGAGAGTAAGAGTTTGATATCAATGTTTCCCTTTGCCAATGTTAATGACTGTTGTGACATGAATTTCATACAATTTGTTAAAGAAATATTTCACCTAAGGGCATTGTCCACATATTCGATCCAAGTCATTTTTGTATAAAGAGTGTATCACTCAATGATGAGTGTAAAATAGTTCACTTGTTGTCTGGAGCAACTGTAATTAGATATTTTCAGCTGGCACAGCGTGCACCACATTTGCAAGCAATGACATTACGAGGTAAGATATTTTCATTTCAGGATCTGTGGGCCTACGAAGATTATCAACGCACAGAGACCGGATTTAATGTTTGCACATTTTTTGAAAGATTATAAAACAAGGCAATATTCGTGTTGTATTCTCGCAGGCAGATGTATTTGGTTTCTTTCGCCGGTGGAAATGCACTAAGTCATCCAGAGCTAAACAGTAGCAAAGTTACAACCAAGTCAGTATTAGTTCAAAAGCTCAAATCAAATGAAATAAATTGTAAAGGAAACTTTCAGTTTACACGCAAGTGTTGTTTTAAACAATAAATACTACAGTACTTTGATGAACAAAATAGCGTCAGGAAGGTACTTTCAGACATTTTATTGGTCTTAAAGGCATATTTGATCCAGTAATATGACGAATTTGGTCTCGTTAATGTAGCTTTCTTTTTACACGTTTCGAATAACCAAGAAGTGATGTGGTGTTAAAAAGCTGCCTTCGCTACCCAGTATTTTCGTTAACACAGAACGACGAAATGGATGCTGCCTCCATATTCTCTTCCCGAAAATGCCGAGAACATATTTTTCCAGGTCTGGATGATTTGCAATATTTCCTTCTCACAGCGTTCAACAAGAGCACTCTTCCAGTTGTATGGATACGAAATCGTAGGTCCAATTACAGAAAGTACAGTAAAAGTAACCAGCGCAACGAAAATTCGTGTATATAAAAGAAAATGTCACTTGAACGAGTACACCAACGAAAGAAGTGTGGTTCCTCTACATTTTAGACTATAATCAGAACGAGTAGTACGCCAGTAAACGACAAATTCTGGCATTTTTCTAAGCACTTCCAACAGAAGCTAATGTTTGGGGCTACGGACATGACGGATGTCGCTTCAACTTTGTGTTGTCCTGATATCTCCCCATATTATGTGTCCAAGTTGTGGCACAACTAACATCACAGCGTCAACACACCCTCTGACCGGGAACAACGGTCAGCTGTTTCCGACGAAAACGATGAACCTTTACTATCGAGAGGTGGAATTTTTACTGTAATGTACCGAGGCAAGAACAGCGACTCTTCTTCAGACAAGGATGTCGTGAGAAACATCGTCCCAAAGAACAATATATGAGTCTACGAGCTCATTAAATAAAATCTAGACGCATTCTTACATCTTAACTTTACTAGTACAGAAGTTGCTCAGAAGTTGCACGGGATCGGTTTTACACACAAAGATATACGGATTCCAGCGGTCAGGGCCACATCTTAGCCGCTCTGGGAACGCTTCGCATCTCTTACGGAAAACAAGGTAAGGAGCTACAGCCCTCCCACTGCGGTCGCGCTCCACAAGCGACTGCCAGCAGCAGATTTTCGCTGCGTCAGCCGTCCTCGTCCGGAGGGACGCAGTGACGCAAAGTGAAACAAAGGAGCACCGCTTGTTATTTATGAATCTAATTTCGTAAAGATGGCGGGCGACTCGGTACTCAGCGGAGCGAGGAAAGGTCTGCTCCGCAGATAACGATCCGCACTCGTGCCGGGGACCGAATGGGAGCGGCCCAGACAATGGGAATTGACTAGCGGCCCAGATAACACGCACACAATATGCAGTAAATCAGTGGGACACTTCACAGACGTCACGGCCCGATTCCATAAATAGCCCCCAGCCCGAAACTCGTCCACGGGGACAGGGAAAACGGAGGGAGGGTAGGAAAGGCTTGGCGTGTACCCTAGGGAGTCCAGTCTAGACTCGAGACGGCCGCAGTGGCATCTTAATAGAGAGTTATGTTGCCCCGGACGATTCGTTTATGATGTATCAGCTAACACTTTGCGGAAGAACGGTGTCGCAGTGCACGTCCTTGACATATCAGCTTGTAACATATGAGTATTAACGAGAGTTCAGGGTCGATATGTTCTCTCAATTAGAGCGAGAGTTACTGCGCGTAAGCGAGTCACTTAACATCGTTCAAAATGGCAGTAGAAATCCTGGTATAAGATATTTTTTTGCGATTTGTTTACCTTTTGATTTCGCATGTACTATGGTCTGAGCACAGCTAGACGAAGATGAGATGTAGTGATGTGATTCTGCGCTAAGAATTTGAGAGGACTGGAAGACTGAAGGAGAAATAAGACATCTTAAGTGGGATACATTCCCTCACAATTATTAAAATCATTGGGAGAACCACCCATGATAAAACGGTTTCACGTAATACAAGCGATATCCGAGAAAGAAGAAATGCCCTCAGAATTCAAGAAAAATGTATTGATTCCAAAACCGCCAAAGGCAAGTGCTGAGAGCTGTCGTCGTCAGTTGAATGTGTTATTGTTGCAAAACACTAACTCGATTTATCTACAGAAGAATAGAATGATTGGTTGAAAGCGATTTTGGGGGAGATTAGTTTGCTTTCAGGAGATCTGATCTAAAGACATATCTCAGAAGAAAAGCTAAAAGAATTCAGATCTATATTTGTAGCATTCGTAGATCGCGAAAGTCTTTTGAAAAAGTTATCTGCTATACATAACTTGAAGTACTGAATTTATTCGGAACAAAATACACAGCAATGGGCGACTAAATCAGGGTGGTTATAATGAAACTTTTGCTACTTGAACCAGTGCAGAGGGAAAACTATTTACAGTTGGCTATGTGCACTGAACTGTATGGGTACGTTGTTCAGACTGTATGCTGCAGTATTTGCGTGGTTAGTGTTGGTATTTCAGGCTGACCAGAACTCCCGTGTTTTACGGGATCGTCCCTTACGTAGCTTGAGTGCCACAATGTGTCGACAAAATACGTACGGGAGGAATACCGTCCCGTTTTTACTAACCGCTCCGTATATTTTGAAACAGTGTGTTTTTAAGTAATGTGTAGCGTAACCAAATGAAGAGCAAATATGGTCACACTCAAAGAATAAAGAAAATACGCCCTTTCATTAAGTCAAACTGAACGAGATCTACAACTTCCTTACATCTCATGATAACTACTGCAAGAATTTGCAGCTCATAACTGCGTTTGTGCTAGATCTACCTAGCACTAAAGCTACTGCAGAAAGATTGTTCTCGATCGCAAATGACTTATGAATTGATGAAAAGAAGAGGTTTAGAGTCGAAGCAGTTAAGGAAATAGTTACAACTAAGATTCATTTTCAGGATACGAGGGCTGTCCAGAAAGTAAGTTACGATCGGCCGCGAAATGGAAACCACTGGGAAAATCCGGTAAAGCTTCGCACAGATGTGTTGGGCAGTGTCTCTAGTATGCCCGTCAATCGTGTCGCGACGCTCTTTTCAGTTTTGAGTGAACAGTGGGCACGCAAAGATGCGTAGGGAATAGCGTCTCCCGCCAAGCATGAGGGCCCGGTTAGAGATTTCGCCTGTGTCATGCAGCCCACATAACACAACTGTCAAGCAGTTCCTTCTGCAAGCCAATTCTCGGTCGCACACTGCAGGGGCAATGAAGAGACTGCTGCAGCGTTTCCGATGAGAAGTGTTTGATCACAGTCCGTAATTGGCTCCCCCCGAGTCTCATTTCTGCTCACAAAAACCGTTGGCCATGAATCAAAATTTTTCGACAGACAACGAGCTGCAGACGTGGCCGAAAGCCCTGGCGGCTGCTTTCTATGACGAGGATATTGGAAAGTTGATACAACACTACGACAAAACTCGAAGTTGGAGCGGCGACTATGTAGAGAAGTAGGTGGAAGGTGTACCTAACTGTTGCAAATAAAATGTTTCTGGTTTTCACTGTGGTTTCCGTTTCGCGACCGATCGTAACTTACTTTCTGGACAGTCCTCGTATTTCAGGATATTTCATTAATCGATTTTTATAAAATTGCGTTCGCAAATTTCAAGCTCCAGAATGACATAAATTCTTCTGCTAAACACAGCAAAAAATTTTTGTCAGGAACTACTCACGGCGAAGCTTCCCGGACATTAAGACCGAAAAATAAGTAACTTTTGTAAGTACTGTAATAATCATTTTCTGTCACTGTTAAAGAGAGCGTTATATTACAGTGATATATGTGTTTCCGTGTGACAATAATAAAACAAAAAAATATTTACTCAGTTAGTAATGCAAGGTATTTTGATAGTCTTTTTTAGTGCGAATACTAAGAAAATGATGCGATGACCTGTAGTTGTAGCATAAACGAACTAGTTTAATACAAATCTACTATAAAGTATCAACCAAAGTTTCCACAAAATGTCGATTCATTTCAACTTCTAATTTGGGTCCTTTATTTTGATTTTGGAAATGTGGCTACCCTTTGTTAGCCGTTAGATGCTGATACTGGTACGGCGACGTAGTGTTGAAACACTATTCAGGCGATGGTGACGCAGTTAGGTTTCAATTACGGTTAGTGAAAGAGAAACTGAAATATTGAATATTCCAGCAACAATGCATTAAAGCAGAAAGTCAACATGAGTCTGGAAACTGCGAGCAGTTTTTTACTCTAAAGCTGTTTTATCAAAACAAAAGCAATGGTGCTGCTACTCTTCGCGAGTATCGACGCATTAAACTTATACGAAAGGTCCTCTTTCCACACTTGGATTGAAGAACGTTAGTCGGAAGTTCGAATTAAGTGCGATTTGGGAACTGCTCTCGGGAGAGGCCGGCGACCGACTGCGCCACAAATTGTAGAAGTTGTTGTTTCCATGGCTGAGAATGCTGGAAGCAATGTGCGATCTTGGAGCAGTGCACGAGATGTGTCACGACAGCTGAACATTCCATGCATGATCCACCGTCGACTCTGGCAGCAGCAGAGCAGTCTCTTGTGCGGTTCCAAGCTGTCGTGGACGCAGATGGTTGTCACATTGAGAAAGTTCGTAACCTGGAACGTAAACATGGCACGCACTCATCAAATGTTATCCTTTCATGCATAAATTAAAGTGTGTTTCTTTCAATGGTTTATTCGTTACTTCTCCTCTGCATGTCCTTACAAGTCTTTCCACGAAGTTTCATTGTCCTGAGATCACTCGTTTCTCATGCGAGCCCTCTAAAACTAGGGAAGGTTTAATTATAGCCACCCTGTACTTGTCCAGAATCCAGATTGTACTTTCAAAGGTCGAGTAAAATGAAATGAAAGCACTAATTTTGAAGGGGCATCGTCCGGTTTGCAGCCTAGCCTCATATTAAACAGTCCAGATGTTAAGAGAGGAGTAATGGAAACAAAGAAGAAATCGGAAAGAGGAATTTAAAAAGTTTACAGAGAAGAAATAAAATCTTTAAAGTTTTGGTGATAGCTTTGTAATTGGACTTGGAAGATTAGCTGAAAGGTGCGGATAATCTGGGAAAGATGTTATAAAAACACGAACAACAGTAAAACAAGGGTAGTGGAAAGTAACGGTATTAATACAGTCTATGATGAGGCTGTTAGGTTTCAATTGCGGTTAGTGAACGAGAAACGGAAATACTGGGTATTCCAGTGACAATGCATTAAAATATTACTGGGAATTTCATGGAAGGTAGATACCGCTATAACATCAAATAACATTCCACAATATACTTTATTAATAATGATACAAGCTTCAGAGCATTAAAACCCTGTATTCAGGTGTTTTAGCGAGCACAGTTTCAACCACGTTTCAAAAGATACTTCATCCATTACAACTTACGTTCAATATTTTATTTAATGGACGTGTCATGTAGTTTTCAATATGTGACAGATCAGTCCGCAACAAGCGTGTAATAGACCTGTAGGTTAGATCAGTAGTGACCATAAATGAGCTAAGAGTGTTCTGCAAAATTGTAAAACAAATGTTGACCAATTTTGACAGATAATGGAGTCACATTTTTAGTTTTTAAAGTGCTATTTGGCTTTGGTACGAAGATCGAACTACTATCATAACCAAGTGTGCTTAACATGTAAGTGATGCCAGTAATGTCAATAAGTGAGCCACGTGTGATTTGTACTTTAAAGCCGGTTTCACGCTGGAACACCGATGACGGTCGTCGGTGACAGTCACCAGTAACTGTGGTGAACACTCCTGTGTCACTGGTGTCCGACACCGCAGATATTGCCAGCTGATTATTTAGTGAAAAGGACTCGTACAGCGACAGCAACTAAATTTCGCTAGCCTGTTATCGTCCGAAAAACAGGTATTAAATTTGTAATGTGTCGTTGAATTTGTTAATTTTGAATGCGGAAAAGGATAACGTTCTGTCTTCTCAAGCCCAGGGTGGTAAACAGACATTCCACATAGCTATTAATTCCGGCCCTATCTCAAACTAATCAAAAATGCTACTGTGACATTCCAAGAATACATAAATTGATATTAGTGACAAGTTTGGGATTTAACCTAAAATGATAAAACAATCTCTCCCTTTTCCATATTACATTTAATTTACCAAAGCTCTCAATAATCAAGTTATAATCAGTAAGCAAGTTTAATTACTTCTTCTCTCAATAAATCAGTTAATATTAAAACATTGAATATGTAATTAATCAAACTATATCTCTATATGTGAAAATGTTATCAACTGAAACAAGTAAATCTTTAGCATTGAAAATTACACCTACGTCGCAGCTGTACAATGAACTAAGTTGGGGGAGGATGACTTTATCTAATCTATTGTCATGTACTCATAGGAGGGTAGGTTAGTAATTAGCTATTGAATTTCTCTATTCAGAGCGTAGGCATGTTGGAGTATGCAACTCTTGCAAAATTGGACTCATTTAATTTCGCCGAAAGCGCTTCGTACATTACCAAACGGCAACTCCGGCGGCGTTGTCTCCGGTCTGGATCTGAAATCGCTAATTCCCTACTCTGGCCTTGACTGAAAGTAATCAGTCTCAAACGCTATGCGTTCCGTGGAAAGTTAAAATTTCCCTAGTTCAAATTATGGCAATTGCACACTCGCTCTGGTTTGAAGCGATGTGCATAAAATTCCTCCAGAAAAGATTCCCGCATGAATATTTAACTATCGCTTTATGTTTGTCACCACGATACGTCAAGCGTATCGCCCTCACTTGGCAAATGTAAAGTAAAGTCTTAGTCTTGCCTTTACCACACACAGTGAGCGCCCGCTCTCTCTGCCTCTGTGTCTTAATTGAGTTCTCAAAGTGCTTTTATATGACGTTATCACCCACACCTTGATTCTACTACGTCACAAGCCTGGCTTCAGCCGACCGCTCCCACGTTAAAGGTAAATTCTTATTTTCCTTGCCCGGGTTTCCACTCGTTAATGTACTGTGATCACTTACTTGCGTCTCGGCCGTGTTTATTCTGATAGGTATTACTTTGATTTTCCCTTATTTCCTTCTGCATTGCACCTGGGCTTTCTTTTGTTAAAGCTAACTGAGTCGTTCCAATGTCATTAGCCACCTGCCCTGTCGGTCTCCAAGCTGCGTTCACTCTGTTATATTACTCATGCCCCTGTCGTTAAAACTGTAAATCGTTTGTTATTCCGTACATGAGATGGCTCTAATTATTTCATGTTGTCAATAATATCGTTATCTGCTGGGGATTTTATTCTGTATCGTCGTTATGCACCTTATGTAAGGTCTGAAAATGTGGACACCTTACAAATTTGAAAACAGAACATACAACTTACCAGTTTTGTTTTTCTCATCAATGCCCTACTCATTGAAATCAGGCACAAACTTCGTTATAACTTCTTGACACGCATTCGTTTTCATCACTTTGTTGCTATAGTTACCGCTTTTCACATCCCAAATAGCAGGACGACTTTCTGCTTCACTTACAAAATCTCCTGTATTAATAAAATCTAAACTCATGGGTACAGTGTGTGCAGATAATGTACAATGAATGTTTCGTGTCACTGTCTCAGAAATGATTGCCTGTAGGTTGGTGTATCTGCAGCGCTGTGTCTGTGATCTGTGTTCCAGTGTGAACACTCCAGTTTAAAGTAATGTATGTCTGGCGGTGACTGCTGTGAACACGGTGACCTTGCTCGTCACATATGGCGATAAGTCACTGCTGGGTCACAGTGGCTTGGTGAGGCCGTATAGTGCCCCAGAGTGAATGCTCCAGTTCAAAATGGACTTATAAAAAAAGTGAAACAGATAATTTTTCGTTTCTCTATAGTGCTATTTTACTTTGGTACAAAGACTGAACTATGAAGAAAGAAAGAAGAATTGGTGTTTAACGTCCCATCGGCAGCTGGGTCATTTGAGACGGAACACAAGTTACATCACTGAAATCATGGAAAATCTAATTCTTTCTTCGAAAGTTCACTTTTGTGCCAATAGTGGAACATAATGTCAAGTCGGCTTAAGATCGAAAATAATAAGAAAGGTTTTATTTACCAGTTATATTTTTCTATTGTTGAACATGATGCACTATTCTCTTCCGCTCTAATATGGTTTTTTTGGGGAAAAGCCTTACTGAAAGACTTCTAAAGCTATTGGGTGATGATACTTCGATCTTTGTGCTACTCGTAACATGACATCAAGTAAGCCTAAAAACGAAACGCCAATGTTTTTACATGTTTTGATAAAATTACAGACAATTTACACGTTGAATCATAATTGTGACACTCAATCCGGGAGTCCACAGTTGTGTTTTAGTCATCAAGTGTACCTTAGCTTAAAAGTTAGATCAATAGTGCAATTAAATGAGCCAGTGTTATTATACTGTTTCAGAACAATAATTCACACTACTTAACTGTGGAAACAGCATTGAGATATTTAATTTCTGGGTTTCATTTAAATGTCTGGTAAAATGCTAATTATGATTGGGAGATATAAACATATTTATGTTAGCTTGGTGGCACTCTGACTGGCTAGTTTCCAAGAAAATGATATGGCTTAAGGAAGAGTTGAAAAATTTGACTGGGCAATAAAATACTGTGTTGACTTAGAAGCTTTCTGACTGCTTCCAAGAAAGTTATGTGGCTTAGGAGAGGCGGGACGTGATGACGTTACCATGCTGCTGCTGCCACAGCAGCCTTGCCACTACGGGCCTGGGAGGGTCTTCACTAGCAATAGTCATGTATATTTCTCCCAAAATTTCTGTTGCTTTCCTGCTATCGGATGTAGTTTCATGGTGCCCTTATAAGATGAAACCCTGTTAATAAATTAAAACTGCAGAACATCCACAGTTATGTAATTTTATTATGGATATTCAGTTGTTCTAGCAAGCATTGGCTTAACAGTCATCCAAAGAATCTAGTGCATCCACTAAATATTTTCAAGATTTTTTATCTGCCCTGAAATTGTATCAAAAAAGAGCACCATGAGGCTATAAGCAACAACGGAACAACTACTTCGATTACTTTGCTAATGAATATTAGTGGTTCAAGGAAACGAAAAAGAGAAAACGATGTGCTGAGGACAAAAACAAAATTATTCAACCCAAAGAAGTGAATTACGTGAAAGACAAACCAAGACCTACAGGTGTCAAAAAGCGAAATAAGGCAAAGGGGTCACAATAAAGTCTGTCGAAAGGACTGAGTTTTAGATCGTATAACGTGCATGGAATATGTTCGTGAAGAAAATGTGGGTCTATGTTCTGCTCTTGTTGAACCTTTTGTTTGTCCTGATTGTGAAGATGACCTGTAATGTGGCAAGTGAACATTTGAGTGCAACTTATTTTACGTTTGTCTTGAATCCATAAATTTTTTGTCTGTAAAAGCTAACAGGTTCGTTTTTGGTTCGTGAGAACAAACACATTTGCACTAAAATGAATCATATGCGGCTAGATTTGTTTGTTGCGACAAAATAACAACATTAGATGTGTAGTAACTTATATTTTCTGATTCTACAACAATTTAAGAACTTGGGTCTTAATAATTATTTGCGGCCCATGTTTTTAATAAATATTACTTGATGACTGACTGTTAATTCCTCACCCCAGGAAACGTTATGAAATTCGAAATTTATCCTTTTTTTCATCCATCTAACAGGGAAAGAAACTAATTTTGCAGTACTGTAGATCGCATTTCCCTGAAAGTCTAAATAAAAAATACAGAACCTACTGAACCTTAAGTGGGTCTTAATTGATAGACTTAGCTCAACGTGATGAAGATGATTAGTCGGAAGTGGTTTCTGTGTTTTGTTTGACCGTAAACGCACTCTTTTTGGGCAAATGATATATAAGGTAGCCCCTGCTCTGACCAGTATGCAATAAAACATTCTGTGAACACCATGATACACAAATGTATCAGATTTCTGGTATTACTGACAAGAAGAATTTACGCCCTGTCTTCCTGCCAAGTCGTGTTATACATGATTAGTAACGCATATATGTTTATATAGTAGCTAGAGAGGAGAACGACCTAGCCTCAAAAAATATAAATTATCCTTAAGTGCATACACAGTTAGATTACCCCGACTAAATAATAATAACACTGAAAAAGTGGCGCAGAATGTTCAAATCATCAAACATAAATACAAAAATAGTTGTAGGTGATATTTCGCAGTAACTGAATGATAGCAATTCATAGATATCAAATAAGATTAGATGCTGAGACAAGCGAATGAGAGAGAGAGAGAGAGAGAAGCGCTATACACATTTGCCTCTTACCTAACCCGGAGCTTGAAGGATCTCGATGTTATCGTCCGCTAGTTTTACCATCATTAAGGTAATGTCATTAAAGTAAAAGTAACAAACGATACAAAAGTTTGCAATGGAATTAGTTGCGTTCCTTCATCTTCTGAGGCTTCAGAACTCAGCGAATATTATGTAAATTGAAGAAGGAGGGAGGGAGAAGGGAAAGCAAAGGGTAGGGACTATTGATACCAGCTGCGTCACGACTTTGTCCAGCACCAGTGGCGACGTGCGAAAATACCTGTCGGACTGGGATCTCCTGCTTTCTAGACAGTTGCATTAACCACTGAACCACCAGGACACAGTGTTTATTGCAACTGCACTTTTTAACATGGCACGCCTCTCGACCGACTCACATACCAACATAGCGCCACCTATCCACAGTACCTGTCCGTGTCCTCCATGCTCGGTACTCACAAGGGAACCTCCCCATCGCACCCTCCTCAGATTTAGTTATAAGTCGGCACAGTGAATAGGCCTTGAAAAACTGAACACAGATCAATCGAGAAAATAGGAAGAAGTTGTGTGGAACTATGAAAATAATAAGCAAAATATACAAACTGAGTAGTCCATAAGTAAGATACGCAATATCGAGGCCAATGTGAGCTCAGGAGCGCCGTGGTCCCGTGGTTAGCGTGAGCAGCTGCGGAGCGAGCGGTCCTTGGTTGAAGTCTACACTCGAGTGAAAAGTTTAATTTTTTATTTTCAGACAATTATCAAAGTTCAGGCACTCATACATAATCAACTTCGCTCTCCAAAATTCCAGGACATATTCAGATTTGCTTGGACATATGCAGGATATGACGGTCTACACACGGAAGAATTGAAAACGTTAAAAACATATTATATTTTGACAGAGCACAGGGAAAACTGTGTGACTGTGAAACTGTCGCATTCATTTGTTGCAATTTATGTGAAAAACTCTTATGTTTTCATCACTTTTTTGGGAGTGAGTATCACATCCACAAGAAAACCTAAATCGGGTAAGGTAGAAGAATCTTTTTACCCATTTACCAAGTGTACAAGTTAGGTGGGGTCGACAACATATTCCTGGCATGTGACGCACATGCCGTCACCAGTGTCGTATAGAATATATCAGACGTGTTTTCCTGTGGAGGAATCGGTTGACCTATGACCTTGCGATCAAATGTTTTCTGTTCCCATTGGAGAGGCACGTCCTTTCGTCTACTAATCGCACGGTTTTCGGTGCGGTCGCAAAACACAGACACTAAACTTATTACAGTGAACAGAGACGTCAATGAACGATCGGACAGACCATAACTATGCGAAAATAAATAATGTAAACTTTTCACTCGAGGGAAGACTTGAACCAAGTACCACTCGTTCCGCAGCTGATCACGCTAACCACGGGACCACGGCTCTCCTGAGTTCACATTGTCTTTGATATTGCCTATCTTACACATGGAATACTCAGTTTGTATATTTTGATTATTTTTTTCATAGTTGCACACAACTTCTTCCTGTTTCCTCGATTGATCTGTGTTCAGTTTTTCAAGGCCTATCCACTGTGCCAACTTATAACGAAATCTGAGGGGGGTGCGATGGGGAGATTCCCTTGTCAGAGATTCCCGCAGGAGGTCGGAAGTAAGTGTGCATCCGCACTGAATGTGGTGGATTCATTGACCATCAAGGCGAATCATTTATATGAATGCGTGGTGTCTGTTCTTTTGGATATGTCCGAAAGAACAGACACCTCGAGGAATCCGCAGCTATGAAACATATTATGTAAACTGAAAGAGGAAGGGGGAGAAAGGAAAGGGAAGGGAATGTATTATTGATATCAGCTGCATCAGGAGTTTGTATAGCATCAGCGGCGACGAGGGAGAATGTCTGTCTCTTGCACACAAGGCACAGTGGAACCCGGAAATGTCTGACAGAACAGACACCAATCATTCATATAACTGGGTCGCCTAGATGGTCAATGGAACCGCCACATTCAGCGCGGATGCACAATTACATCACACCTCCTGCCGAAATCTCTAAGTAGCGAGCAGGGATTGCAAGTAGGCGGTGCTGGGTGGAAGTGTGGGATGGCCGACATGCAAGCCGAGACAGTCCGCGCAGTTGCAGTAAACAGTGTCCATGTATTGGCGTTTGTGCGTTTTGTCGTGATGCGTGAGCAGCTGCATTACTCTAATTACTGTAATATGTAAACATGCCCAATTTTGTAATTAATGGTGTACCTTCGTTACTAACTAATGGCGACTTTGGTATCAAATTTTTTGCTTTGGGCTTTTTTGATAAAATCAGAAACATATAATAAGAAACACCCACAAACCCATTTTATTGTTTTCATCAGATATACGATGCTACATATCGTCCCATAGAGTATGTATGCTACTTTTTTTTGTACAGAATGATCATTTGTACGAAATCAAATTCATTAGTTTCTTTTACGTTAGTTACAAGGGCACTTACTCCTACCTATTGCTATTTTATTTGCTTACTTAAGGATACTATCGAAGCATGTGAAGAAATTCACAGAGTCAGTTCCCAGTTTTTAATTCAGTATTTCAATTTCGTATTTTTTTTATATCTATCTCTACTACTTCCAACAGACCATATTACGACCTTTGTTTATTGGCACTTTGACAATACGCTCTGTGTGACTTGGCAGTCAAGGGAAGGCAGGATTCGGTGTAAGACGTATATATTTCTATTGTTTATTGTCAAATCACAATTTATGAAAGATGTTTATATTTTATTAAAAGGATTAAGTAGGAATAATTAATATTTGTCATGTTGGAAATAATTGTGGTAGCAGGGAATGTCTGCACCAAAGCATTGTTGATATAATTTTAAAAAGGGCGGGAGAAACCGCGTACGGTTACATTTTAAGAAAAGAGCGGGAAAGACCGCGCATTGATACATTTTGTAATGGTAGCAGGGACTGTCTGCACCAGAAAGCATTGTTGGCAGGAGAGACGGCACTTTAGCGTTCGTAGGAAGTCAGTAGTAAGCGAGAAATGAAGCGAGTCGGTAGCAGGTCTGAAGCGAGAGGTTGAGAGGAGCGGTGTGCCTGCCAGCCACCAGCTATGATTTACAAGAGATTATAAACGGATGTACAGAGATATCAGCTAACTATTATAATAAGAGGAACTAACATTATTAAATTAATTTTTTGAGAAACTCAGGACTACTGAAGGTATGTTTGCGCACTGCTAGTTGTAAGATTGTTGTAAAAATTAAGTCCCATTTGAAGGTTTGTAAAATCATTTCATTCAGTATATAATTAACTTTTGCCAGCAATAATTATAATCCATCCCAAAAACCATCAACGTAAAACTTTGCAAAATTTTATTGTTGTCAAGAAAAAGTTTAACTGTGAATTACGTAATGTCTTGTCCACTGCGCTTATGAAGCGAAGTGCTCGGTTACAACAGAGAGATGAAGGTCAGTGACCACAGATAGATTTTCATCACTATTGCGGCAGCGGGGTCGCAGCTAGTCAGTCAGTGTGGGATTTTGGGGGCGGCATTTGGAGGAGTGGGGGCGAGGCAGGCGCGGTTGCTGCTGGCTACTTGTGGACAGCACAGGGGCTGCAGGGGGAGGGAGGGGGAGAAGGGAGCAGACCACCCCCGCCTCCCACTCACTTATTGAAGGCTGCCCGGGGCGCCGTGTCGCAATTACAGACGTCACCCACCCCGCCCCTTTCCGCTCCACATCCACCCCCTCCCCTGCTGCACCCTGACAAATTGCGCCGCTGCAGGGATTACGGGCCTCTGCAAACTCCACGTCTGCAGACACCGCCGCCGCTGCCCGAGGCGGCTTGTGGGCGGCGCTGTGGCCGGTCGGCGGTTCAGCGACAAGACCGTCCATCCAGAGGCGTCTGGATACGGGTCTGTTTGCCAGCCGCATTTTTTAAAAATCAGACCCCTTTCCTTATTTTTTGGTCAGGTAGATAATCTGTGCTGCAATGTATTTTACCTAAGCCACGTTCTTAAACACCGCGGTAGTTGCCAAGATTATCGGTATGTATGCTACATGTTTCGACCTACAAGCACATCGTCATGCCACACATAAAAATCGCTTTACTATATGGAAATCAGGTGACTAACCACATTTTCCATAATGACACATCTGCCTCTGAAGTTCAAATCTGCGATTCAATTTAACTATTTGAAATATTCATATCTGATGTTTGAAAGACGGAAATTTAGAAGTAGTCAGACCGTTAACTATCAAAATCATAAACGGTTACACATATACAAGCTGAAGTGATATTTTGTGGCCTGATAACGACCTGAGAGACTGAAATCGACGCCACAGTACAGAGTTGTCAGCGTGGATTTCGCAAAACTCTTATTTCATTTATTTCGTAATACAGTTCAGTATGGTATCTTATCATCCTATCTTTTCATGGATAAGCTTCGGTTTCGGCCTATACATTTATTATCAGATCCAACCAAATATAATTCTCTTTTCTTGCTTGAAACATGGCTCGTGTTCACATGGTATATGGAAGAGAGGGTATACATAAACCGCCATACGCAGTTGAATTCAGACTTCCGGAAACGATGTTCCAGCAAGTCAAGAACGAACGCTTTAGAGTGGGCTTTTACATCCCAAACAAAATGTCGAAGCAGCAGCCACTATAAGTATTTTCAAAGGAATTAGCAGAACGATTACACTCAGTAACTATGTAAAAGCTGTCGATACAGTCCTCAACAAAATCATCTTCTTTAACGATATTAAACGTAGTCCCTTGTTCGGCCCTCAAAATGTTTTCGGTGTCATGGTTCCAAATTAAGAAATAACTGTAATTTCTAGGTATTTGATTCAATCGACAACCTTACAATTTGTGTGATTTGTGGTGTAACCGTAATTGTTTGGTGCTCATGTGGGTGATCCCACTTTTCATTGTGAAGGGTCAGCTGTCACTTTTCACATCATGCAGAAATCTTGTCTTAATACTTTATATTTGCTTTTGATCTTCTGATGATTTTACTTGCCAGTAATCGACCGCACCATCTATAAACAATCGAAAAGAACCGCTCAAATTGCTTCCTACATCGTCTATTTAGATTGAAAGCTGGAGAGGACATATAAATCTTCATTGGGGAACCCCAGATTCAACTTCGGTTTCGCTAGGTGACTACCTGACAATTACTATGAAATGTGATCTTTATGCCAGGAAAGCAAATTATCTTTTAAAAAACAAGGGAAATGATCCATCAAAAATTACTAGTTAAACTTAACAGGCCTGTTTTTCAATTAAAAGAGATGATATTTTTCAATACGGCTTTGATCAATGAACGTGGCGTTGGGAGAAGTTCCCACAAATCTATTTTGTGAAATCTGACATCATAACTGGAGGACGCGATCTATCTTAAACACAGTCTTTTATTAACGACTGTCTTCATCACACTGGTTGATAACATTACGGATACCGGTTTCGATTACGATGAGTCTTCGTCAGAACCAACAATCGAATATCTTGTTCCGGAAGTAACACGTGAATCAGTCGTAATGTCAGTCTTAAGTAACTGGAATTTTAGTTTTGGTGATCATTTGTTAGAGTGATGCAAATTGTCTACTAAGATAGATGAAAGGGTCAGAATCTCAATGTATACTTGTAAAAGATGACGATGAATTTTTGTAATTTCTCCCACAATCAATTTTAACGATGTAGATAGGAGAACATTGTGAAAGGCATGCTCCCAGCAGTACGTTAAAACAATCAGAGAAGGCACATAAATATGGTATTGCATAAATAGTTTACAGACCTTAGATATTAGAATAATGTTATATGCGTAAAGTATCCTTCGAATGACAACATCTTTGAAATGGAACAACTGTTGTAGAAGTAATATGAAGTAGTAGTTGACAACAAAACTGGACTACGCTAGCATTATGGTCGATTTTACGAGAGGAGTCAAGAAGCATAGGAATTCGTTAAATGTTTAAATGGTAACCTTACCGAGCCCAGGAACACCTCACATAATATCGTAGATGAACTACCCAGGAAGTGTTTGGGGAGTGAAATAAGTGGTGGGAGAAACCCTTAGAACATGTGCACTATAGGTTATATGCAGTGGAATGTATAATTATGACCTCTTAATTGGAAGAAACCTGTACTATTGCATGCCACATCATCACATTGATACATGAAAAAGGTCTTAAGAATGAATGTAATTGAATATGCCTCGCATGTACAGACAAAACATTTTGTAGACGCACATAAAACATCCAGTTCTTCTACTCTGTTTGGTAAACCATAACTGGTGTGGTAATTGGAGGGAAATGGCTGGAAATGTTAACAATAACAAAAATTTCTTACCATACAGACCTCATCTCTAAACTACAGTAAGTTACTGTCAATGGGAAACAGACTTATTGGGTGCAAATTATGGTAAGTGGTATGCTTTGATCATATTACTTGATAGTTCCGAGATAAACCGAGATGGACGAATTACTATTTAAAAACTGGAGGCCTGTAAATATAAATAAATAAATAATTGAAGATAAGAAATTATAATAAACTTATTTTAAATGCAGCTGCATGAGCAGAACTGAAAATAATGTTTTCATTAATGCTTAAATTAACCAGGTTTGCATAAACTGTAAACTGACTCATTCCACATTGAGATTATCCATTGGGAATGTAACTAACTAACTCACAAATGCGCTTCAAAACTTGTTGCCAATCCGGTAAATGTGAATATTTATTTATGGAAGTAAATAATAGTATGTTGTGTCCCATACCACAAGTTACATAAATTTATGTGATATAGTGGTGGTAGAAATGGTAAGGACGATACTTAAGATTGTTTAAAAGCTGTAGTAAGGTGCTTGCTGCGATAAATTTAGTGTTGTGCTGAATCACGAAGTAATATTTTAGGTTGTTATATTTAATTATGTTTCAAAAAATGTTAATGCAAATCTTAGTATAAAAAACAGAAGCAATATGGAACTATTAAATTTGTACTTCGAGAGGTTTAAATGTAATCTTTCATTAATTCATCCAGGAAATAAACGGTCGCAAGTCGAAGTTAAGCCATTTCAAGTTTACTCAATTTGCAAGTAAACAATGTTAAGTACCCATTCAGAAATTTTTAAGAATGAAATATTGCGTAGAATTACCGTTTTAAAAATATATCGTTACTGTAAGCATACTGGTTTATCTGAATACAATAATCGCGCTGCATTTACCTGTAATATCCTACTTATGAGATTTTATTGAATCTTTACTGTGCAGTTTCTCGAAGCAATGAACTTGTTCTTTAACATTAACAAACTCTCTGAATGTCATCCTCACAATCACAAGCACCATCCCCTATATCTACACTAACTGTTCAGTCCATTGACAAGTTGTCCTGTCCAATAGTTAATTTGCTTGAGGTCTATGTTGAACCATTTGCATTTTTGCGCTTTGATATTTTAAATATGTTTTTTTTTATTATTCTTACTTTGATACTTAAAACTTCATCTTTTGACAGTTAAAGCTGTTGGCATTTGTATCAAGCCATCTTAAAACAATTCATTGGTAACTAGCCACATATTTGTTATTGTGGGAACCTTAACTGACAGACAAGCTAGAGAGCAGAATCACAATGTCGAATATCTCAAGGTGTATAACGTGATCTTATAATGACAATAATATAAATATTACATGGACTGGCTAGCATTTAACATATTTTATTCGTTAAAATGATGAATCAATGGCCTCCTCCAAAAGTGATGATGAGAAGGGATTCTGATAAGTGTGACTGTTCAGAAGATGAATAGTAACCAATAAATTTACAGTTGTTTTTATTTTATGTAATTGGAACACAAATTTGATCACGAACAATCATGTATATTAACGTAAACCAAACACGTAAAAAGTCCTCACTTGACAGAAGTGTTCGCAGGAACCTAGTGCAAACGACACTGCATAGAATCTAGTGAGCTTCTCCAAGACGAGAAGGGGGAGCAAAGAGAATAGGTGAAATGTATTATGTCGATAAACAAGGGGTAATGGCATACAGTACCACGGTCTCACCTAAAGGGAAAAAGTGATCTATGGATACCACCGCTGAAAAAGTTCAAATCGAATTTTGACAGATGAAAAATCAACTGAAACCCTACAGACTGGAGCTGCATATGTTACCGACAGTAAGGCCCAAAGCGGCATGCTGATATTGGCTGCTGCTCATTGTCGCCTGTGCTCCATCGACATAGTGCTCCACCTTGGAGACAAAATCGAAGTGAAAAGACTAAGTGTTTGTCGGGTGCCCGAAAACGTGAAACTACGAATGAAAGTACCCAGCAGCAAGGCCGGCAAAGTACGGGATCAACTCCTGCAGCGGGCAGAAACCAGCTCTCCAATTCTCCTTCACTTCGCGCCCAGAGAACGACCGCTGTGCTGTGCCAAGACTCGGCCAATCGTCGCTGATAAACAAAGCTTTCGCCAATTACGGCTTTACAACAATTTCGTCTAGATTCCCAATACCGTACTCCGTCAACCTAGGTGCCAAAACCATTCCTTCCTGCATATTTCGACAGTGACTGCAAACGTATGCTGAAGTAACGGTCGAACAGCCAATCATAGCCTCCACCAGGAGTGACTGGGAAGCTTTCCTGGCAATGGGCGCCAATGGAATATGGCGCTAAGCTGGCGTATTCCTGCCCAGAACAGAGGCTCTGGCGAGAAAACTACTTCCAGCCATTGTATAAATGAGACCCGACCCAAAAGAGAAAGCTTACAGCCAGGGGTCGGGCCCCTGTGAGCAAATGTCCCCACACCTCTAGCTGTTGTAAGTGATTGGCCTCCTCACAGCCCAAAAGTCCCCTAGATGAAATAAATTGAATTACTATTTGCATGCATCCTACTCTCGATCATGTACACGCCGGTACACAGCCTGCAGTTACCTACTTTGCACGACAGTATAACACAGAAGTGAAATGACATTAATTTGCATGTGTAAATATACACATTTTAGGAATGCAAGATGGGCATGTTTGATGGCTCTTTGCAGGTAGGCCTCTTTGGATAAACTGATAACACCCATATCCCATTTCATGACTAATTTTTGTAGATCCTGTGTACAATTAGTGTTGATATTTGATATTACTCCTTATTAACTATAGTAATATTGTAGGAGCTTGAATTTTTAATATCAGCATAAATCTTTTGAATTCTTGGAAGTAACTTCTATAACAGACTGTATGTTAGTTTCTTTCCTCTCTTAATTGTTTAAGTATAATTAAGGCGATTACTCTAACATTGATGTAAGCTATACAGAACCACTGACAGAGCATGAGGTAAAACCGAAACAAGTTAATTTTAAGGAGGTTAAATTATAGGTGAAAAAGATACTAATCTCACGCAGTTCTCAGCGTAATGGTACGAGATACCTCACACAATTATTGTAATGGCGGTAACGAAATCGTTATTGAGCGTCTAAACTGAAAATGTCATCATTATGTATGTGACTAAAAAAAATTCTGGTCTTGCTAATATTAATCGTAATAGCTGACTAATGTCATTATATCACCTCTCTCAGATCGTGGAGTACCATTCAAATATAAAAATATAATGGAAGGGTGTCCCTTTCTATGACTACGAAGGCTAGGAGTAATGACATCACCTGTAAGAATGTAGTCATGGGGAGGGGACAGAGGGGGGGGGGGGGAGCAACAAATTAGAACCGCCCGCAGAGAATTCAGTCCAGATCTAAAACGCACTGACATTGAGAAAGGTTGGAACACACTGTTTGTTGATGTATTTAGGACTTCCAAACAAAATTTGTCGTCCTGTGTAGCTGCTTAGTTAGCATGTTTGGTGAAACTGGCCCAGGTAGTGTTGTTGTTGTTGTCGTCTTCAGTCCTGAGACTGGTTTGATGCAGCTCTCCATGCTACTCTATCCTGTGCAAGCTTCTTCATCTCCCAGTACCTACTGCAACCTAAATCCTTCTGAATCTGCTTAGTGTATTCATCTCTTGGTCTCCCTCTACGATTTTTACCCTCCACGCTGCCCTCCAATGCTAAATTTTTGATCCCTTGATGCCTCAAAACATGTCCTACCAACCGATCCCTTCTTCTAGTCAAGTTGTGCCACAAACGTCTCTTCTCCCCAATCCTATTCAATACCTCCTCATTAGTTACGTGATCTACCCACCTTATCTTCAGCATTCTTCTGTAGCACCACATTTCGAAAGCTTCTATTCTCTTCTTCTCCAAACTGGTTATCGTCCATGTTTCACTTCCATAAATGGCTACACTCCATACAAATACTTTCAGAAACGACTTCCTGACACTTAAATCTATACTCGATGTTAAAAAATTTCTCTTCTTCAGAAACGATTTCCTTGCCATTGCCGGTCTACATTTTATATCCTGTAGTGTTAGCAAACCGAAATTTCGTTGAATTCCTTGAGAAGTAATACAGGTACCGTACTGGGAGCACTGGATTTATATCGCTATGGTGTTAATGGAAAGCACATGTGTGGTGGGGCTATCAAACACTAGTTGCGGTGTAATGCTGCTGTAGAAACAATACAAGGATCCTTAACAGTATCAATAAACGTGACTACACATTAATCATACCAATGCACGAGTTATATGACAGTAAGTGTGGGATATTTCATCATATATTACCGATTGAGACAACAAACTTTGATGGTCACACCGCGTTTAAATGGGATTTGGACATCCCAGTAACGGAGTTTCATTGGACTTGAGTTTTTTTATATTTCTAATCATCATTATTTAAACTTTTATTGCCGCATTTTTAACAGGAAACCATAAATATCCCGACAACATTCCAACATGTCTTATTTAGACAAGATGCTATTCGATTTATTTTGAAGTATCTTCAGTGGTCACTTTTTTTTAGGTTTGACTTCAGTTCCTAACGTCCTTCTACACAGGTATTCTATTTGTATCACACTGCACTTCACTGACGAAATATACTACTGTTCAATATTTTGTAATCCAAATGGAGCACCCCTCCGTAGAAGAGCGTTACGAATTGAAGTAGGGAACGGAAAGAAAACTGACCTTCTGACGATGCTCTAAGACAAAGCGAAACGTATCTGGTTTAAAAAACTTTTATAACAGTAGTGAATACGCAGTATGTTCCATATTCTTTGCATTGCCTTTTTAACGAGTTTATAATTATTTCGCTTCAACAAGATTTTCCTCTTACACGAAAAATGCAAATTTTGAAATGCGACAGTACGTGATTTCAAGATTTAGGCAGCCTTCTAGAGATCACGGCAGCTATTAAATGTTTAGTGGTGAGCTAACAAGCGGTATAAAATGGGAAAAAACGAAACAACCGCAGTATAAAAGTCCACAGGAAGAATCAGATTTGTAACAGCACATGAATCTGTAATGAAAGTCGCGTACCAAATGACGATGGTTCCAACTGTAAATTTCTGCTGCGTAGTTTGTAGTCGTTATCGAGAAGGCATGACTGCAGACGCCCAAAATATTCAGAGGCGCACTGCGAGGATTGGACCAGGTCTGTTTGGGCTGTGTGAAATACTCGGCAAACGTAAATGGAAGTCTTTGCCACAGTTGCGCGAAACCATGTTGGGAAAATGTGGGGAATCGGTATTCGACAAGTCAATTCCATACCTCTATTCGTAGAATAGACCTACGTTTCTAGCATTTGTAGACTTAGAGCAAGGTTTTGACAATGTTGACTGGAATACTCTCTTTCTAATTCTATAGGTGGCAGGGGTAAAATACAGGGAGGGAAAGGCTATTTACAGTTTGTACAGAAACCAGATGGCAGTTATAAGAGTCGACGGACAAGAAAGGGCAGCAGTGGTTAAGAAGGAAGTGAGACAGGATTTTAGCCTCTCCCCGATGTTATTCAATCTGTATATTGAGCAAGCAGTAAAGGAAACAAAAGAAAAATTCGGAGTAGGCATTAAAATCCATGGAGAAGAAATAAAAACTTTGAGGTTCGCCGATGACATTGTAATTCGGTCAGAGACAGCAAAGGACTTGGAAGAGCAGTTGAACGGAATGGACAGTGTCTTGAAAGGAGAATATAAGAGGAACATCAACAAAAGCAAAACGAGGATAATGGAATGTAGTCGAATTAAGTCGGGTGATGCTGAGGGAATTAGATTAGGAAATGAGACACTTAAAGTAGTAAAGGAGTTTTGCTATTTGGGGAGCAAAATAACTGATGATGGTCGAAGTAGAGAGGATATAAAATGTAAACTGGCAATGGCAAGGAAAGCGTTTCTGAAGAGAAATTTTTTAACATCGAGTATAGATTTAAGTGTAAAGAAGTCGTTTCTTAAAGTATTTGTATGGAGTGTAGCCATGTATGGAAGTGAAACATGGACGATAAATAGTTTGGACAAGAACAGAATAGAAGCATTCGAAATATGGTGCTACAGAAGAATGCTGAAGATTAGATGGGTAGATCACATAACTAATGAGGAGGTATTGAATAGAATTGGGGAGAAGAGAAGTTTGTGGCACAACTTGACTTGAAGAAGGGATCGGTTGGTAGGACATGTTTTGAGGCATCAAGGGATCACAAATTTAGCATTGGAGGGCAGCGTGGAGGGTAAAAATCGTAGAGGGAGACCAAGAGATGAATATACTAAGCAGATTCAGGAGGATGTAGGTTGCAGTAGGTACTTGGAGATGAAGAAGCTTCCACAGGATAGAGTAGCATGGAGAGCTGCATCAAACCAGTCGCAGGACTGAAGGCCACAACAACAACAACAACAACAACTTTCATAGAAGGTGAGCAAAATACAACTGGCCTCGGAACTACACTCCTGGAAATGGAAAAAAGAACACATTGACACCGGTGTGTCAGACCCACCATACTTGCTCCGGACACTGCGAGAGGGCTGTACAAGCAATGATCACACGCACGGCACAGCGGACACACCAGGAACCGCGGTGTTGGCCGTCGAATGGCGCTAGCTGCGCAGCATTTGTGCACCGCCGCCGTCAGTGTCAGCCAGTTTGCCGTGGCATACGGAGCTCCATCGCAGTCTTTAACACTGGTAGCATGCCGCGACAGCGTGGACGTGAACCGTATGTGCAGTTGACGGACTTTGAGCGAGGGCGTATAGTGGGCATGCGGGAGGCCGGGTGGACGTACCGCCGAATTGCTCAACACGTGGGGCGTGAGGTCTCCACAGTACATCGATGTTGTCGCCAGTGGTCGGCGGAAGGTGCACGTCACGTGCCCGTCGACCTGGGACCGGACCGCAGCGACGCACGGATGCACGCCAAGACCGTAGGATCCTACGCAGTGCCGTAGGGGACCGCACCGCCACTTCCCAGCAAATTAGGGACACTGTTGCTCCTGGGGTATCGGCGAGGACCATTCGCAACCGTCTCCATGAAGCTGGGCTACGGTCCCGCACACCGTTAGGCCGTCTTCCGCTCACGCCCCAACATCGTGCAGCCCGCCTCCAGTGGTGTCGCGACAGGCGTGAATGGAGGGACGAATGGAGACGTGTCGTCTTCAGCGATGAGAGTCGCTTCTGCCTTGGTGCCAATGATGGTCGTATGCGTGTTTGGCGCCGTGCAGGTGAGCGCCACAATCAGGACTGCATACGACCGAGGCACACAGGGCCAACACCCGGCATCATGGTGTGGGGAGCGATCTCCTACACTGGCCGTACACCACTGGTGATCGTCGAGGGGACACTGAATAGTGCACGGTACATCCAAACCGTCATCGAACCCATCGTTCTACCATTCCTAGACCGGCAAGGGAACTTGCTGTTCCAACAGGACAATGCACGTCCGCATGTATCCCGTGCCACCCAACGTGCTCTAGAAGGTGTAAGTCAACTACCCCAGCCAGCAAAATCTCCGGATCTGTCCCCCATTGAGCATGTTTGGGACTGGATGAAGCGTCGTCTCACGCGGTCTGCACGTCCAGCACGAACGCTGGTCCAACTGAGGCGCCAGGTGGAAATGGCATGGCAAGCCGTTCCACAGGACTACATCCAGCATCTCTACGATCGTCTCCATGGGAGAATAGCAGCCTGCATTGCTGCGAAAGGTGGATATACACTGTACTAGTGCCGACATTGTGCATGCTCTGTTGCCTGTGTCTATGTGCCTGTGGTTCTGTCAGTGTGATCATGTGATGTATCTGACCCCAGGAATGTGTCAATAAAGTTTCCCCTTCCTGGGACAATGAATTCACGGTGTTCTTATTTCAATTTCCAGGAGTGTATTTAGTGCAACATAATTTGCGACCACCCTTATATTTTTCGCACTCGGGGTAGATAATGTAAGTTGGGTTGCCTATCTTAAGGCGCCCGAAATATTTTCCGGGCCCTTTTTATTTTATTCACGAAGTAGGGGCCAGTATGTCTTGTACGGATCATGACAATACGATAAGTGAATTGTGTCGCACACAGAAGCATATGAACATTATTGTTTTCGTCCATACGTGAATAGAAGTGCTGAAAAATGGCAAATATTAATACGAATTACCTTTCCCCCATGCACTCTACAATGGCTTGTGGAATGTACAGGTAAACCTAAATTCCACTGATGAAATATCGAAAATTGTTTGGGAATATATTCTGAGTATTCATTCGAATTATAAAAATGTGTGTATGTATGATTCTGTGTATGTATGTTTGTGTATACATTCCACATCTTCTGCTAATCCACTACATCGATTTCAATCAAACTTGGTGCACAAATCATTTACTGTCTGGAAAGAATCACTGTGGGTGATGGTGATAAAGCAGTGTAGCCCATGACGCAAGAATATCCACACTTCAACTATTTATTATTTGAGAATTATAGCACTTAGAGATTTAAAACAAACTTTGCACATAAAAAAATCTGTACGATACTTTTACCGGCTAACAGGTCCCACAATGAGCTGAAATGAAAGAAATTTGTCTCACACTGTTCATGCAATAAAACTGCCGCATGAAGCATGAGTTTTAATTTATTACGTCTTTACTACTATTCGTGACACATTTTGCAGACATTATTCCTATATACCACGGATGTAGCAGAAAAATTACACTATAACACATCGCTTACTTCAGGAGATAGGCCGTCATAAAGACTGTATATGTGAAAAATTACAGCATGATGCAAGACGTTTAAATTTATTACTTCGTTGGTACTGACTCTATTCGTAATAGAGTTGCAGACAGTATCCACATTTGCAGCTAAATGTACCTACAAAAATATATCATTGTGCAGCACATAGTACACGAGATACAATGTCATAAATATTAAGCTGCATCAAAATGAAATTACAGGGCGAAATTTGCTAGATATGCAGGTGAAATACGTGTACAAATGCGGATGAAATAAGTTAAATACATGTCAAATATATTTGAAATGTTTGTATGAGAGCAAAGACGTGGTAAAAAGCTCATCCTAAACCTCTGAAACAGCTTCAATCAAATTCGATTCTCATATTGGATCCAGTCTGCAAAGAAATGCTGAACTGTGGTAGGGGTAAGAACCACCAGACTCCTACTTGGGGTGAATGTCATTACATGTAGCGATAAGAGGTGAAAAGGAAATGGACAGACAGCGAGGGGCAAGGAGGATATAGGAGCAGGTAAGAGGAGTAGTGGCCAGAGATAGGGGAGGGGAAATGGACAGAGAGAGAGAGGGGGGGGTGGGAGAGAAGGAGATAAACAGAGTGAGGAAGGAGGAGATAAACACAGAAAAGAAAGGGAGGAGATGAACAAGGAAATGGGGATGAGGAGATGGTCAGAGAGAGGGATACGAGAAGAGGGCTGAAGAAATTGACAAAGAGAGGGTGAGGAGGAGATTTAATTAGAGGAAGAGATGGACAGAGGGGAAAGAAAAAGATGACAGAGGGGAACGTACAGATTGAAAGAGAGAGGAGGAGTGGGAGTTGGTCAAAGAGAGGGGATGGTGGAGATGGAGAGGGAGAGTGGAAGTGATGGACAGGGTAAGGAGTATGGATAGACAGTGGTGAGAGGAGAAGTGGATAAAGAGAAATAGGATGAGTAGGGAGAGGTGGAAGGAGGAGGTGGATAGAGAGAGGAGAGAGGAGGAGATGGACTAATGGAAGATAAGAATAAATCAGTACCCTGGCAACACTAGGTTTCTCTGTTAATTCTTTTATAGGGGACCCGTGGTACTCAGTAATTGGGATTTCTAATCTATTCCATTTGATACCCCGATTATCTTTGTTCTTAACTGCTGAAAAGCCTGCAATAGGCTATCACCAAAACGTACATTAAAAAACAGATAGTAATACAACAACCACCGGATGTATGCAAAAGTTCGTCGATGTGGTTGACATTCCTGGTGATGGCGGGGGGGGGGGGGTAGGGGAAGGGGGCAGCAGTGCTTAGAAACGTCTTGTTGCTCTTTCCATTGCATCCAGTGAACCAAGACTGTAGCGCAGCGGTCAGAATTTATCACTTAAATACTCTTCCTACTCAGAAGTAATAACCGTGAGCATATCGAGCCTCTGACACAGTATTGCAACAAAATTTTATAAACACAAATAGTGGGAGTACTTCAGTTTTCTGTGCACTATTTTGGAACTAAAACTGGAAAGAAAAAAAGATTTTTGTTCCTACGATAACTGGAAGCTTGACGTACATCTGGTCTCTCTTATAGCACGCACTCCTATATTAGCAATATGACCTATTAATAATACGAAATTATTAATAAAAAACCTCTAATAGACCTATGTTATTAAACATGCATAAAAAACACTGTAATAAATGCAAAAATATGTTGCGCAGCGAGTAAAATTCTGAGACTTGACTGTAATAAATTTGAGTATTCAATCTGGTCATGTAAACTTTAAGTTTAATTTTAGTGCACTGTTGTTGTTGTTGTGATCTTCAGTCCTGAGACTGGTTTGATGCAGCTGAATCTGCTTAGTGTATTCATCTCTTGGTCTCCCTCTACGATTTTTACCTTCCACGCTGCCCTCCAATACTAAATTAGTGATACCTTTATGCCTCAGAACATGTCCTACCAACCGATCCCTTCTTCTAGTCAAATTGTTCTACAAACTCCTCCCCAGTTCTATTCAATACCTCCTCATTAGTTGTATGATCTACCCATCTAATCTTCAGCATTCTTTTGTAGCACCACATTTTGAACGCTTCTATTCTCTTCTTGTCCAAACTATTTATCGTCCATGTTACACTTCCATACATGGGTACACTCCATACAAATACTGTCAGAAACGACTTCCTGACATTTAAATCTATACTCGATGTTAACAAATTTTTCTTCTTCAGAAACGCTTTCCTTGCCATTGCCAGTTTACATTTTATATCCTCTCTGCTTCGACCATCATCAGTTATTTTGCTCCCCAAATAGCAAAACTCCTTTACTACTTTAAGTGTCTCATTTCCTAATCTAATTCCCTCAGCATCACCCGACTTAATTCGACTACACTTCAGTATCCTCGTTTTGCGTTTGTTGATGTTCCTCTTATATTCTCCTTTCAAGACACTGTTCATTCCGTTGCACTGCTCTTACAAGTTCGTTGCTGTCTCTGACCGAATTACAATGTCATCGGCGAACCTCAAAGTTTTCATTTCTTCTCCATGCATTTTAATGCCTACTCCGAACTTTTCTTTTGTTTCCTTTACTGCTTGCTCAATATACAGATTGAATAACATCGGGGAGAGGCTACAACCCTGTCTCACTCCCTTCCCAACCACCTCTTCCCTTTCATGTACTTCGACTTTTATAACTGCCATCTGCTTTCTGTACAAATTGTAAATAGCCTTTCGCTCCCAGTATTTTACCCCTGCTACCTTCCGAATTTGAAAGAGAGTATTCCAATCAACACCGCCAAAAGCTTTCTCTAAGTCTACAAATGCTAGAAAAGTAGGTTTGCCTTTCCTTAATCTTTCTTCTAAGGTAAGTCGTAGGGTCAATATTGCCTCACGTGTTCCAACATTTCTATGGAGTCCAAACTGATCTTCCCCGAGATCGGCTTCTACCAGTTTTTCCATTCGTCTGTAAGGAATTCGCGTTAGTATTTTGCAGCTGTGACTTATTAAACCGATAGTTCGGTAATTTTCACATTTGTCATCAGCTTTCTTTGGGATTGGAATTATTATATTCTTCTTGAAGTCTGAGGGAATTTCGCCAGTCTCATACATCTTGATCATCTGATGGTAGGGTTTTGTCAGGACTGGCTCTCCCAAGGCTGCCAGTAATTCTAATGGAATGTTGTCTACTCCTGGGGCCTTGTTCCGACTCAGGTCTTCCAGTGCTTTGTCAAACTCTTCACGCAGTATCATATCTCCCATTTCATCTTCATCTACATCCTCTTCCATTTCCATAATATTGTCCTCAAGTACATCACCCTTGTACGGACCCCCTATATACTCCTTCCACCTTTCTGCTTTCCCTTCTTTGCTTAGAACTGGATTTCCATCTCAAATCTTGATATTCATATAAGTGGTTCTCTTTTCTTCAAAGGTTTCTTTAAGTTTCCTGTAGGCAGCATCTGTCTTACCCCTAGTGAGATAAGCCTCTACATCCTTACATTTGTACTCTAGCCATCCCTGCTTAGCCATTTTGCATTTCCTGTCGATCTCATTTTTGAGACGTTTGTATTCCTTTTTCCCTGCTTCATTTACTGCATTTTTTTTATTTTCTCCTTTCTGCAATTAAATTCATTATCTCTCCTGTTACCCAAGGATTTCTACTAGCCCTCATCTTTTTACTTACTTGATCCTCTGCTGCCTTCACCACTCCATCCCTCAAAGCTAACCATTCTTCTTCTACTGTATTTCTTTACCCCATTCCTGTCAGATTTTCCCTTATGCTCTCCCTGAAACTCTGTACAACCTCTGGTTCTTTCAGTTTATCCAGGTTCCATCTCCTTAAATTCCCACATTTTTGCAGTTTCTTCAGTTTTAATCTACAGTTCATAACCAATAGATTGTGGTCAGAGTCCATATCTGCCCCTGGAAATCTCTGTCTTACCATTATATAATCTGTCTGATACCTTCTAGTATCTCCAGGGTTTTTCCATGTGTATAACCTTCTTTCACCATTCTTGAACCAAGTGTTAGCTATAATTAAGTTATGCTCTGTGCAAAATTCTACCAGGCGGCTTCCTCTTTCATTTCTTACCCCCAATCCATATTCACCTACTATGTTTGCTTCCCTCTCTTTTCCTACTATTTAATTTCAGGCACCCATGACTATTAAATTTTCGTCTCCCTTCACTACCTGAATAATTTCTTTTATTTCATCATACATTTCATCAATTTCTTCGTCATTTGCAGAGCTAGTTGACATATGAACGTGTACTACTGTAGTGGGTGTGGGCTTCGTGTCTATCTTGGTCGCAATAATGCGTTCACTATGCTGTTTGTAGTAGCTTACCATCACTCCTATCTTTTTTATTCATTGTTAAACCTACTCCTGCATTACCCCTATTTGATTTTGTATTTATAACCCCGTATTCACCTGACCAAAATTCTTGTTCCTCCTGCCACCGTACTTCACTAATTCCCACTATATCTAACTTTAACCTATCCATCTCCCTTTTTAAATTTTCTAACCTACCTGCCCGATTAAGGGATCTGATATTCCACGCTCCGATCCGTAGAAAGCCAGTTTTCTTTCTCCTGATAACGACGTCCTCTTGTGTAGTTCCCGCTCGGAGATCCGATTGGGGGACTATTTTACCTCCGGAATATTTTACCCAAGAGGACGCCATCATCATTTAATCGTACAGTAAAGCTGCATGCCCCCGGGAAAAATTACGGCTGTAGTTTCCCCTTGCTTTCAGCCGTTCGCAGTACCAGAACAGCAAGGCCGTTTTGGTTAGTGTTACAAGGCCAGATCAGTCAATCATCCAGACTGTTGACCCTGCAACTACTGAAAAGGCTGCTACCCCTCTTCAGGAACCACACTTTTGTCTGGCCTCTCAACAGATACACCTCCGTTGTGGTGGCACCTGCGTTACGGCTATCTGTGTCGTTGAGGCACGCAAGGTCCGCTGCTAATGGGGATAGACTTAAAAATGATTAAAAAAAAGCAAAATCAGTGAAATTACTCCCAATAAATTAAACTAAGAAAGTTCTAAAGAAATTATTGGTTTTCGGTATATATTCCCCAATGCATCTCCTTGGCGATCTTATGTTTAGTAAACAGTCAAGATAAATTTCTTCTTCTGTCAGCTTAAAGTACCATTAGCTCACAGATGCCACCTCATATATTTTAGTGATCACAGCTGTATTTAAAGTACACACTACCTCTCTCACTGCGAGCCATAGACTGCTTCTGCTACTTTAACAATAAATAACACCTCTGGTAAATCTAGTGCACTTTTGTTCGAAACTTTAAGAACAATGTGCACATATATCGTTTGTTTTTCACTAATCGTTTTGGTTTTTGGATCTTAGTTTAACTTTTTAAAAAGTAACCAGAAATAAAATTACAACTTTGCATAGATGAAATAAAAGCATCTACACACATAGATCCCCACGGCACTATTCTTATACGAGGGTTATCCAGAAAGTAAGTTCCGATCGGTCGCGAAATGGAAACCACTAGGAAAATCCGGTAAAGCTTTGCACAGATGTGTTGGGCAGTGTCTCTAGTATGCCCGTCGACAGTGTCTCGTCGCTCTTTTCAGCTTTGAGTGAACAGTGAGCACGTAAAGATGTGTAGGGAATAGCATCTCCCGCCAAGTATGAGAGCCTGGTTAGAGACAGCGGCTGTGTCATGCAGCCCACGTAACACAACTGTCGAACTGTTCCTACTTTATGCCAATTCTCGGCCGCACACTGCAGGGGCAATGAAGACGCTCCTGCATCGTTTCCGATGAGAAGTGTTTGATCATCCACAATACAGTCCGTAATTGGCTCCCCCTGAGTCTCATTTCTGCTCACAAGAAACGCTGGCTATGAAGACAAACTTTTTCCACAGACAACGAGCTGCAGACCAGTGCAGATAACTGGCCGAAAGCACAGGCGGCTGCTTTCAGTGACAAGCATATCGGAAATTTGATACTACACTACGACAAAACTCGAAGTTGGATCGGCGACTATGTAGAGAAGTAAGTGGGAAGTGTACCTAACTGTTGCAAATAAAACGTTTCAAGTTTTCACTGTGGTTTCAATTTCGCGACCGATCGGAACTTACTTTCTGGACAACCCTCGTATTTACAGAACAATGGCGTATATATTAAGATATTCAGACTAAATTATTTAAAAACTGGTTAATAAAAGATAATTTTGTGTTGTGCATTAATGTCTTAAATTTGTGTACGTGTTTTGAATGTGTATTGTTGTCCTGAATTTAGTGTGTCGTTACATGACACGACATATACAACAACCAATTCCAGTAAACAAATCCATGTCACTGTTAACGAACAACTAACACTGCCGAAAAAACAAACCCAAGACATAACCGATCAGTTCTGGATGCAAGCTTGATGTCGATCAATATAGAGGGCATTACTGTTTCCAACAAAAAGTACATCGACTGAATGCAACAAGTTTGTTTCTAAACAAGACACACAGTGCATGCCGTCGGTATTTGTACTGTTGTGCTCATATTTTCAGTGTAATAAAGATACAGAGGTGAAGAGACGTAAGAAATGAAATGAAATTTCTCTGTAACGGTTCAATGGAAACCACGGGTTAGTCGTTCTAAAATTTAGAGAGTGTTCGTGGATAACTACCGAAACTGCGTCAGTGAAGTTCGTATTCACCACGCACATGTAGCTGTAGATGTGGAACTGAATATTAATGTTGAATGTAAGTGCAAGAACACTTCAACTGAATCATAGTGTCTGCGAGCACCATATAAGTAGTACAACGATATCAGATACTGTGAACTACATGTACTTATTTCGTATGATTTACATAGCTTGCATCAGACAATTTAGTCAGTTCTAGCAAGCTGAAGCCTTAGCCTTTATCTTAACTGTCATACATTACTACTGAGTTCAGACTTTTAAACTGCATGATAAAAAATTGTATGTGAATGCGATGGAGAGGTAAGCGGGGATGCAACAGTTCTTCTTTTCTGGTATTATCTCATACAGGCATGATGGGCATAAAAAGTCAAAAGCTTTATGAGTTTGAAAATGGCAGTGGTATGAGAATCATTCAGGCAGAAGTGTTGTACACACACTGAACACAGTTTAATAAACCTAATGACCCTTTGGAAATGCATCCTTGCTGTATTCCACGTCCTACTGGAATACTGACACTACTTCTGACTCCTGAGTGAATTTTAACTCTGGAGCCAAGTTCTTATTGACTGAACAATCCAAGAATGACTCGTGACTCGCACTCACAGTCTTACTTCTACAATCCACTAGGTTCTGTTTTTAACGATTTCTCTGCAAGGCTATTTATTTTTCAGGAATGCTTCTCCATCAAGGGATGCAGAAGAGCATCCGCGAAACTTGCAGAGTAGAAGAACTAGTAGAAACTAGTAGAAGTGAGGCTGTTAAGGTACGATGTAAGTCGTGCCTGGGCAACTAACTCAGTAACAGTATTTTTCGAGATGGGCAAGACCCGAGGTTAGAATCCTCTTGCCGCACAATCCTTCTAATCTGCCTGTAAATTTCAATACAGCATTTTTTATCTAATCATCTATAATTCTCGCTGTCCCGAGAGTTACCATTGTAATCTAGTCAATCAATACATGGAGCTAAATGTGGAACGTGGTTTTGACTAATCATATTTACAGCAGGAATATTTATGAAACATATTTTCATTGCGCGCAAGAGCTGTCGATCAGAAAATGTCTTTAGAATAATTTATTTCTACGTGAGTTACAAGTTGACACGAACTCTGCGAACAAATGTATTTAGTACTCCTTCCCTTTGTGACGGGTGATGATAGCTGGAGGCGTGAAGGTACAGATCCGTGTGGATTGTCTTCCGGTAGATGCTGTGTCCCAGTGTTCCATCAGGCTTTTTCCGCACCAGAACATCCAAGAATGGTAGCTGCCCGTTTTTCTCCACCTCCATGGTGAACTGAATTTGGGGGTGGATAGAGTTCAGATGTTGTAAGAACAGTTGGAGCTTTTCTTCCTCGTGACGCCAAATGACGAATGTGTCGTCAACATATATGTAGAAGACTGTTGGTTTTAGTGGTGCTGGTTCTAACGCTTTCTCCTCGAATTCTTCCATGTACATGTTGGCCACCACAGGTGACAGAGGGCTACCCATAGGTACGCCGTCTGTCTGTTCGTAGTAATGTCCGTCAAAAAGAAAATATGTTGACGTGAGCAAAAAGTTAAATACTTTCGTGAATGTGGGCCCAAATTTCTTCTCAATAAGATCCAGCGAATCCTTGAGTGGAACTCTCGTGAAAAGTGATACAACATCGAAACTGACCATAAGACCTGAGCTGGCCAACTCGAGTTTCCCCATACTTTCCACAAACTGAGGCGAGTTTTTGATGAGGTGCTCACATTTGCCAACCAATGGACTCAATACTGCGGTCAAGTGTTTGGCAAGCTGGTATGTTGGCGCTCCTATAGCGCTCACTATCGGTCTCAGAGGAGTGCCCATCTTGTATACTTTTGGAAGTCCGTAGATTCTTGGTGGTCCAGCAGCACGCGGCCGAAGTTTCTTCTCTGTCTCGTCTGTAAAGGTACTTCGAAGAAGTTCAATCGTCTTGCGCTGTATCCGACTGGTTGGATCCGTCGTCATCTTCCTGTAAGCAGGGTCGTCCAAGATCTTGTACATTTTCTCTTTGTATTCAGCCGCCGTTAGTAGAACGGTTATGTTTCCCTTATCCGCTGGGAGGACGACAATGTCTGGACCGTCACGCAGAGAACGCACCGCGGCCCTTTCCCGTCTGGAGATGATGTGTTTCGGCGGCGCGGCCCTGGCGAGTGAGCGGCACGTCTCCCGTCGTAACTCCTCCGCCGCCTCGGGTGGCAGCTTGGAGGCGACATGTTCCACTCCGCTGATGATTTCTGCGACAGGGATTGCTGCTGGTGTTGGAACAAAGTTTAAGCCTTTTTCTAGGACGGACAACGCAGCGTCGTCGATGGTTTTTCCTATAAGATTCATAACCTAGCGTTTATTCTCCTGTTTGGGCTGTTTTGAAGCAAGCCGATCAAATTTTGATGACTGTTTCGTTGAGTCCTCTCGGCTTGTGCCCAGGAGGAACATTCAACCCATTCCCAGGTGACAGGAGAGAGCAGGGACGCCAATTCTAGATGTAGGGCAAAAAGTTTGCGCCGGAAATCCGGCTGCACGAGAACCTTATTAACAAGGAAAACGGATTTCAACTCAGCCAAGCGTGGAATCCAGCAATAAAAGTTCTGCAGGAGCAGCGCAAACGGGGCACCACATCCGCCGAAGGCGGTATGCGTACTGACGCCCATCAGTCATCTCGTCAGCGCAAGCTACCCCCACCACCGCGGCCTGCACATCCCTCGGTCCATACGCGGAGTTATTGGAGGGGAGGGGCGACAGGTAGATATACCACACCACCCGACGGCCTAGGACGTCAGTCAACAGTAGTAACCTGATGACGATGGCACGTTACGCAGTCGAAAATTCGTTCTACAACGACCAGTCAAACCGGCTGCATGCCTGAGAGACCTTCAAGCTACCTGAGTGACTAATCCTGCGTCAGCGCAGTAGATATTTGAGCTAGTGTGCCTGTGTGGACCGAGGAACGAAGCTCAATCGTGTTTCCGCCTGCCACTGGGGTGGTCACATAGCGTGGTCACTGTCTGCACTTCTCCACGATTCTGTTGGTTTAAATTCGAAGACTTATGCACATTTCCATAGCGATTCCTGCCATGCATCCAACAAGAATCTGTTGTGATAACATAGTTAGCTCACAAATTTTGGAGTAATAATTTACTTATTTTTCAGCTTTATATACACGCTTTGTATGTGATGAAAAAGGAAGGAAGGATAGTGTCTGATGTCCCGTCGACATCTAGGTCATTAAGAGAACAAGCTCGGATAATTTCAAAGATGGGGAAGGGAATCTGTCCTGTCCTTTCAAAGAAACCAATCTGACATTTGATTGAAGCGATGTAGGGAAATTTCAGGATCCTAAGTCTGAATGACCGGACACGAAACTGAACCGTCGTCTTCCCTAATGCAAGACCAATGTACTAACCACTACTGCACTTCGCTCGATCTTTGTGATAAACGTTAAAAATCGGTTGTTGAAAGTGAGAGACATTGATTCCTGTTCAAGGATTAATATCAATTTCAGAAACTCATCCAGGAATATAGACCAAGGTTCACGTTATAATAACATGTATATAGTGTTACTATGGGGGTTAGAAATTATGAGGGATTCCTTTTATTCCGATTTTGATGCTTTGTGTTCATTTTATTCCATGAGGTCCCACGGAGGACGCCTTTAATTTCATTGCTGAGGTATCGTGTTGGCTTTATTCAATAGTAGGTAATAATAGTTCGCAAATTTCTCTTTAATCATCTCTCATTCCATAGCTGTATACAGTTTATTAAGTTATCTTGGTTATTCATAACGGACGCCGAGCGCACTTAACTGAATACGTTTTACCTTCAGTGGAACCGTCATTTAGACCAGCTACCATCGGCAGTTTCAATGATTATTTCTTTGTACGCATATTATATCAAGTATAAGATAGACGTAAGGAGCTGAGAACTTGGAGGTACCTTCCGATACTGAATATGCTAACAATGCAAGTAGTGATTACTTTTACACCTAGATGTGAGGCTATCCAAAATGGAGTTTACATCTCCATAGCGCGTACTGTATGTACAAGGGAGGATGCAACATACTCTTACTTACAGGTTGTGTTAACGGATTTTGGCGTGTTGAATGTAATCACGTATAACTTGGATATATCTTCAGAATCCCATATGTTTAACGGTTGTCCTATGGAAGTCCCTTCTAGCCTACGAATATTTTAAAACAAGCACTCAAATCACGTTAATATTCGTTCGTGGACCAAAATCTTATAAAGAAGACGAAAAGGTACTGATACTGAAGTCATGGTAGTTATGTATTCAGGTTAAATTTAAAAAAGAGAGAGTTGAAGGAGTTATGCAAGTGAATACTGATAAGTTGCGCACGTAGTGTATACGGACACTGAACTCGAACCCAATGGCAAAAGATGGACGTGTTTTATCCGGTTTCTTCTGCTGCCGGAGATAGCTACGTCAGAGCGACTCTTTAACTTCGGACCATCGCCAGGCAAAAGCCTTACAGCAGGAAGGAACTGGAGATAGGCGAGTGTGTGTGTGTGTGTGTGTGTGTGTGTGTGTGTGTGTGGTGGGCGCCAGTCGCCGGGTAAATGCTTTAGAGGGATTGGGCCGAGGCGAGAGCCTGGCGCGAGATCAACATTTAGGCACAAGTTGCGATAACACCAATAAAGTTATTTGGTCCCGGTGGGGCGGATGAAATGGAGACCCGTTCTGCAGCAGCCGAATGACTGAAGGAGCGGCCAGAGGGACAGCTTCCGGGTTTCCGACTGCCGGCTGTTCTCTGAAAGCTGATCCGTCTCCAGTCTTGATCAGACTGATCGAAGAGAAAGGTAGCGTAAAGGCCTCAATAAAAACTCGTGATATCTCAAAGCGAATATCGTGTATGTATGGAGTAACATGGATAGATTATTTTTTAGTAATCTAGAATGAATTCCATAACATTCCATGTTTTCATCAGGTCAATCTACAGTAAAAGTTGATAAATGTGCATAAAACGGAGAAGAGTGCCGTAACACCCGATTCCAAACAGTGCTAAATCGTTGGTTAACAGATAGTCGAGTACCACTGCGAAGCAACTACAGTTAACACGAAAACATAACATATACACTACTGGCCATTAGAGTTGCTACACCACGAAGATGACGTGCTACAGACGCGAAATTTAACCGACAGGAAGAAGATGCAGTGATACGCAAATGATTAGCTTTTCAGAGCACTCACATAAGGTTGGCGCCCATGGCGACGCCTACAACGTGCTGACATGATGAAAGTTTCCAACCGATTTCTCATACACAAACAGCAGTTGACCGGCGTTGCCTGGTGAAACGTTGTAGTGATGCCTCGTGTAAGGAGGACAAAATGCGTACCGTCACGTTTCCGACTTTGATAAAGGTCGGATTGTAGCCTATAGCGATTGCCATTTATCGTATCGCGTTGGTCGAGATCCAATGACTGTTAGCAGAATACGGAATCAGTGGGTTCAGGAGGGTAATATGGAACGCCATGCTGGATCCCAACGGACTCGTATCACTAGCAGTAGAGATGACAGGCATCTTATCTGCATAGCTGCAACGGATCGTGTAGCCACGTCTCGGTCCCTGAGTCAACAGATGGGGACGTTTGCAAGACAACAACCATGTGCACGAACAGTTCGACGACGTTTGCAGCAGCATGGACTATCAGCTCGGAGACCATGGCTGCGGCTACCCTTGACACTGCATCACAGACAGGAGCGCCTGAGATAGTGTACTCAACGACGAACCTGGGTGCACGAATGGCAAAACGTAATTTTTTCCGATGAATCCAGGTTCTGTTTACAGCATCATGATGGTCGCATGTGTGTTTGGCGACATCGCGGTGAACGCACATTGGAAGCGTGCATTCGTCATCGCCATACTGGCGTATCACCCGGCGTGATGGTATGGGGTGCCATTGGTTACACGTCTCGGTCACCTCTTGTTCGCATTGACGGCACTTTGAACAGTGGACGTTACATTTCAGATGTGTTACGACCCGTGGCTCTACCCTTCATTACATCCCTGCGAAACCCCACATTTCAGCAGGATAATGCACGACCGCATGTTGCAGATACTGTACGGGCCTTTCTGGATACAGAAAATGTTCGACTGCTGCCCTGGCCAGCACATTCTCCAGATCTCTCACCAATTGAAAACGTCTGGTCAACGGTGGCCGAGCAACTGGCTCGTCACAATACGCCAATCACTACTCTTGATGAACTGTGGTATCGTGTTGAAGCTGCATGGGCAGCTGTACCTGTACACACTATCCAAGCTCTGTGTGACTCAATGCCCACGCGTATCAAGGCCGTTATTAGGGCCAGAGGTGGTTGTTCTGGGTACTGATTTCTCAGGATCTATGCACGTAAATTGCGTGAAAATGTAATCACATGTCAGTTCTTGTATAATGTATTTGTCCAATGAATATCCGTTTTTCGTCTGCATTTCTTCTTGGTGTAGCAATTTTAATGTCCAGTAGTGTATGTTGTCAGTTCACAGATAAAATTATCGCTTACTCAAAAAATTCTGTTACTTAACAAGACCACCTGAAGCCGTGGGTCTTGTGTTGACAATATTGTACTTACATCCGCAAAAGACGGAGAGAAAAAGAAATAAAGAGGGAGAGAGACAGCGAGAGAGAGAGAGAGAGAGAGAGAGAGAGAGAGAGAGAGAGATATATGACTACATCCTACGCTTCTGTATTCTTACAAATTGCGCTACGAAACTAACTCACTAGCAACATTTTCTTCTTAAACTGCTTGGCCACTAGTGGAAGTTAACGGTTACGGTTTCCATAGCTTTTGGTAGCCTTCGGTGGGGATCATTGACTGATAGTCGGGTAGTTCCAGTTTTCAAGTAAGGTCGTCGAGCAGATGCACAAAACTATAGGCCTATATCTCTGACATCGACCTGTTGTAGAATTTTAGAACATGTTTTTTGCTTGCGTATCATGTCATTTCTGGAAACCCAGAATCTACTGTGTAGGAATCAACATGGATTCCGGAAATAGCGATCGTGTGAGACCCAACTCGCTTTATTTGTTCATGAGATCCAGAACATGTTAGATACAGGCTCCCAGGTAGATGCCATTTTCCTTGACTTCCGGAAGGCGTTCGATACAGTTCCGAACTGTTGCCTGATAAACAAAGTAAGAGCCTACGGAATATCAGACCAGCTGTGTGGCTGGATTGAAGAGTTTTTAGCGAACAGAACACAGCATGTTGTTCTCAATGGAGAGACGTCTACAGACGTTAAAGTAACCTCTGGCGTGCCACAGGGGAGAGTTATGGGACCATTGCTTTTCACAATATATATCAATGGCCTAGTAGATAGTGTCGGAAGTTCCATGCGGCTTTTCGCTGGTGATGCTGTAGTATACAGAGAATTTGCAGCATTAGAAAATTGCAGCGAAATGCAGGAAGATCTGCAGCGGATAGGCACTTGGTGCAGGGAGTGGCAACTGACCCTTAACATAGACAAATGTGATATATTGGGGATACGTAGAAAGAAGGATGCTTTATTGTATGATTATATGATAGCGGGTTGGTAGAGGAGATAGAGAAGATCGTAAGAAGTGCGGCGCGTTTCGTCACAGGGTTATTTGGTAAGCGTGAGAGCGTTACGGAGATGTTTAGCAAACTCAAGTGGCAGACTCTGCAAGAGAGGCGTTCTGCATCGGGGTGTAGCTAGCTGTCCAGGTTTCGAGAGGGTGCGTTTCTGGATGAGGTATCGAATATATTTCTTCCCCCTACTTACACCTCCCGAGGAGATCACGAGTGTAAAATTAGAGAGATTCGAGGCTTTCCGGCAGTCGTTCTTCCCGCGAACCATACGCGACTGATACAGGAAAGGGAGGTAATGGCCGGCCGGGGTGGCCGTGCGGTTCTGGCGCTGCAGCCCGGAACCGCGGGACTGCTACGGTCGCAGGTTCGAATCCTGCCTCGGGCATGGGTGTGTGTGATGTCCTTAGGTTAGTTAGGTTTAAGTAGTTCTAAGTTCTAGGGGACTTATGACCTAAGATGTTGAGTCCCATAGTGCTCAGAGCCATTTGAACCATTTTTTTTGGAGGTAATGACAGTGGCACGTAAAGTGCCCTCCGCCACACTCCGTTGGGTGGCTTGCGGAGTATAAATGTAGATGTAGATGTAGAACATCGCGTTAGCCCTAATATTTAATGTTTCGCTGCCAAGAATGCCGACTACAGAGCCGTGCCCAGCCACGCTAGGTAACTCTGTTGAGGATCAGTGGCGCAAACAGCCCGATCAAGGTGATACTTCATATTCTTATTGGGTGGAAATCCGGGTAATTTGGTCGCCAGGGGATTACGGCACATTCATCCTGGTGTTATTCGAACAACGCACGTACTGAAAGCTGGCAGTCAAGGGAAGGCAGGATTCGAATTGTGGAGGGGGCCGTATTCGGTTACTATTGGTTGCCTTTTACAGTTAAACTATTTACTTTAAACCAGTAATTCCAGACTCAACAATAAATAAAAGATCCCACACGTTATTAATGAAGGAATAAACAACTGTGTACATAATAGTGTTTTCAGAGAGTTACAATTTAGCAAATCACCATTAAATAGAGATACAGCAGATAATGTTTTAAAACCAAGACACTGTGTTCTGGGCAGAAGGCCTTACATGCCAGGAATGGCAACAAATTAAGAATTGTTTAAAAATCTCTGCAGCTTACAAATTACAGGTATTGAATCATTAAAGGTAAGTCGCCACAAACACAGTAGACGGCATGAGACGCCAGGATTGGCAGTAAATAAGTTTTTAAAGACTTACTGCGTAAATACAAATACCAAATTAGAATTTTAAGGCAAATGGCCACATTCACGGCTGAAGGCCTTACACGCCAGGAACGGCAATCATATAAAAAATTTTGAAACCTGCTGTAAAACAGCAAATACAGTAGCAAAGGTTAATTAATAAAACAAGCAACTGATCGATCCCCAAACTGGTGAAATAAGATGATGGTAAATTTTGTAACACAACCCTTAACATCCACTGAACACTATACTGCTGGATTTATTCCAGAAGGCGATCAGAACAATTAACTAGACATACATAACCTTTAATGCAGGCATTACAAGATATTGTAATAAATAATAAAAAACAAGGACCAGTACATAAGTTCCTTAAATGGTACTAAGGCAGATTATACCCGCAGAAGGCGTGGACTGAAGGAGCGTTTCACTGAAATACTGGCCATCAGACCTCCTGTTAGAATACACATGTCTTACAAGAACCAAGGGGCTACAGACGGTGCTCCAGGAATCGACCTCTGAGAATCTCCGGCAACAAACACTTTCGCGAGCGACGAGATAGTCAGCCAAAAGTGTCATTCACTTCACAAGATGTTAACTCAGACTAGTGGCAGTCTAACCAATGACTAATGATAATCTTGTTGAAGCTACATGACGTCCGATAAACCAAATGCAACGACAGAACAATACGCCAAAGCCGGAACCGGCGGTCTGCACTACTTCTCCAGAATGCTGTGTTCAGAGCACCCGGAACGAGAAAGGAATCACTACCTCCAGCGTAGACGAATCACCAACCGGCCTACAACCACGAAAGCTGCCGAAACTACACGCCTCACCGGACAGCGGCGGCAAGGCGAGGAAACGTACACTACCGGTACATAAACTAACCCCCAGGGCAGGTAACTGGGGCGTTAGCGGCCACCAGGCAAGAAAAATTACCCCAGGTTGGACTTAACAAATAGTAACAAGTTGAACGCAGTAAATAGTAATAAGAAGTCGAGGAAGGCTTAATCAGATCCGCCTTCCCCAAGCACTCCACTCGCTGCTCTTCGCCTCGGCGACACTGCGAGCAGCAACACGAACCCAAGTCAAAAAAATCGCTCTGAGCAGTATGGGACTTAACTTCTGAGGTCATCACTCCCCTAGAACTTAGAACTACTTAAACCTAACCAACCTAACGACATCACACACATCCATGCCCAAGGCAGGATTCGAACCTGCGACCGGAGCGGTCGCGCGGTTCCAGACTGTAGCGCCTACATCCACTCGGCCACACCGGCGGGCGAACCGAAGTCACTGGAGTATCGCGCGATATCACAATGGTGGAGGTTTCTCTACTTGGACTGATATGCACTCATCTTAAAGCTTGCGGGATCCGGTTTGCGACGAGGTCGTACACCCTCGTGACCACAGCCCTTCCATCCGGCATACCATGCGTGCCGGCAGCGGTCCCAGTGAGTTCTGGCACTGCGCGGACCTGGCTCCTCCTGAGTCCCCAACCGAACTGGCCAACTCACAGGACACGGAAAAACAACGACGTCGCTGCAAAGATAGGGCAACAGTTACTACATATCGATAAGCGCCGCTGCTGCCACTAGCGGACAGGCAACGCTTGCGAAATCTAGTGGCGCCAGTCAACACGAGAAGAAACAAACAACCGCAACCACGCCAACTAAACGATACCGTCTAGCTTCCAACAGAGGGCGGAAACCTACAAACAGCACCGACGCGAGCCGGAGCACGACTCATGTACACTGCGAGCTATGTCGTACGTTGCATTGTCCTGCTGATAGGTGCCACCGTGCCGAGGAAAAATAAACTACATGGAGGGGTGCACATGACCTGCAAGGATATATGCATACTTGTGTTGATCGACTGTGTTTTTCAGAATGATGGGATCACCCAGGGAATGCCACCAAAACATTCCCCAGATCACAACTGGTGTAGGGCGATTACATTCAGACGTTTCACGCTGTACACTCCAACCGCCATCTATAAGGGCCACACATCGCCACTCAACGGACGTCCAATTGCGATACTGGCCTGCAAATTCCAGCCTTCGTCGCCAATGAACAGCAATCCGGATGGATGCATGAATAAGGCACCTGCTGTTGAGATCCACTTGCAGCAACGTTTGCTGGTAACCCACTGGCTCATCTGGGCGTGAGTTGCTCAGCAGCTGCTCGTCTATTTACTTGTACACATCACAACAGCGGTCGTTCAATCCCGCCATGGACCGGGGTGTACCACAGTTGTCCCGCAGCCGGTTTTGAATAGCCACGCACGCCCTATTTAACGATGACGGCACGAGAATAGTTTAAAAATTTAACCATTTCGGAAATTCTCCCATCCTTGACTCGAAAACCACTAATCTTGCCCTTTTGGATAACAGATAAATCTCTCGGTCTCCGTATTACGACAACGCCTGTACTGTTTTTCCGCATCCCCTCCACACGCTTTACATACCCACCACTGCTACTGCTGCCACCTGCCGTCTGTGAACTGCTATTGCATGTTGATGTCGAACACAGGCGGCAGTCACATTAATGCGACTGGACCATGTACATCTGAAACGATAAAAGTACCCAATAAGCATGAGCTCTTATATAATTTAAGAGGTATGAGCACTTGTTTATCTTTGATACACTAAAAGAAACGTCGTGTGCCGAGGGCCTCCCGTCGGGTAGACCGCTCGCCTGATACAAGTCTTTCGATTTGACGCCACATTTTTTTATTTTTTTCTAAATCTCATTTTACTCGCTTTTGTTCGTTGGATCTGCTCGGGGCAGACGCCGTAAGACATCCGTTTAAGTTCGTTGGTTGATCGATTATCTCAGTTTTTTTTTTTTTTTTGTTACATAGGACCGCTAACCCACTGACCGAACACGCTGAGCTACCGTGCCGGCTTCACTTCGGCGACTTGCGCGTCGATGGGGATGAAATGGTGATGATTAGGACAACACAACACCCAGTCTCTGAGCGAAGAAAATCTCCGACCCACCCGGGAATCGAAACCCAGGTCCTTAGGACTGACAGTCTGTCGCGCTGACCACTCAGCTACTGGGGCGGACATCTTTGATACACTAAAACTTCTCTTTTGCTCCAAACTCTTTGCTTTCCATGTATTGAGTGGCATAATATGCCATATATATACGAGGGCGGTTCAGAAAGTAACCTCCGATTGGTCACAGTGCGGATTGTGGGGAGAGTAGCGACGCCATCTGTGCGTTCACGCACTCAACAGGTCAGTCGGCATCAAGCCGTGGTCGAGTGAACGTCGTACCTGCGCTAGTTTAGTTTTTGTGGCAGTTTGAAATGTGTGCTGCAATAGAAAACCCCGCCAAATGTGAAATGCGTGCTGTCATAAGGTTTTTTACAGCCAAAGGATATTCTGCAGCAGCTATTCGTCGTGAGCTTTGTGCCGTGTACGGACCAAGGGTTATGAGTGAAGGAGTTGTCCGTGAATGGGTACGTTTATTTAAAAGTGGACGAGAAAACGTTCATGATGAAGAGAGGAGTGGTAGACCATCATTGGTGACTGACGAACTCGTTCAGGCAGTTGATGCAAAAGTTCGTGAAAATCGACGTTTCTCAATGTCAGAGTTGTCTACTGGTTTTCCACAGATTTCTAAGACTCTCTTGTACGAGATAGTGACAGCAAGATTGGGTTACCGTAAGTTCTGTGCACGATGGGTGCCCAAAATTCTTACCGACCACCACAAAACTCAAAGAATGGCCTCTGCATTAGACTTTCTGTCACGTTATGAGGACGAAGGAGAACCATTGTTAAACAGAATCGTGACCGGTGACGAAACCTGGATTAAGTACGTGAACCCTGAGACAAAAGAACAATCAAAGATGTGGGCACATTCAAATTCGCCTACCAAACCAAGAAAAGCCTCGCAAGATTTTTCTGCCAGAAAACTGATGGCAACGGTGTTTTGAGATGCCAAAGGGGTGTTGTTGGTTGAATTCATGGAACGTGGTACGACCATTAATCAAGACGTGTACTGTGAAACAATAAAAAAGTTACGACGGGCTATACAGAACAAACGCCGTGGTATGCTGACTTCCGGTATCGTTTTTTTGCACGATAACGCCCGTCCTCACTCTGCTCGCAGAACAACGGCCCTTCTTGAGTCCTTCAAGTGGGACGTTATCAACCATCCACCCTACAGCCCAGACCTGGCGCCAAGTGATTATCACCTCTTCATGCATTTGAAGAAATGGCTCGGGTCACAGCGGTTTGATGACGACGAAGAGCTCAAAGATGCAGTCACAGGCTGGCTCCAGGCACAAGCGGGTGATTTTTATGCAGAAGGAATTTCAAAGCTTGTGAAGAGATACGATAAGTGCCTCAATCGCTATGGAGACTGTGTAGAAAAATAGTGCAAAGATGTAGTTGTAAGATGTATATATTAAAATATTTTTATTTAACTTGGTGTATTTTTTTAAATCAACCGGAGGTTACTTTCTGAACGGCCCTCGTAAATAGGTCCAATAAACATGCGGTCTTAAGTGTGTACCTTAAGAGCTATGAACACTTGATCGTCTCTGCTATGTGAAATATATCTGTTCTATTGAACGAGTGTTCGTAACACTCGAGATATCCATTTTAGAGCCCACGTTTGCCGGACATTTTTTGCTATTCTGATCCGTGCTACCATATATCAGAATATGAAACACATTTTTAACTACACCAAATAGCCAAAGAAACAGGTACCCCTGCCTAATATCCTGTAGAGACACCGCGAGCACGCAGAAGAGCCGAAACACGACGTGGCATGAACCCGGCCAATGTCTGAAGTAGTGCTGCAGGGAAAAGACACCATGAATTCTGCTGGATGTCCATAAATCCGTAAGAATGCGATGGGGTTGAGTTCTCTTCTGAACAACATTTTGGAAGACATCCCAGATGTGCTCAATAATATTTATTTATCGGGAGCCTGGTGGCTAGCGGATGCGTTTAAATTTAGAAGAGTGTTCCTAGAGTCACTCTGTAGCAATTCTGGTCGTTTGGGGTATCACATTGTCCTGCTGGAATTGCCAAAGTCTGTCGGAATTCACAATGGACATGAATGGATGCAGTTTGTCATACAAGATACTTACGTACGTGTCACCTGTCAGAGTGGTATCTAGACCTATCAAGAGTCCCATACCACTCCAATTCCACATTCCCCACACCATTACAGAGCCTCCACCAGCTTGAACAGTCCACTGCTGATATGCAGTGTCTATGGATTCATGAGGTTGTCTGAATACCCGTACACGTCCATCTGCTCGATACAATTTGAAACGTAACGCATCCGACCAGGCAACATATTTCCGCCATCAACAGTCTAATATAGGTTTTGACGGGCCCAGGTGAGGCATAAAGCTTTTTGCCGTGCAGTCATAATGAGCACACGAGTGGGCTTTCGGCTCCGAAAGCCCATATCAATGATGTTTCATTGAATTGCTCTGACGCTGACACTTGTTGACGGCCCAGCGTTGAAATCTGCAGCAATTTGCGGAAGGGTCGCACTTCGGTCACGTTGAAGGATTCTCTTCAGTCGTCGTTGGTCCCGTTCTTGCAGGATCTTTTGCCGGCTGCAGCCATGTCGGAGATTTAATGTTTTAGCAGATTCCTGATATTCACGGTACACTCGTGAAATGGTCGTACGGGAAAATCCCCACTTCATCGGTTCCTCGGAGATGCTGTGTCCCATCGCTCGTATGCCGACTATAGCACCACGTTAAAACTCACGTAAATCTTGATAACCTGCCATTGTAACAGCAATAGTCGATCTAACAACTGAAAGGAAGAAGGGTGAGATTATTGACAACGAGAGTGAACGAAATTCAAATGGAAAGGGCGGCATGTGCTGCAACGGTTACCACATTAGCATCGCTGTGCGTTGCGCAGTCAGCTCGTAGTGCTGACTATGTTCAAGCGAAACTCTGGTGATCGTGGTAGCTGTGTGCATCTTCTTGGAAGATCCTACCATGATGACCCCATGGTAACTGTTGCTACTAAATACTACTAACAGAGATGATGATAGGCTTCTGTGCTAGTTTTTGCTAGTGATTCAAAACTAAGCGACATCGACAATAACATGCATCCACAGGGACTAAAGAGCATGCTTCCTTTAATATTACTGACTAGGTGCTGTTTCTGCACCAGCAAAAATGTAGTTCCTGCAGGCAACCTAACAGTGGAGGCTGGGCTGACCTGTCCTACTGCTTTTCATGTGGTGGGTCAGGGACGACTTCCCACCTCTTAGGCTGCACGTTCTGAAATGGCACCGTCCGAAAGGTCCGACAAAAAACTCATCCCTTCATGCCAGCGTGGCTGTGAAGCTAATTTGAGCTAAACGGCTCTTTTCCTTCAACGATCCCTGCCACTTGCATACAGGTACTTTAAAAAAATGTCCTTGGTGGGGATTGTACCGAGAAATTAAAATTCATGACACTTCTTATTTCCTGTCCCCTTTTCCCTCCCCCACTGACATCCCAACCCAAAGCCATCCACATTAGCGTTGCTTTTGCAGTAGAGGGGAAATAAAGAAATCACACAGGCAAGGTCACACCCTGCTCCTGAGGCCCACTGGCGTTAAGTGCTGTGTAGTAGCAACTTCTGACACTGAATGTAGTGGGAAGATGTAGAAGGCACCATAACTAAGACTTTTCCAAGCTTTCCAAGTGATTTATTGTTTCCAAATACAGTGCTACGTTCCCCTCGGTCTGCATCACCACGTCCCGCTATGCTGCCGATGCCACCTCAGTGACCCGTCAAGCACTCTGCTAATGTGTTGGCCTTGTATAGCTGTGGTGATACGATGACATCAAGGCTGCGCCGGCAGCCGACTCAGCAGCCTTCATCTTGCACTGCCTCAGCGCCACCTTCTGACAACTGCAAGGTGACCCACGCCATCCATTCCTATTGGCGTTGGTTCAAATGGCTCTGAGCATTATTGGACTTAACGCCTATGGTCATCAGTCCCCTAGAACTTAGAACTACTTAAACCTAACTAACCTAAGGACATCACAGAACACCCAGTCATCACGAGGCAGAGAAAATCCCTGACCCCGCCGGGAATCGAACCCGGGACCCCGTGCTCGGGAAGCGAGAACGCTACCGCGAGACCACGAGCTGCGGACCCTATTGGCGTGTGTTGGGTCGCGGTGACAACAAGCACCCGCGATCCAGTAGTTGAATCTGCGGCCCTCGCCCTGGATGTCTCCAGTGCATGTTGGGAACCAAGAAGACTGCCCGCAGTAGCGAGCCATGGAGTGGCCCGCCGCTGGATGGCTACGTGCCCCGCGTCGAACCAGCTGGCGCCCCATCTGCTGCTGTGTATAGCCGGTGGTGTGACACGCCCCGCCATCCACGAGAGCTGCCACACTCGAATGCTTTGTTAGTGAACTGGCACCTATTTATATACAGCTGTGCGCCTCTGTTTTGCTAAACGTGCCGCTCCATGTCACGTACTCATAACACTTAGGTTGGCCAGTGGGCCCCTTCTGCCTGTGACTTGCGCCATGCAAACGGCTGCATGTACTTTCTCCGGAAGTTCTACGCCCCTGTGGCCTCTATGTTACTTCGCAACTGCTGGTGAGCATAATTCACTGTAAACAGGCCTGTGCCTGGCTGTAACTTGAGTGCTCAGAAATATTGCACCAAAACTGACTTTTCCTATCTCAAACGGTAGTGCCGCTACAGCTGTGATTCGCGTGTCACGGCTTCGTTGCTGCATGTACACTTGTACACTGTTACCAGTGCAGTTACTCAGCTCTAGCCGAACGTACTTTGTTTCTGAGCGGAATCGAGTGTTCATATGTGGTTTCAGTCCTCTGTGGAACGGTGCATTGACGTGTGTTCGGTAGTTTGCAAGAGCATACGTAGAGGGTGAAAAGACATTTGAAAACCATTTAAAATTGTGGTATCAACTGTACTGAAGTTTCTTTTTTTACTGATAGGGCAACAATGAAGAAGCAAGAATAATATAATTTCTTTACAAGTTCATAAAAAAATGAAACCTAATGGTATTCCCGAGCTGACTGAATTCCGCATTAACAGTGTAGTAACATCGCCAGAGTCTCTAGATATGAGCACAGTCTTGAGTCCCCAAGAAAGGAATGTAAATGAAGAGAGAATTTATGGAATTTGAAGATTTTGGCAAAAAGTTATTGCACAGTACTCTGCTCCGACATTATGACAGAGGAGAGTATCTGAAGGCTAGAGAAGTTCATAGTTATCTCCGCGAAAGAAATAGTTATTATGGCTCACAGATCACAATTCTTTGACTTCTCTGTTTTATTGGTTTTTGATTCAGGAAGTACACTGAAGCGCCAGAGAAACTGATATAGGTATGCGTATTCAAACACAGAGATATGTAAACAGGCATAATACGGCACCACGGTCGCCAACGCCTATATCAGACAACAAGCCTCTGGGGCAGTTGTTACATCGGTTACTGCTACTACAATGTCAGGTTATCAAGGTTTAAGTTAGTTTCAGCGTAGTGTTGCAGTCGGTGCACGAGCGATGGGACACAGCATTTCCGAAGTAGCGGTGAAGTGGGGATTTTCGCGTATGACCATTTCACGAGTGTATCGTGAATATCAGTAATCCGGTGGTAAAACATCAAATCTCCAACATCGCTGTGGCCGGAAAAAGATCCTGCAAGAACGGGACCAATGTAGACTGAACGTTCAGCATGATAGAAGTACAACACTTCTGCAGATTGCTACAGATTTTAATGCTGGGCCATAAATAGGTGTCAGTATGATAGCCGTTCAACGAAACATCATCGGTATGGGTTTTCGGAGCCGAAGGCCCACTCATGTACCCTTTATGACTACACGAAACAATGCTTTACGCCTCGCCTGGGCCCGTCAAAACCTACATTGGACTGTTGATGAATGGAAATATGTTGCCTGATCGGACGAGTCTCATTTCAAATTACATCGAGCGTATAGACGTGTATGGATATGGAACAGCCTCATGAATCCTTGAACTCTGCATGTCAGCAGGGGACTGTTCAAGCCGGTGGAGGCTCTATAATGGTGTGGGGCGTGTGCAGTTGGAGTGATATTGGATCCCTGATACGGTACGTCTAGATACGACTTAGGTGACAAATACTCAGGTGACACATACGTAAGCATCCTGTCTGGTCAGCTGTATCCATCCATGTCCACGTGCATTCCGACGGACTTGGGCAATTCCAGCAGGACAATGCGACACACCGCATGTCCAGAATTGCTAGAGAGTGGATTCAGGATCACTCTTCCGAGTTTGAACACTTCTGATGGCCACCAAATTCTGCAGACATCAACATTATTGAGCATGTCTGGGATGCCTTGCAACGTGCTGTCCCGAAGAGATCTCAACCCCATCGTACTCTTCCGAATTTATGGGCAACCCTGCACGATTCATGGTGTCATTTGCCTCCAGCGCTACTTCAGGCATTAGTCGATTCGATGCCAGGTCATGTTGCGGCACTTCTGTGTGCTCACGGGGGCCGTACACGATATTATGCTGGTGTAACAGTTTCTTTGGCTCTTCAATGTATAATGATGGCCAAAAATTTTTAATGGAATGCAGAGATAGTCCCGCTTTGATGCGGCCTGCTAGGAATTCCCCTCATGTGCCCACCTCTTCAACTCTGAGTAGCTCTTGCAACCTACGTCCTCAGTTATTTGCTGGATGTATTTCAATCCCTGTTTCCCTTTATAGTTTTTACCCTCTACAGCTCCCTGTAGTACCATGGAAATCGTTCTACGGTGTCTTAACAGATGTATTATCATCCTGTCCTTTTTTTTGTCATTCTTTTCCATGTATTCCTTTCCCTGCCGATTCTCTGGAGAACCTCCTCACTCCTTGCCAGACCACCTAGTTTTCAACATTTTTCTGTAGCACCACATCTCAACTTCTTCGATTTCCTTCTTTTCCGCTTCACCCAACAGCAGACGTTCCACTGCCGTAAAGTGCTGTGCTCCAAACGTAAATTCTGAGAAAGTTATTCCTCTAACCAGGGCCTATACTTGATACTACTAGACTTCCCTTGGGCGGGAATGCTCTCTTTGCCAATGCTGATCTGTTTTTTTAGGTTCTGCTTCCTCTGTCCGCCATGAGTTATTTTTTTGCCTAGATAGTAGAATTCATCTACTTCGTGATCACCAATCCCGATGTTAAGTTTCTCGCCGTTCTCGTTTCTGCTCCTTCTCATTACTTTCGTCTTTCTTTAATTTACTCTCAGTCTGTATTCTGTACTCCTTAGACTGTTCTGTCCTTTCAGCAAATCCTGTAATTTTTCTTCACTGAGGACAGCAATGTCATCAACGAGTTTTATCATTGATATCCATTCACGTTGAATTTTAATTCCAATGTTAAACACTTCTTTTATTGCCGTCGCTGCTTCTTTGATGTAGAGATTATGTAGAAGTGGGGGGGGGGGGGGAAGACTACATCCCTGTTTTACACCCTTTTTAATCCGAGTACTTCGTTCTTGGCCTCCCACTCTTATTGTTTGTTCTTCGTCTTCCTAAAGCCAAACTGATCGCCATCTAACACATCCTCAGTTTTCTTTTCCATTCTTCTGCATATTATTGTTGTGAACAGCTGGGGTGGATGAGGAGTTATGCTGATTGTGCAATAATTCTCGCACTTGTCGACCCTTGCAATCCTCGGAAATGTGTGGATGATATTTTTCCGAAAGTCTGATGCTATATCGCCAGATTCATACAGTCTACACATCAACGTGAATAGTCGTTGTATTGCCACTTCCGCTAATAATTTTAGAAATTCTGACGGAATGTTGTGTATCCCTTCTGCCTTATTCACAGTTTAAAAACTAAATTCTAATACTGCATCTCCTATTTCTTCTATATCGAGTCCTGTTTCTTTCTCTATCACGTCATCAGGCGAGTCTTTCCCCTGATAGAGGCCTCCAGTGTACTCTTTCCACCTCTCCGCTTTCTCTTCAGCATTTCTTCCTAAATAGTCAAATGGTTCAAATGGCTCGGAGCACTATGCAACTTAACTTCTGACAAGGGAACCTCCCCATTGCACCCCCCTCAGATTTAGTTATAAGTTGGCACAGTGAATAGGCCTTGTAAAACTGAACGCAGATCAATCGAGAAAACAGGGAGAAGTTGTGTGGAACTATGAAAAAAGTTAGTAAAATATACAAACTGACTAGTCCATGCGATGATAGGCAACATCAAAGACAATGGGAGGCAAGGAGCGCCGTGGTTCCGTGGCTAGCGGGAGCAGCTACAGAACGAAAGGTCCTAGGTTCAAGTCTTCCCGCAAGTGAAAAGTTTAATTTTTTATTTTCAGTTTATGTGACAAACTCTTATGTTTTCATCACTTTTTTGGGAGTGATTATCACATCCACAAGAAAACCTAAATCGGGTGAGATAGAAGAATCTTTTTACCCATTCGCTATGTGTACAAGTTAGGTGGGTCGACAACATATTCCTGTCACGTGACGCACATGCCGTCACCAGTGTCGTATAGAATATATCAGATGCGTTTTCCTGTGGAGGAATCGGTTGACCTATGATCTTGCGATCAAATGTTTTCGGTTCCCATTGGAGAGGCACGTCCTTTCGTCTACTAATCGCACGGTTTTGCGGTGCGGTCGCAAAACACAGACACTAAACTTATTACAGTGAACAGAGACGTCAATGAACGAACGGACAGATCATAACTTTTGGAAAATAGAGAAAGTAAAATTTTCAGTCGAGAGAAGACTTGAACCAAAGACCTCTCGTTCCGCAGCTACTCACGCTAACCACGGGACCACGGCGCTCCTGAGTTTACATCGTCCTTGATGTTGCTTATCTTCCGCATTGACTACTCAGTTTGTATATTTTACTAATTTTTTTCATAATTCCACACAACTTCTTCCTGTTTTCTCGATTGATCTGCGTTCTGTTTTTCAAGGCCTTCCCCCTATGCCAACTTATAACTAAATCTGAGGGGGGGTGCGATTGGGACCTTCCCTTGTGAGGTCATCAGTCGCCTAGAACTTAGAACTAATTAAACCTAACTAACCTAAGGACATTACACACATCCATGCCCGAGGCAGGATTCGAACCTGCGACCGTAGCGGTGGCTCGGTTCCAGACTGTAGCGCCTAGAACCGCACGGCCACTCCGGCCGGCCCTAAATAGTCGCTTAAACCTCTGTCCACATCACTACTAAATTGTGATATACGTCTATATCTGTTCCTGGGTAAGTCTTACAGTCAACTATCTGATTTCGGAGTCTCTGCCTGTAATGTAACCCAAATCGTCCCGTATCTCACCACTTTTTCCAAGTATACCTCGTCTTCAAGTATTCGCTATTACTAGCAACCCCTTCTTCTGTCCTTCCCCTATAACAACGTTCCAGTCCCCCGCATGACTGATATCCATCTCCCTTTACGTACTGAGTAACCCGTTCAATATCTCACATACTTTCTCTGTCTCTTCATCTTCAGCTTGCGACGTCCGCATGTAAAACTGAACTACCGTAGTCGGTGTAGGTTTGCTGTCGATTCTGATGAAAAGAACCCTACGTCTCTATTCATAACGAATCCTACTCCCGTTATACCATTTTCTGTCGGTGTTGATATTACCCTTTGCTCATCTGAGAAGAAATTCGTGTCTTCTTTCCATGCCACTTCGAGAGTGTTCATTCATCAATTCTTCGAAATATAGCTATGCTTCTGTTTTCTAACAGACTGAAGAAAACATTTTTCTTAAAAATTTCATGTAGCGTTAGTTTTTATTTATTGATTTATTTTTCTTCCTAGCAGCTGGCAAGAATTTTCTTGTGGAAAGCGCTCCATCTTATTCTAGACTAAAAACAGAGATGTCTAATACACTGCTCAACAAAAGTTGGGACTACTATCGTAAAATGTAGTCTACGATACTAGAGGTCTCACCAACGTAGGCACTTCGTATATTACCCAGCTAGAAGAATACGAAAAAGACTGCATTAGGGTGGTCTTCATTCCAGAAGAGCAGTAAGAAGTTTTGCATTGAACCAACGGAATCGACGCAGTCGAAGGACCTTGACCCTTGTACATCGATATTGGACCACTGCAGAATGGAGTAATGTCGTGTTTGCTGACGAGACTGGGATTGGTTTGCGACTGGACACTAGACATATTAGGGTCTGGAGGAGCGCTAGATGACACAAGGAACGCCGGTACGTTCAGTTTACAAGTGAAACCGTAATGTTCCTGGCGACAATAATGATGGGATGGCAATGTTACTGGCCCCTGATACGTCCAGAAGGTACTACAAACGACTGTAAGACCCTACAGAAGTGAAGTCGGTGACCACTTCATCGTAGTCGATGTCAATGCACGACCGCACCATACTTTATCAGTGTCTCGGTATCTTCGAAATTGCAACATCAATCGAATGCATTGGCCAGCACAGTCCCAACACATGAATGCAATTGAGCATGGACAGGACCTGTTGAAGGTGGCAATTGCACAACGACCGACTCTAGCTGACAATTTTCATGGCCTCAGTGAAGCTGCCATTGAGGAGTGGGACGTCATACCCCTTGATAAAATTGATGGTCTCATCCACAGCATGCTGCATAGAGTGGAGGAACTGCTCCATCTGTGAGGGGGTCATACTAACTACCAAAGACTGATAATCAGAGTAATGAGATAGAGAATTTCAATGTTTTCGTTTTCAAGGTGTACACTTAGGAGAGAGCCTGCTTTGTTTTTAACGATTTTTTGTATATAATCAAAATCGTTAGGATTTTTCGAAGGAATTATGTTTAATTTCTTAATAGGATGGGTGTACTGTAAGACGTTATTGCAGTTAACTGTATGATATACCAAACGTTAGTTGAAGTGTGTATTTTTTTTCAGAATTGTTACTAACTTTTGAAAGTATTACTAAGTGACAACGCTGTAGGTTGTAAGGTGGCAGAATAAATGGTCAGATTCGCACCGTACATGAGACCTTTACAAATCGCAATGAGAAGGTGAAGATGACACCTTACATAAATTGACTGTTGTGAGAACATTTGCCTATCAATATGTAATGCAAAAAGGGATGAGAATCAATCGACAGTAATTAACACACCATTCCCATACGATGCATGTCTTTGAGTGGAAGGTAGAACAGAGAACGCAAGTCGAGTCGCTTTTAGTTTTGAAAAGCCAGCTCCACAACGGTGTAGCAAAGCTGCACTGCAGGAGTTACTCTGGCAACCACATAAAGGGGTGGCAGGAAGGAGGACAGTGACCCTGGGCCAGGTGATTCAAGCTGCAGGGCCGCCTGCAGCGAGGGCATCAGTACAAGGGCAGAGAAGAAGCTTTAGAAAACTGCATTTCGAAATTACAGTGGGATACGAACAGAAGCAAGTGACCCATTTTCGTCCAGCGAGTGCAACACGTGGAAAGGTCAATGTACTTTAGGTGTCTAGAATGGGCACAAAACGTCCGATTGGCGGAAACTCACTAGAAAGGAGAAAACTACTGAAGTTTCGATGCAGTTTTGATAGAAGGTACATTGCGATTGGTAGAGGGTGTTTCTACAAAATAAGAGGAATGCTCGTATTGGTCGAAAAAATCCGTGATGTGAAAAAGGAACCCAAATGGAGGGAGGCAGTACTGCCAGGAGTAGGAAAAGAGAAAAATTTTGTGTAAGGGGACTCTTCTTTGAACTGGCGTCAAGTGCAGAACGGAGCACTTAATGCTCCATACGACGCAGAGAAGAAATTGGTGTGGACACTGCATTCACAGCGGCTGCACTCCAGCTAAAATTAGCTGTAGCAACGTTTAGCTCCAACTGTGGAGAAACGAACCAGCCAAATTAGTTAACTGTTCTTGTGAGAACTGAGAGGGCACTATAATATGCATGCTTCTCCAACCATGCGTGTGTATATCGCCACATAATAAGACTAGGGCTGAGTACATGTTTTCTCGCATAACAAGAAACATAGGGAAAGTTTTTGCTGGAAAGTTCAGCAAAGGGCAGATTAGTTTTGTAAGAATTTCAGTGGGAGAGAGCAGCCTTGCAGCACGTTGCAGCTTAAGGTAAATACCGTCTGCAGAGGCGTAAACTTTGTTGGTTCACCAGCTTGTGTCCACTGTAAACTCGATCGGCCTTGGGTAATCTTGCGCTCAAATTTGTCACTTGACTAACCATCCACCGTAGACTTGATTGTCATCCTAAATAGTACCGAACTTTGAACCGGAATCGGACGATTTTCGTAGTACTGACAACATCATAACGTATGTGTAGGAGCAATTTTGTAAAGAAACGTCCAATTAAAGTTTCATATTATTGTGCTTAGGATTAATGTAAAGAATCTTCCAATTAAACTTTCATTATATTGTGCTTAAGGTCAATGTTCTTTCAGAGAGTTAATATTTAACATTGTTGTGTATAAACTTATTTCACTTTTTGATGTTGGCAAGATGTGTTATCCATTGCGCCGTTTTTAGGTTGGCGAGTTGAAAACTGTGTGAAAAGCTATAATGTGGTGAGAAATATTGCGACATTAAACTTGTCATTTCACCTCACACAGTTGTTCTCAATTCAAGATTAAGCAAGCAAAAACAAACCCCCCTCAACCTAACAAGGTCAGTTAGGTGACCGGTAGGTGCCTATTTTCCTGACGGCCGCTTGGATAGGGGCGTGGTTGGCGGCGTTTTTGGCGCTGCTGGCGTCGTTCTGAACATGTGTGGGGCCGCGTGGAATGAGAGCATTGAGTCTCGGGCTCACCAGCACTTGAGGTGGAGTCTTTGACTGACCAGCAGGCGCGCCAGGCAAAGCAGACGGGAGTTGGACTACGAGCGGTGGACGACATTATGTTAGTGGTGAGACAGCCGCCCAGAGTTCGCAGGGCCTGTCCTGAAACCTTGCACGCCGGAATCAGGGTCGTTCATGCTGCCCGGTGGCTGCTGTGGAGCTGTTGGAGGCTGTGAGGCGATGAATAGCCAAGAACAGGAAGCCTTCTCGCAGCTGCTACTCGAAGGGGCACCTAACTAACGGTCAGAAAGAGGCGTGGCTCCTGTCTGGATCCCGACTGTCTCGTGGGACGATTGGTTTCTGTTTCTTTTGCTAGGCAAATCTTATCCTAGTTTAGCTGTAAAGTATACAGAGTTTTTCAGAAGTGATGGTTAATAATTCACACTTGGAAAGTACAGGCCAAAAGTACCTAAAAAGTACCAATAAACATGGATCCACAAATCAACCGTTGTCGAGATGCAACATATTTTCTGTTGCGGTTCATCAGTGTCCAGGAACACATGGCACCTCTAAACGTTAAAGTAGCTGTTCGAATTGTTGTCCATGCGTCTGTATGCAACACTGAACTCGTCTCTGAAATGAGTTGCGAATCCTCTCAGACAATCCTGGGGGGATTCTGTAAATGCTGGAAGGCTGTTTCAATCTGCAAGCGTAGTTTCTAAGAGAGTTGACGTCGGTAGGGTAGACCAGACCTTACACGTGAGCATATACACAGAAACCCACGGGATTTAAATCCGGAGACCTTGAAGACTATGGCACAGGCCCTCCTCTACCTATACAATATTGACCATACGTCCGAGCCGGCCGTTTTGGCCGAGCGGTGCTAGGCGCTTCAGTCCGGAACAGCGCGACTGCTACGGTCGCAGGTTCGAATCCTGCCTCGGGCATGGATGTGTGTGATGTCCTTAGTTAGGTTTAAGTAGTTCTAAGTTCTAGGGGACTGATGACCTCAGATGTTAAGTCCCATAGTGCTCAGAGCCATTTGAACCATACGTCCGAGTTAGAGGCCGGCGCACTCGTAAATGAACATGTGTTGAAGCATCGTCATGCATGAACCACATGTTCAGGCGTTGGTTCAGTGGGACATCATCATGTACATCTAGAAGCACATTCCGCAGAAACCACGTGTACTGCTGTTTGGTTAGTCGTGGTAGGAAATGTCCAATTGCGTGGTCTCCGAGCAGTCCTGCCCAGACATTCAACGAAGAACGCTGCTGATGTTGCGTTAGGACTGACATCTACCCAAATGTTCCAGTTATGGTAGTTAATACCGCCACCCGTAAATTCCATCTCATCCGCGAACTGAATACTGTTTATAGACATGGGATTCAGGGTACAGTATTGTTGCACCCACTGGCGGGAATTCTCTCCAGGAGGGAAGCCTGCGTCGTTGTTGGCTCGCACTCGCTGGAGATGGTATGGATAGAGTACTTGCCGATGAAAAATTCCCCACACTTCACTGCGACTCACTACACGGTCTTGCGTAGCAATCCTCCTTGTTCAAGTACTCGGGCGTTCGTGTAAAATGCATAACACCCTTTCCTCAACATCGGTGTTATGGATCTGGGTCGGTCTTTTCTTACGTGGTGTGCGAAACTACCGGTTTCTCGAAGGCGCTGATGTAACCGCCTGAATGTGCGCGTTTCGTTTGCCTGCGGGGAGCAAAAGCTTCTTATACGATACTGCAGCCTCAAGGGCACTGCCATTCGCTTTGCCATACATTAAGTGCGTTTCCGCGTACTCTTCATTGGTGTAACCTCTGTCCACGGTGCCTGCACGTTCCTAATTGATTGACGGGCTGGTACGGCACATTGCACGGAAGGAGAAAGGGAAGTAGTTGCGCATGCGTAAACAAACAGATAGTAGATCGCACACCTTGAGATACCAATGTAAATAAGACTAGTGATAAAGTTAATATCAAAACTGGGCACCACGAAGTAGACGAACTGAAGGAATTCTAATAACGTTTAAGCAAAACAATGGCAGACGAAGCAAGGAAGACATAAAAAGCAGACTATCACAAGCAAAGAGGGCACTCCTGGCAAAAAAATTTGCTACTATCAAACATTGGACTTAATTTTTTAAAATGTATGAGAATTCACCTCTCGGCACAGTACTGTATGGAAATAGATCACATACAGCGGCAGAGCTGAAGAAGAAGACATTCAATGCATTTCAGATGTGGTGCTGTGTAAGGAAAAGATAAGAACGAGGACATTCCCCGCAGAATTGGCGATGGTAGATATTACCATGAAGAAGGGTCGGGTGATAGGACAGGTATTAAGACATCAGGGTATTGCTTCCAGAGCATAACTTCCATTGTACTAGAGGGAACTCTAGCGTGGAAAAATTGTAACAGAGATTCGTATACATGGTGTTACAAAAAGGTACGGGCAAACTTTCAGGAAACATTCCTCACACACAAAGAAAGAAAATATGTTATGTGGACATGTGTCCGGATACGCTTACTTTCCATGTTAGAGCCCATTTTATTACTTCTCTTCAAATCACATTAATCATGGAATGGAAACACACAGCAACAGAACGTACCAGCGTGACTTCTAACACTTTGTTACAGGAAATGTTCAAAATGTCCTCCGTTAGCGAGGATACATGCATCCACCCTCCGTCGCATGGAATCCCTGATGCGCTGATGCAGCCCTGGAGAATGGCGTATTGTATCACAGCCGTCCACAATATGAGCACGAAGAGTCTCTACATTTGGTAACGGGGTTGCGTAGACAAGAGCTTTCAAATGCCCCATAAATGAAAGTCAAGAGGGTTGAGGTCAGGAGAGCGTGGAGGCCATGGAATTGGTCCGCCTCTACCAATCCATCGGTCACCGAATCTGTTGTTGAGGAGCGTAGGAACACTTCGACTGAAATGTGCAGGAGCTCCATCGTGCATGAACCACATGTTGTGTCGTACTTGTAAAGGCACATGTTCTAGCAGCACAGGTAGAGTATCCGGTATGAAATCATGATAACGTGCTCCATTGAGCGTAGGTGGAAGAACATGGGGCCCAATCAAGACATCACCAACAATGCCTGCCCAAACGTTCACAGAAAATCAGTGTTGATGACGTGATTGCACAATTGCGTGCGGATTCTCGTCAGCCTACACATGTTGATTGTGAAAATTTACAATTTGATCACGTTGGAATGAAGCCTCACCCGCAAAGAGAACATTTGCACTGAAATGAGGATTGACACATTGTTGGATGAACCATTCGCAGAAGTGTACCCGTGGAGGCCAATCAGCAACTGATAGTGCCTGCACACGCTGTACGTGGTACGGAAACAACTGGTTCTCCGTAGCACTCTCCATACAGTGACATGGTCAACGTTACCTTGTACAGCAGCAACTTCTCTGACGCTGACATTAGGGTATCGTCAACTGCACGAAGAATTGCCTCGTCCATTGCAGATGTCCTCGTCGTTCTAGATCTTCCCCAGTCGCGGGTCATAGGCTGGAATGTTCCGTGCTCCCTAAGACGCCGATCAATTGCTTCTAACGTCTTCCTGTCGGGACACCTTCGTTCTGGAAATGTGTCTCGATACAAACGTACCGCGCCACGGCTATTGCCCCTTGCTAATCCAAACATCAAATAGGCAAATGCCAACTCTGCATTTGTAAACATTGCACTGACTGCAAAACCACGTTCGTGATGAACACTAACCTGTTGATGCTACGTACTGATGTGCTTGATGCTAGTACTGTAGAGCAATAAGTCGCATGTCAACACAAGCACCGAAGTCAACATTACATTCCTTCAATTGGGTCAACTGGCGGTGAATCGAGGAAGTACAGTACATACTGACGAAACTAAAATGAGTTCTAACATGGATATTAAGCGTTTCCGGACACATGTCCACATAACATCTTTTCTTTATTTTTGTGTGAGGAACGTTCCCTGAAAGTTTGGCCGTACCTTTTTGTAACACCCTGTATATCTAACAAATAACTGAGGACTGTTTGTTAGCTCTACAATCGGGTAATGGAGTTGGCACAGAATGGAAGTCGTGCTGAGCCTATCAAGCCAGTCAGAGGACTGTTGACTCAAGGAAAAGAAATTGGCAATAGCTGTGCAAAGATCATTCTAGAAAGTTAGTTTGCTAGAAGTTGGCATCTCGTAACGGCCAACTTCACATTGCATGTGAATCTCTGAGGGTAACAGCATTGAAGGTACTGCAAAGAGTGGTTGTTTTGGAAACTTTTATCTTAGTGATAGTAACTTTTTAATGCAACTTGGTATTGACTCGTAAATATCAGGGAAAGTACCTCTAGACCTGTGTTCATTATCTATGTATCGTTATTGGCCATATCTGCATCTTACATAAAATTGGATTGTAAATTAACCAACTCGGTAGTTGCTGAAGTCTCTAAAATAATTTTTAGCCTGAAGTGATTCACTTACTTTTGTACAATGAATTCTAAAATATTATCGTTATCCCTTGCAGGTATGGCTTCAAATGGTCAAATATAATTTCAACAGTTATTTAAAGCGTGCCACTATCTTCTTTACTTGCAATTTTCCTTTAACAACTTACGCTATATTCGTTTGTGTGTAATGGAGTTAATTCTTAACGCATTTTAGTGGAATAAACAATGTCGCTTTTATACACTATTTACTTTACTAACTTGCCTCTGAAGACCATTTCAAGCTTGCCAGCTGCCCGCCAATCACTGCAGGCCACTAATGCACACTCCTAGTGCTCTGCATTTTACGCCAATACCGATACTACTCTTCTCCATATTTGGTTTCCCTCTTCTCTAGCCTCGGGGTAAAGACAAGTCCGCCCTCCAGGTAAGCAACATCCATTACAGATTAGCCACGCCCCGTACTGATTACCGATCGCACAGGATACATAGCTCCTCAGCGCACCACGTTCCAGCTGAACTTCTGTCTTGGTTTGCTGGCCACCAACCAACTGTGGCCTGCCTCAATTGCTGGCTGAGTCGAAAACTTGGGACTGCATCATTACACCCGCGACAAGTCCAGACAATCCCTCATACCAGGGTCAACGCCGCCCCATCGCTCGTTTGCCACTAGTCACAGCAGCTTCCAGTGGAGGCAAGTTGTATTTTCCTCTAGGTCCTCTAGGTCCAGTCCCGACATCCTTGGCTGTAAACACGAGACCCGACTGCTGGGGACGTGGCACAGTATCGACGGCCTTTCCATCATGGCCGCGGTAATGGCCTGATCGATGGTCGTTCCATCCTAGCCCCGCTACTGACCTCAAGAAAATACAGGGTTATTACAAATGATTGAAGCGATTTCACAGCTCTACAATAACTTTATTATTTGAGATATTTTCACAATGCTTTGCACACACACACAAAAACTCAAAAAGTTTTTTTAGGCATTCACAAATGTTCGATATGTGCCCCTTTAGTGATTCGGTTGACATCAAGCTGGAAATCAAGTTCCTCCCACACTCGGCGCAGCATGTCCCCATCAATGAGTTCGAAAGCATCGTTGATGCGAGCTCGCAGTTCTGGCACGTTTCTTGGTAGAGGAGGTTTAAACACTGAATCTTTCACATAACCCGAAGAAAGAAATCGCATGGGGTTAAGTCGGGAGAGCGTGGAGGCCATGACATGAATTGCTGATCATGATCTCCACCACAACCGATCCATCGGTTTTCCATTCTCCCGTTTAAGAAATGCCAAACATCATGATGGAAGTGCGGTGGAACACCATCCTGTTGAAAGATGAAGTCGGCGCTGTCGGTCTCCAGTTGTGGCATGAGCCAATTTTCCAGCATGTCCAGAAGGTTTTTTTCGCAGAAGAAAAAGGGACCGTAAACTTTAAACCGTGAGATTGCACAAAACACGTTAAGTTTTGGTGAATTGCGAATTTGCTGCACGAATGCGTGAGGATTCTCTACCGCCCAGATTCGCACATTGTGTCTGTTTACTTCACCATTAAGAAAAAAATGTTGCTTCATCACTGAAAACAAGTTTCGCACTGAACGCATCCTCTTCCATGAGCTGTTGCAACCGCGCCGAAAATTCAAAGCGTTTGACTTTGTCATCGGGTGTCAGGTGGTTCAAATGGCTCTGAGCACTATGGGACTCAACTGCTGAGGTCATTAGTCCCCTAGAACTTAGAACTAGTTAAACCTAACTAACCTAAGGACATCACAAACATCCATGCCCGAGGCAGGATTCGAACCTGCGACCGTAGCGGTCTTGCGGTTCCAGACTGCAGCGCCTTTAACCGCACGGCCACTTCGGCCGGCTCGGGTGTCAGGGCTTGTAGCAATTGTAAACGGTAAGGCTTCTGCTTTAGCCTTTTCCGTAAGATTTTCCAAACCGTCGGCTGTGGTACGTTTAGCTCCCTGCTTGCTTTATTCGTCGAATTCCGCGGGCCATGCGTGAAACTTGCCCGCACGCGTTCAACCGTTTCTTCGCTCACTGCAGGCCGACCCGTTGATTTCCCCTTACAGAGGCATCCAGAAGCTTTAAACTGCGCATACCATCGCCGAATGGAGTTAGCACTTGGTGGATCTTTGTTGAACTTTGTCCTGAAGTGTCGTGGCACTGTTATGACTGACTGATGTGAGTGCATTTCAAGCACGACATACGCTTTCTCGGCTCCTGTCGCCATTTTGTCTCACTGCGCTCTCGAGCACTCTGGCGGCAGAATCCTGAAGTGCGGCTTCAGCCGAACAAAACTTAATGAGTTTTTCTACGTATCTGTAGTGTGTCGTGACCATATGTCAATGAATGGAGCTACAGTGAATTTATGAAATCGCTTCAATCATTTGTAATAGCCCTGTATTGATAGTTCCAAGTGGAGCAGCCCACTTTTCTCTTACTCTGACACATCAATGCCAAGACAATTACTGGGGCAATCTCATCAATACTGATCTTTGGCCCCAATGACGCACCATATGCTTTAAATGTATTCGCATTTGCGATTGTGGACTACTCTCAGCTGTGTAATGGAATGACGACAATGAAAATCTGTGCTAAGTCGGGACTCAAACACGGAAATCCCACTAATTACCTGACCGTTAGGCTATCCGAACACGACTCACGGCCAGACCCAAATTTCCATATGTCGTGAACTATGTGTCTAATACTCGTACCTCCATTATGTGTGTTCCTGTTCAGAGAAGACATTATACGTGAAAGTCGCTTGTCCGACGTCGACGGATAAATAGAATAATTTCACCGTCTGTTTTGTTTCGAATTACGATGCAATAATGTCGGGAGTAGACAACATTCCATTAGAACTGCTGACGGCCTTGGGAGAGCCAGGCCTGACAAAACTCTACCATCTGGTGAGCAAATGTATGAGACAGGTGAAATACCCTCAGACTTCAAGAAGAATATAATAATTCCAATCCCAAAGAAAGCAGGTGTTGACAGATGTGAAAATTACCGAACTATCAGTTTAATAAGTCACAGCTGCAAAATACTAATGCGAATTCTTTACAGACGAATGGAAAAACTGGTAGAAGCGGACCTCGGGGGAAGATCAGTTTGGATTCCGTAGAAATGTTGGAACACGTGAGGCAATACTAACCTTACGACTTATCTTAGAAGAAAGATTAAGAAAAGGCAAACCTACGTTTCTAGCATTTGTAGACTTAGAGAAAGCTTTTGATAATGTTAACTGGAATACTCTCTTTCAAATTCTGAAGGTGGCAGGGGTAAAATACAGGGAGCGAAAGGCTATTTACAATTTGTACAGAAACCAGATGGCAGTTATAAGAGTCGAGGGGCATGAAAGGGAAGCAGTGGTTGGGAAGGGAGTGAGACAGGGTTGTAGCCTCTCCCCGATGTTATTCAATCTGTATATTGAGCAAGCAGTAAAGGAAACAAAAGAAAAATTCGGAGTAGATATTAAAATTCATGGAGAAGAAGTAAAAACTTTGAGGTTCGCCGATGACATTGTAATTCTGTCAGAGACAGCAAAGGACTTGGAAGAGCAGTTGAACGGAATGGACAGTGTCTTGAAAGGAGGATATAAAATGAACATCAACAAAAGCAAAACGAGGATAATGGAATGTAGTCAAATTAAATCGGGTGATGCTGAGGGAATTAGATTAGGAAATGAGACACTTAAAGTAGCAAAGGAGTTCTGCTATTTAGGGAGTAAAATAACTGATGATCGTCTAAGTAGAGAGGATATAAAATGTAAACTGGCAATGGCAAGGAAATCGTTTCTGAAGAAGAGAAATTTGTTAACATCAAGTATAGATTTAAGTGTCAGGAAGTCGTTTCTGAAAGTATTTGTATGGAGTGTAGCCATGTATGGAAGTGAAACGTGGACGATAAATAGTTTAGACAAGAAGAGAATAGAAGCTTTCGAAATGTGGTGCTACAGAAGAATGCTGAAGATAAGGTGGGTATATCACGTAACTAATGAGGAGGTATTGAATAGGATTGGGGAGAAGAGAAGTTTGTGGCACAACTTGACTAGAAGAAGGGATCGGTTGGTAGGACATGTTTTGAGGCATCAAGGGATCACAAATTTAGCATTGGAGGGCAGCGTGGAGGATAAAAATCGTAGAGGGAGACCAAGAGGTGAATACACTAAGCATATTCAGAAGGATGTAGGTTGCAGTAGGTACTGGGAGATGAAGAAGCTTGCGCAGGACAGAGTAGCATGGAGAGCTGCATCAAACCAGTCTCAGGACTGAAGACCACAACAACAACAACAATGTCGGACGTGCATGTATGTCCGAAGGAAGTTTGCACCGTACTTCTCAACACTGCCACTGCAATATGGTATGGTGTCGAATCGCCATATGCTTCTCCACTGCGTGCCGCTCTTCTACCACGGTGGTGACGCTGGCCGGCAGTTGGTGTTGCAGGTATGACTTTGCGCAGCGGACTGACTTCCACCAGACCATGCCGCCACTGCTGGATACAAAACGGTTCTGCTGCAGTACAACACTCCGCCTACCCAGCCATCTGGCCAAAACTGCGAGTGCCACAGCAGTGCAGTCACGACCGGTTACGCAGACAGGATGAAGAACGTGGCACGAATTTGAAATTCATGATACAGTCTCCACCGTGCAAATGCGGCCACTACCCGCCCTTACAATAAAAGAGGGAAAACAAACACTGAAATCATAACAATAGCTACAGCAGCATGTGTAACACAACAAACACGACAAACGATGGCAGTGACATACCACCCCGATACACACGTAAAACACACAGTGTCTTCGTGCTGTCCTAGTTCACAACAGGGACTGGAAATCACCCCTTGCTGTGCCCACCTGCGAAATGAAATTTCCACCAAGAACCAAACAGCCTCCTAGAATTTCAAAAGATCATACCAGTCCATCCTGATACCCTGCACAGATGACACAGGCAATAAATACTAATTACAACTTCTGCCCGCCCTGTAGTTTCAGGTACAATGTGGTGCCCGGAACTTCAAACATTTAAAACTGTTTGCACAACTATTAATAAATAAAACATGACATTTTTTCTTTTTTACATTCATTATCAAAATGTGTATGCTAAACTGCATGCTGTATATGCTCAGTGTGTCCACCCTGTTGATATACAACTTCTTCGAGACGAACTGTAACGTTTCCCATTACCCTATGACAAAAGTCTCCTGTGATACCCTTGAAATCTGTTGTGATAGCCGCTCGCTGTGGAATTAGATTACGTGGTCTGTTATGGTAGACTGATTGCTTTAAGTTTTCCAGCAACAAATAAATACAGGGATTAATAACAAAGCTGTGATTCCTGAGTTTCTCCCGGCGTATTTGATAATCAAAATATCTACGGGTGTACTGCCGGTCTACAGTGTCCAACGGGCACAATATTTCGGCGATCAGACATTTCGCCATCATCAGGTGAACTGACGGACTGAGCTCCGGTGAACGTGCCGGCACGGAGGTCCGTACGCTATGGCTACTCAGGGGGAACTGGGTTCGGTCGCGGCGGCGGCTGATTTAAATACCCTCCGCCCGCGGCGCGCTCACTCCGTCGTCCGCGCCCCGCGCCACGGGCGCGCGGTGGAACAGAGTCGCCATGGGCAGCCAACTCTCACCGGTGGTAGCGACTTTGTACATGGAGAACTTCGAGGAGGAAGCCCTGTCGTCATCGAATGGAAACCTACTTGCTTTTTCCGTTACGTGGACGACACGTTCGTCATCTGGCCACATGGTATGGATAAACTCCTTGACTTCCTTACACATCTAAACTCCATACACCAACATCAAATTCACTATGAAACGGAGGGTAAATTACCTTTCAAAAAAATGGCTCTGAGCACTATGCGACTTAACTGCTGAAGTCATCAGTCGCCTAGAACTTAGAACGAATTAAACCTAACTAACCTAAGGACAACACACACATCCAAGCACGAGGCAGGATTCGAACCTCCGACCGTAGCGGTCGCTCCAGACTGTAGCGCCCAGAACCGTACGGCCAAATTACCTTTCCTTGACGTCTTGGTCAAGAGAAGGGCTGACGGCACCCTAGGTCGTGGGGTGTATCGGAAGACAACGCACACTGATCTGTATTTGCACGCAGACAGCTGCCACCACCCTTCAGAGAGGAATGGGGTACTTAAAACTCTAGTAAATAGGGCGCGCACTATCTCTGACGCAGAGAGTCTACCCCAGGAATTGGAACATCTGAGAACTGTATTTCGAAAAAATGGGTACTCAGAGTGGCAGATTCAACGTGCTCTCCGCCCAACCACTGCAGCACAACCTGTTGAGATGGATGAAGTCACGAGGGAGGAGGTAGGCACTGCATTTATTCCATACACAGGCACACTCTCGGGGAAAATCGCCCGCATTCTGAAGAAACACCGGGTCGGAACTGTGTTTTGTCCTCCAAATAAAACCCGTGCACTGGTGGGGAGCGCCAAAGATGACCTCGGTTTGAGGAAGGCCGGCGTGTACCAGATTCCGTGTCAATGTGGCAAGTCGTATATTGGTCAGACGATGCGTACCGTCGAGGATCGATGCCGTGAACACCAGAGGCACACTCGACTGATGTATCCGAGCAAGTCGGCGGTGGCTGAACATTGTTTGTCGGAAAATCACGCCATGGATTATGAACGCACGAGGATTCTGGTACAGACGTCGAGATACTGGGACAGCGTTGTTAGAGAGGCCATCGAAATTCGCACCAATGACGACCTCATAAACCGTGACTGTGGCTATAATCTTAGCAAGGCTTGGGAACCAGCGATTGGGTTAATCAAGAGTAAATCGAGCAAACGTGTAGTTGTGACGACCACGGCGGACAGAGCCATCACACCGACGTCACCTCAGACGCCGTCGCAATCTGTTCCACCGCGCGACCGTGGCGCGGGGCGCGGACGGCGGAGTGAGCGCGCCGCGGGCGGAGGGTATTTAAATCGGCCGCCGCCGCGACCGAACCCAGTTCCCCCTGAGCAGCCATAGCGTACGGATCTCCGTGCCGGCACGTTCACAGGAGCTCAGTCCGTCAGTTCACCTGATGATGGCGACATGTCTGATCGCCGAAATATTGTGCCCGTTGGACACTGTAGACCGGCAGTACACCCGTGGATATTTTGATTAATAACAAAGCTGTTTGGTGCTCACACTGAACCGCCCTGAAAACTTTCTTGTTGTTGATGGGACATCACATAGTGCCCGAATGTTCGTACAGGAGATCCAGAATGACTTTTACTGTATGACGAACTCTGCGGCAGGAAATTGTTCTGGTACATTTCCATGTAGCGGACACTGTTGGCTGTGCCATTGAAAGATATTGGCCCAGTGATTCCGCTGGCTGGAAATGGCACCATTCACATTAGGTTCTTGTTCATAACTTTCAATCTCGTGTAAAACATCACAAGCTCCTCATACTGAAAATGTAATATTCTGCTACCGTGTGAATGTACACCTCATAAGAGCATCATTTGTTATGAAACACAGCATCATTGTTTGCAATAGCCGAATTCACAAACAGTAATCGTCGTGACTTGTCAATTTCTGGTGTTACAGGCTCATTTCGTGTGGGAATAATTTTACGTCAGCATGATTCTCTGAACAGAAGTCGTGAAAGGTGCAATTTTTCTGAAGCTCGTATCGTGAAATTCGTAGGATTTAATGTCAATGGACGTCAGTCGATATCCTCTGGAATATGGACTGTGTCTTCACGAGATTGCTTCTACCCTAAAATACTGCCGCCAGTTTCAGAGTTTGTGCTTAGTCTACACACTGCCTGTTTATGGGGGATCAAAATCGTACTAAAATGAAGACGAAAGCGTACCTGAGTCTCTGCTATACTCTTCGTATCTACGAGGGCAGTTCATTAAGTAATGCAACACATTTTTTTTTCTCGGCCAATTTTGGTTGAAAAAACCGGAAATTTCTTGTGGAATATTTTCAAACATTCCCGCTTCGTCTCGTATAGTTTCATTGACTTCCGACAGGTGGCAGCGCTGTACGGAGCTGTTAAAATGGCGTCTGTAACGGATGTGCGTTGCAAACAACGGGCAGTGATCGAGTTTCTTTTGGCGGAAAACCAGGGCATCTCAGATATTCATAGGCGCTTGCAGAATGTCTACGGTGATCTGGCAGTGGACAAAAGTACGGTGAGTCGTTGGGCAAAGCGTGTGTCATCATCGCCGCAATGTCAAGCAAGACTGTCTGATCTCCCGCGTGCGGGCCGGCCGTGCACAGCTGTGACTCCTGCAATGGCGGAGCGTGAGAACACACTCGTTCGAGATGAGCGACGGATCACCATCAAACAACTCAGTGCTCAACTTGACATCTCTGTTGGTAGTGCTGTCACAATTGTTCACCAGTTGGGATATTCAAAGGTTTGTTCCCGCTGGGTCCCTCGTTGTCTAACCGAACACCATAAAGAGCAAAGGAGAACCATCTGTGAGGAATTGCTTGCTCGTCATGTGGCTGAGGGTGACAATTTCTTGTCAAAGATTGTTACAGGCGATGAAACATGGGTTCATCACTTCGAAACTGAAACAAAACGGCAATCAATGGAGTGGCGCCACACCCACTCCCCTACCAAGAAAAAGTTTAAAGCCATACCCTCAGCCGGTAAAGTCATGGTTACAGTCTTCTGGGACGCTGAAGGGGTTATTCTGTTCGATGTCCTTCCCCATGGTCAAACGATCAACTCTGAAGTGTATTGTGCTACTCTTCAGAAATTGAAGAAACGACTTCAGCGTGTTCGTAGGCACAAAAATCAGAACGAACTTCTCCTTCTTCATGACAACGCAAGACCTCACACAAGTCTTCGCACCCGAGAGGAGCTCACAAAACTTCAGTGGACTGTTCTTCCTCATGCACCCTACAGCCCCGATCTCGCACCGTCGGATTTCCATATGTTTGGCCCAATGAAGGACGCAATCCGTGGGACGCACTACGCGGATGATGAATAAGTTATTGATGCAGTACGACGTTGGCTCCGACATCGACCAGTGGAATGGTACCGTGCAGGCATACAGGCCCTCATTTCAAGGTGGCGTAAGGCCGTAGCATTGAATGGAGATTACGTTGAAAAATAGTGTTGTGTAGCTAAAAGATTGGGGAATAACCTGGTGTATTTCAATGCTGAATAAAACAACCCCTGTTTCAGAAAAAAAATGTGTTGCATTACTTATTGAACTGCCCTCGTACATAAACCAACACAGTCTTGTGATTCTTCAGTTTGTCCCATCATATTTCTTGCTCGAACAGCCCACGAGTGTACTACCGGTCCATCGTGTCCAACGGGCACAATACTTCAGCGATCAGACATGTCACCATCGCCAGGTGCGCCGACGAACTCAGTTACTGAGGGCGGGCGGCCATCTTAAATCCCCTCCCCTCGCGAGGAGTTCTCTGCACGGTCCTCGCCTGCGCGTCAGCGTTCGCAGAGACGCTGGCGTCGGCGTCTGTGGTGGCGTGGGTGTAATTGCCCTAGTCGCCGGTTCGTTTCCTTTGCTGAGAGTCTTTTTAATTAGGCTCAAAGCAGGTTCCCATGCCCCGCTGAGGTTGTAGCCGCAATCTCGTTTGATGAGTCCGTCCCTGGTACGAATTTCGATAGCTCTCTAACGACGCTGTCCTAGTATTTAGATGTCTGTGCAAAGACCCTGGTATGTTGGTAGTCCATTTCGTGATTTTCGGACAAACAGTGCTCTGCGACCGCCGAGTTGCTGGGGTACCCAAGACGATTGTGCCTCTGATGTTCTCGGCAACGATCTTCGATAGTGCGCACTGTCTGTCCAATATAAGTCTTCCAATATTGACACGGATCTGGTATATCCATTTTAATCCCAAAGAAAGCAGGTGTTGACAGATGTGAAAATTACCGAACTATCAGTTTAATAAGTCACAGCTGCAAAATACTAACGCGAATTCTTTACAGACGAATGGAAAAACTGGTAGAAGCGGACCTCGGGGAAGATCAGTTTGGATTCCGTAGAAATGTTGGAACACGTGAGGCAATACTAACCTTACGACTTATCTTAGAAGAAAGATTAAGAAAAGGCAAACCTACGTTTCTAGCATTTGTAGACTTAGAGAAAGCTTTTGACAACGTTAACTGGAAAACTCTCTTTCAAATTCTGAAGGTGGCAGGGGTAAAATACAGGGAGCGAAAGGCTATTTACAATTTGTACAGAAACCAGATGGCAGTTATAAAAGTCGAGGGGCATGAAAGGGAAGCAGTGGTTGGGAAAGGAGTGAGACAGGGTTGTAGCCTATCCCCGATGTTATTATATCTGTATATTGAGCAAGCAGTAAAGGAAACAAAAGAAAAATTCGGAGTAGGTATTAAAATTCATGGAGAAGAAGTAAAAACTTTGAGGTTCGCCGATGACATTGTAATTCTGTCAGAGACAGCAAAGGACTTGGAAGAGCAGTTGAACGGAATGGATGGTGTCTTGAAGGGAGGATATAAGATGAACATCAACAAAAGCAAAACGAGGATAATGGAATGTAGTCACATTAAATCGGGTGATGCTGAGGGAATTTGATTAGGAAATGAGACACTTAAAGTAGTAAAGGAGTTTTGCTATTTAGGGAGTAAAATAACTGATGATGGTCGAAGTAGAGAGGATATAAAATGTAGACTGGCAATGGCAAGGAAATCGTTTCTGAAGAAGAGAAATTTGTTAACATCGAGTATAGATTTAAGTGTCAGGAAGTCGTTTCTGAAAGTATTTGTATGGAGTGTAGCCTTGTATGGAAGTGAAACATGGACGATAAATAGTATGGACAAGAAGAGAATAGAAGCTTTCGAAATGTGGTGCTACAGAAGAATGCTGAAGATAAGGTGGGTAGATCACGTAACTAATGAGGAGGTATTGAATAGGACTGGGGAGAAGAGAAGTTTGTGGCATAACTTGAAAAAAAGAAGGGATCGGTTGGTAGGACATGTTTTGAGGCATCAAGGGATCACAAATTTAGCATTGGAGGGCAGCATGGAGGGTAAAAATCGTAGACGGAGACCAAGAGATGAATACACTAAGCAGATTCAGAAGGATGTAGGTTGCAGTAGGTACTGGGAGATGAAGAAACTTGCACAGGATAGAGGAGCATGGAGAGCTGCATCAAACCAGTCTCAGGACTGAAGACCACAACAACAACAACTGGTATATGCCGGCCTTCCGCAAACCGAGATCGTCTTTCACACTTCCCAATAATGCTCGTGTTTTTTTTGGTGGGCCAAAGACAGTTCCTACTCGGTGTTTCCTCAATATTTTTTTCTCGGCCAGTTTCGGTTGAAAAAATTCGGAATTTTTTCTGGGATATAGTGGACTATTTCTTCTTGAGCACCTACAGCGCCGATTGGTGGCGGTGCGACACGTTACCTTCAAAAAGATGTCTATAACAGAGGTGCGCTCAAAGCAGAGAGCTGTCGTTGAGGCGGGCGTGAGTCTGGGATAGGACTTGCCCACTTGAAGAGGTCTCCCATCGTCCGAGGCTGCTGCATCCGACTGAGTCCGATTTCCCCTCCCCTATTGTGCGAGCATTCCTGGAGTAAGGAACGAGTGGGTAGAGTGCGTTCGACAGAGAGACGGGATTCTGGGCCGAGCGCGCAGAGCCAGCGGTCCGCCTTTAACATCCGAGGCAGGTAGTTTCTGTCTGGGGGACGGTGTAACACCCCAATTATAGAACCCATAACCAACACCCTTTTGTTGCAAAAAGAAATAGAAAAATCAGTCATCCTGTCAGTGATGACAGCCACTCACAATAAAATTTACACTCGTGACAGTTTAAGAAGAATGTTATGTAAATACTAATTCTTATCATAAGGAAAGGACTGAATGAAAGAATACCATATGATACGAAACAGAAACTTTAAAGAAAGAATTTAAAAAAATATTATTTGCGAAGGTTAAAGCCCAGACCATAAATTGACCAAAGATAACATTCCTCCTAGAAGAGAGTTGTAGCCACATCGAGCTGTAAGTTCGCTGTGACTACAGTGTAACTCGCCAATGAAGATGTTAACTTCACTTCTCTCTCGTACTCTTGCAATAGTAGTACGCATGTTAAGCGCTACTAGACTGTTTTAAAACCGATCTGAAGTTTAAAAGTTTTACCGTGTAGACTGGAAGTATTAGCCGGAAGTCGGACTGAAGTAAAATCATCTTTACCTTTCATACAGTTAACGGGATAATTGATATATGTAACTCGTGTGATTACTGACTGGTGATGGTACTTAGCCTTCGTGACACTTAATACTCAAAAACATCAAACGGACACAGAAAGAGACTGATCGCCGACATAAACTCAATTATTAGACTTGAGTAGGCAACAGGTAAACGCAATCACGAAGAACTTACAATTGCACCGTATTGTCAGAAGCTATCGTCAAAGTTGGAATTGCTGATGTTAACAAACTCAGTCCCGTGAATGATATATCGGTGTGTGTGCTCAGTGTAGGGACAAATAATTTCGAAGAACAATAAACTTTAATTCAACTTTAATTCTTCGTGTCGCATACATCGTTTAATGGACATGTAAATGTATTTGTGGAATTAACTGATTCATCGGATAACATAAAAGTGAAAAGTGATTTAGTGACAATTTAACTGTGAACAGCAACAAGTTTACACCGAAATACGACGTATTCTGAACTTTGCTCAAGGGTATGTTTTCTCTGGAATTACTTCGTGTAGTTGTTGAATACGTGACGTAGTGACGCCTTGACGACAGAATAATAGTAACAACTCAATATCCTCGCAAAATCATGTTGTGGCCTCGGCTTGGGTGATGGATTGATGATTCAAGACATTTTATTTTCAACGTTTGAATACCCATCCTCAAACCGGCCATAAGAACTACAGTCAGCAAGTTCGCGTAAACTGAAAAGTCTGTCGCGAACACCCGAAGGACTTTTGGTTATCATTTCAGATCAAGGGAGTCATCGCGTTATCGAGTGGTGCAGTGGCTATATTTATAAGTGGACAAGATCGATAGAGATCAAACACCATTGCTTTAATTACAAGCAAGGGCGGCGCACACACTCCGGCGTGCAGCTCCATCGAGACGTTGATATCAATTTTGACAGACAGTATCTGAAAAATAACCAAACCGCGCGAGGAGTTTGTTTTTATAATAGTTACGGATTGGCGTTCTCCTGATCGACGGACGCCGTTCCACGTCATCTCGACTGGGACAACCATCACCATCGAGCCGAGACAAAACGAGACGTCGCAACGGACACGCAACCTGTGTTGATGTTGGAGTATGGTCGATCACACTAACACCCGCAATACGACGGGTATTCAATAAGTAATGCCATAAATTCCTTTTCTTGGCCACTCCCTAGTGACTGCACCTAATACATCACAAATGAAAGCGAGACATACGTTCTCGCTTCCCGCGCCCGGTTTCCCGGGTTCGATTCCCGGCGGGGTCAGGGATTTTCTCTGCCTCGTGATGACTGGGTGTTGTGTGATGTCCTTAGATTAGTTAGGTTTAAGTAGTTCTAAGTTCTAGGGGACTGATGACCATAGATGTTAAGTCCGATAGTGCTGAGAGCCTTTTGCACCATTTTGAACCAAAGCGAGACATAATTCCTGAAGCTACAGCTACCGCCACAGAGGTAGCACAAACCGAAATCACACTCCGCTACGAATGCATTTGCAGAATGTGCGTGAAGTGGTGTTTAGGCTGGGGTTGAGGAGGCGCTGGCTTATTTTACGAGACAATTTATTAACAAAAAATGGTTCAAATGCCTCTGAGCACTATGGGACTCAACATCTATGGTCATCAGTCCCCTAGAACTTGGAACTAATTAAACCTAACTAACCTAAGGACATCACACAACACCCATTCATCACAAGGCAGAGAAACAATTTATTAACAGTATGAGTATGTTGACACATATACAATAATATCAATAGTACCTTATGCTGTCAATAATAAATCGAACTATTTTGCTCAGAGTCAGTCCTTATGTGCAAATGGCCATAATACAATTAGAAAATAAATAAAATACTTCCTAGGAAATACATGTACGACACAAATGCGTTTTGGACTATTTGAGACATGAGCGGGCACCAGTCAAGAACAATAGGAAACAGATCACAGTTTTCACGCTCTCTTCCCACGGCATGTGACAATCAGGCAACACTGTAAACACAGTACAATAAATGAACAAAATCGCAACTGGGTATACCTCTCCTGCCAAGGGCCTCCACTAGCAACTTATTACTGCTACATGTAAAAGGTCTACCGAGCTTAACTAGTCTTTCAACAACAGCGGCAACATAAAGTTCACAAAATTTTTAGCTATAGTTAAATATCTCTTCAGCATTATTCCAAATACAGAAGACTCTCATGTTCAGTGGTAGAGTACGCCCTCGACATGTAGATACGGAACGATACAAAAGCATTCCCTACAGCCCTGCCGCGTAATACCGCAGCTTGTTATAAAAACTTCTTATTCAGAACACATGCACTAGCCACTGACTGTCTTCAATATACACAATGCCTGCCGTACAACAATCTCAATTTCAATTAGAACCTGTTAGCTACTAACCAAAAATTTTAGCCACTAAAGTACACTCCAAGAGCTCAGTATCTTACAGCGGAAACGAAACCACTCTGCTCCATAACTGGCTTTTAATTGTTATGTTCTCTGGCCTCAGATAAAGACAGCCCTCCACGTAAGATTGTTCATGACAGCTCGGTCACAACCTGCATTGACTGTTGACAGTGCAGACTGTCCAGCTCTTCAGTACACCGCATACCAGCTGAACTTCTGTTTCAGCTGCTGGTCTCTCCAGCCAACTATGGACTGCTCCAACTGGTACCACCACACGGCACCCACCACGAGTCCAGAGAACGCATCGACCATGGCAGCGCTAGCCCACACTTGTCCACTGCCAGCTACCACAGTTTCTGGCAGAAGCTAAAGTTATAGTTGTGCCACATCTCCCCGAGGCCCAGCCCACGTCCACCGACAACGTCAGCCATAGCCGCATGACTGACTGCTGGTAATGCTCTATAGTATTGCCACTGCTGGCCCTGCTCGATCTTGGCCTGGCTACAGCGGCACCTAGGAGATGTTGACAATTGCAAGTGATGCAGCTTGTTATGACCAGACAAAATTACAGTCGTCTGGCCGTAACTGTGGGTTGTTTTATTCCTCTGGGATGGGGTCATTGGAAATACAACATGCGAAATATCAGTTCACTTTATTAACTGTATCAATAAAAAGACTTACTTACAAGGGAACCTCCCCATCGCACCCCCCTCAGATTTAGTTATAAGTTGGCACAGTGGATAGGCCTTGAAAAACTGAACACAGATCAATTGAGAAAACAGGAAGAAGTTGTGTGGAACTGTGAAAAAATAAGCAAAATATACAAACTGAGTAGTGCATGTCCCACATAGGCAACATCAAGGAGAACGTAAGCTGAGGAGCGCCGTGGTCCCGTGGTAGCGTGAGCAGCTGCTGAAGGAGAGGTCCTTGGATCAAGTCTTCCCACGAGTGAAAATTTTACTTTCTTTATTTTTGCATAGTTATTATCTGTCCGTTCGTTCATTGACGTCTCTGTTCACTGTAATAAGTTTAGTGTCTGTGTTTTGCGACCGCATCGCAAAACCGTGCGATTAGTAGACGAAAGGACGTGCCTCTCCAATCTGAACCGAAAACATTTGATCGCAAGGTCATAGCTCAACCGATTCCTCCACAGGAAAACACATCTGATATATTCTATACGACACTGGTGACGGCATGTGCGTCACTTGACAGGAATATGTTGTCGACCCACCTAACTTGTACACTTTGCAAATGGGTAAAAAGATTCTTCTACCTCGCCCGATTTAGGTTTTCTTGTGGATGTGATAATCACTCCCAAAAAAGTGATGAAAACATAAGAGTTTGTCACATAAACTGAAAATAAAAAATTAAAATTTTCACTCGATGGAAGATTTGAACCAAGGACCTTTCGTTCCGCAGCTGCTCACGTTACCACGAGACCACGACGCTCCTGCGGTCCCAGTGTTCATGATGTTGCCTATCTTCCCATGAACTACTCAGTTTGTATATTTAGCTTATTTTTTCACAGTTCCACACAACTTCTTCCTGTTTTCTCAATTGATCTGTGTTCAGTTTATCAAGGCCTATCCACTGTGCTAACTTATAACTAAATCTGAGGGGAGTGCGATGGGGAGGTTTCCGTGTTAGAATGAAATTTTCCCTCTTCAGCGGAGTGTGAGCTGGTATGACTCTTCCTGGCAGATTAAAACTGTGTGCCGGACCAAGGCTCGAACTCGGGACCCTTGCCTTTCACGGGCAAGCACTATACCGACTGAGCTACCCAATGCATCGCCCCAAAATGCAGAACTATTACAAACATACTGCCTCTGTTCGCTCTTATTATAACCTCTGCCAGGGCCAGTAATGTGTCTGCAACTCACGGACACTCGATCTCTTTCCTCCCATTGTCAAGACCCGGTTTAATTGAAGGTTGGAGGGATCAGATAGTGGTACCGAAAGTACCCTCCACCACAGACCATTAGGTGGCTTGCGGAGTATGATGTAGATGTAGACAGATGTAGATGAAGCAAATTCTTCAGTCTCAAAGAATCGAAGAGATTCTACTGTACGTTCCGTCAGGACTGGTACTTCCCTAGTGTCCACACCATTGGCAAAATCAAGGTAATCATCTCCTCCATGTTATTCAAATTTGTTTCTGACTAGACAGCCTCGTCACGCTGCTTTAGACCGTCTTAGAAAAAACAACCATTTTTTTGTCCACTGATTTAATACGACCATCTAATCCACTCGAACGGCTTTTGTGTCTCTATGTAAGTCTCTTGTAAGTCTCCCTCGGCTCGTCCATCTCTTTCCTCTGCTTTTCTACCTATTAGCTTTCTTCCTCGTTTTATGTCCTACCTTCCTGTGCTTGTTTCCTGCTGTCATTTGTTCTCAAGTGATTCATGTGAAAAGGTTTCCGACGTGTTTATGGTCACACGACGGGAACTGACAGATTTTTCAATGTGGAATGATACTTGGAGCTAGACGTACAGGAGTTTCCATTTCGAAAATCGTTAGTGCATGCAGTATTCCGTGATCCACAGTGTCAAGAGTGTGCCGAGAATATTAATTTTCAAGCTTACCTCTCACCACATCATAGCGGCCGACGATTTTTTTGACGACCGAGGCAGATAGTCAAGCAGCACTGGTTCAATAACTGCAGAAATCAATATGGAACGTACGCCACTGAAGCTTAAATCGTTATAGGAACAGAAAGCTGGGCTAAAGCCGGAGATAAATTCTGCCGAAATTTTTACAGAGGAGCAAATCGTGTTCAGAAAGGACAGATTAAATAAAGTAGGTGGTGGTGTGTTTGTTGGTAGTAGTTTATCTTCTAGTGAAGTTGAAATAGATAGTTCCTGCGAATTACTGCAGGTAGAGGTTATACTCAACAGCCGTACCAAAATAACAAAACTGTCTCCTTCTACCGAACCCCCCCCCCCCTCGACTCAGATGACACAATAGCTGAACGGTTCATAGAAAACTTGAATTCAATCTCATTACAAATAAGTATCCCACTCATACAGTTGTAATTGGTGGAGACTTCAATTTACCCTCGATTTGTTGGCGAAAATAAATGTTCAAAACCGGTGGAAGACAGAAAACATCTTCCGAAATTGTACTAAACACTTTCTGTGAGAATTACTTTGAACAGTTAGTTTATGAGCCCACACGAATTTAAATGGATGCGAAAACACACTTGAACTTTCAGCCACAAATAACCCTGATCTAATAGAGAGCGTCATGACGGATACAGGGATTAGTGAACACAAGGTCATTGTAGCGAGGCTCAAAACCATATCAACCAAAACCGCTAAAAATAAACGCAAAATATATCTATTTAAAACAGAAGATAAAATTTCGCTTGATGCCTTCCTAAGAGTGAGTCTCCACTCCTTCCAAGCTAATTATGTAAGTGTAGACCAGATATGGCTCCAATTCAAAGTTACAGTATCGATAGCAATAGATAGATTCATACCACTTAAATTAATAAGAGACGGGACTGATCCACCATGGTACACAAAATACGTCAGAACACTATTGCAGAAGCAACGAAAAAAACATGCCAAATTCAGAAGAATGCAAAATCCCCTAGACTGGCTAACTTTCACGGAAGCTCGAAATTTAGTGCGGGCTTCAATGCGAGATGCTTTTAATAGTTTACACAATGAAGCATTATCTCAAAATATGGTAGAAAACCCAAAGAGATTCTGGTCGTATGTTTAGTACACCAGTGACAAAAAACAGTCAATGCGATGGAAATGTTACCAAAGATGGTGCCACTATAGCGGAGTTGCTAAATACAGATTTCCGTAATTCCTTCACGAAAGAAGAGGAAGTAAATAGTCCAGAATTCGAAACCAGAACAGCTGTTAGCATGAGTGACATAAAAGTAGATATCTTAGGTGTTGCGAAACAACTCAGATCACTTAAGAAAGGCAAGTCTTCCGGTCTAGATGGTATACCAATCAGGTTCCTTTCAGAGTTTGCAGACAAAATAGCGCCTTTCTTAGCAATCATGTACAACCGCTCACTTGGCGAAAGGTCTGTTCCTAAAGACTGGAAAGTAGCACAGGCCACATCAATATTCAAGAAAGGAAGTAGGCATAACCCATTGAATTACAGACCCGTATCACTGACCTCAATTTGCAGTAGGATTTTGGAGCATACACTGTACTCGAACATTACGAATCACCTTGAAGAAAATGACTTATTGATACATAACCAACACGGATTCAGAAAATATCGTTCTTGTGCAACACAGCTATCTCTTTGTTTCCCATGAAGTAATGAGTGCTGTCGACAAGAGATCTCAGATCAATTCCATATTCCTAGATTTCCAGAAGTCTTTTTATACTGTTCCTCACAAGCGACTATTAATCAAATTGCGTGCGTATGGAGTATCGTCTCAGTTGTGTGACTGGATACGGGATTTCCTCTCAGAAAGGTTACAGTTCGTAGTAATAGACGGTAAATCATAGAATAGAACAAAAGTGATCTCTGGCGTTCCGCAAGGTAGTGCCAAAGGCCCTATGCTGTTTCTGATTTACATAAATGATCTAGGTGATAATCTGAGCAGCCCCCTTAGATTGTTTGCGGATGACGCTGTACTTTACCGTCTAGTAAAATCATCAGACGATTAATTCCAATTACAAAATGATCTAGAGAGAATTTCTGTATGGTGCGAAAAGTGGCAATTGGCACTAAACAAGGAAAGTGTGAGGCCATCCACATGGGTAATAAAATAAATCCGCTGAATTTTGGGTGTACGATAAATCGCACAAATCTAAGGGATGTCAATTCAACTAAATACCTAGGAATTACAATTATGAGCAACTTAAATTGAATAGACCACATAGAAAATATTGTGGGGAAGGCAAAACAAAGACTGCGCTTTGCTGGCAGGACATATAGAAGATACGAAAGCCCACTAAAGAGACAGCCTACATTACACTTGTCCGTCCTCTGCTGGAGTATTGCTGTGCGGTATGGGATCCTTACCAGGTGGGATTGACGAAGGACATTGAAGAGGTGCAAAGAAGGGCAGCTCGTTTCGTGTTATCGCACAATAGGGGTGAGAGTGTCACTGATATGAAACGCGAGTTGGGGTGGTAGTCACTGAAACAAAGGCGGTTTTCTTTGCGGCTAGATCTATTTACGAAATTTCAACTACCAACTTTCTCTTCCGAATGTGAAAATATTTTGTTGACACCTTCCTACGTAGGGAGAAATGATCATCATAGTAAAATAAGAGAAATAAGAGCTCGGAAGGAATGATTTAGTTGTTCCTTTTTCCCAAGCGCCATTCGAGAGTGGAATGGTAGAGAAGGTAGTATGAAAATGGTTCGATGAACCCTCTGCCAGGCACTTATGTGTGAATTGCAGAATAAAACATGTAGATGTAGATGTAGAACGTTTCCATTAGGCGTTAATGGGCTATGCAACGGACAACCGATGCAAGTGTCTTTGCTAACATCAGCACAAAATCGACTGCAGTGCCTTCCCTGGGTTCGTGACCATATCGATTGGACTCTAGACGACTGTAAAACCGTGATCTGATCAGATGGGTCCCAATTTCAGTTGGTATCAGCTGATGGTAAAAGGTTCGGGTGTGGCGCAGACCCCACTAAGCCATGGACCGATGTTGTCAACAAGGCACTGTGCGAGCTGCAGGTTTCTCAGTAAAGGCGTGCGCTATGTTTACATGGAATAGACCGGATCCTCTGGTCCAACTGATTCGATGATTGACTGTAAATGGTTATGTTCTGCAACTTGGAGTCCATTTGCAGCCATTAATGGACTTAATGTTCCCAAACAACGATGGAATTCTTATGGATGACTAAGCGGCATGTCACAGGGGCACAACTGATCGTGATTGGTTTGAAGAAGATTGTGGACAATTCGAGGCAATGGCTTGGCCACCCAGATCGCCTGACTTGAATTACATCGAGCAAAAGAGTGCTACCATGCGGCCACGCTAGCCATCGTAGTAAGGTGGCGTAAGGCCGTAGAATTGGACGGAGATTATTCTACAAGAAGGGTTTTGCAGCCAAAAGAGTGAGTATGCGAATCCTGAATAAAACCAATCTGATTTTAGAAAAAAGGTGTTGCATTAGTTATACCGAGTACCCATCGTACAAAACCAAACAAATAACTCAGGGTAAAATTCAAATCGGAGGTTATCTGTCTAACGACTTCCAGAAGCAACAAGAATTTAATTTTTGATATTCCATACAGTTACTGGCCAAATTTAAAAATTTGTTCAAGTGTTGTCATATTCAACTCATTAAGAGAATGTTCTAAGGTTCAGTTACAAACTGTGGGTACGTTTTTAGCCAGAAACGCATATTACTCGGACTATTTTCATCTAGTACTTCAGAATGAGAGCTCTTAGCTAGGTCCAGCAATCTGTACACATAATTTGACACATGTAAGAACTTTTTCTCGCTGACACCTACTGCAAAATGATGAAACAGGGAAAGTTTGTCGCTTACCACGTTTTCGCTGTGTGTAATACCTAAACAACTAACTGCCAGTATCATACATTTTTAATTTTTCTCATTATTAATTTGTATGAACATTTTCTCTTCTTTATTAGTAATAAGAAATTTGAACATTGCCGCATAAGGGAAAAAAATAGGCTTTTAAAATTATCTCTGTAATAGAAGAGAAATGCCCGGACAGTACTCGATTTCTTTAACAACTTTTGTTTCATGCTCGCTTAAGAGTACTTATGTTTAAGATCTCACATAAAAAGGACGTGCAATTTTTGCTCGTGCGTCAACAATGTGTATAGGAATTGCTATGTGTTATAAAAACGCAAGAAAGAATATATATATTAAAAATCATTATAGCAGCAAGAATATTTATATTTATTAGGCCGAAATATTCGTTCATAAACATGACTTTTGCCTGCATTCATAAGAAGAGGTAGTAATTTGTTCCATCTTGCATGATATCTTAAAATTTATATATGCTAATAATCAAGATTTAGTGGGTGCACTGCATGATCGGCAACCACAGAAAATTAGAGATAAATTAATGATATCAGTGCCACCTAATAGTGACTTATATTAAATACATATGTATAGTAACCGAACAATTGACTTTCTGTTAAGCACCAAGTTTGATGCAAAATCATTCTAAAAATCTCCATAGAGAGTATTTGTACATTGTACAGTGCATTGTATTTTTCTAACGCTACGAGGAAGACTGTTCATGGCACCAATTTAGTTTCACAAGAATCCATGCTTTAATTCCAGTACTGCAAGTAGTAATTATCTCTGATTACGTACATTTCATGGCGATTAATACTTTTTGTATTAGCTACTGAGGTGCCTCCCAGCACGGTTATTCCAAAATCGACCAACAGAATAACACATCATACTTTCATATAGTAAAATTGTCGCATCAGGCATGAAATTTTCATGTATTAGTTCTTTACTACTGACTCAAGTTGTAATACATCTTGCTGATACCACTGAACGTACGTGCAAAATTATGTCTTTTTAAGAGACATAGTACAGGAGATACGACAACATAAACATTGAACGCGTAAAAATATCCTCAGCATCAAGATTTTTATTTATGTGAGTTCGTTTCTTTGATGAATCTGTGTTGAGGAGGAGTTTATTGGGTCTCACTAGTCAAAAAAAAAAAAAATTGAAACAGAGATCGTAAATATCAACTTCGGTTAACACTCTGCGTCCGGCGACACCACAGTGGTACCGTCTGCATAGTATCGCTCAGTGGCCGGCGGCAGCACTTTAGTATCTTTTGCATTCTGTTAGTGTTTTGTTTAGGTAACAATAAGTTACACACGTCAACAAGTGTTATGTTTTTATAAGTACTTGTGCCCTTTCATCATAGTGGACGGAAGAGACAGTAGGATTATTTACGATGAATGCGCGGACGTCTGGTCTGACGTTCCGGACGACCCGGCCAATTAAGAAGAAGACATTGGATATCAAACAAATGAAAGCGCAGCAGAATCGTAGGAAGATAGTGAAATACTTCCAAGAAGAATTCGGCGAACGCTACTGTTGCCAACTGACTCGGCTGAATCAGACGAGGAAGACAGCGCACAGTGGTCAGCCCTTATTTACTGAGGACCAGTAACAAATTTGAAGGATCCACGGGTCCAAGAATATTTGCCAAAGATACACAGAGCGTAGAGGATATCGTAGAATTATATATTAGGAACGATCTATTTGAATATATTAGCGACGAAACCAACAAGTACTGCAGTCAAAATTGCAACAGAAGGAAACTGGATAAAAAAATGCCAAATTTGTCGACGTTACGGGACCCGAACTTAGAAAATGGTTTGGGCTTGCTATCCTTATGGGAATTGAGAAAAAAAACGAGGATCGATGATTATTGGTTGACGAATCCGTTGATACACACACCGATATTGCACAAAACGATGTCCTGCAACCGATTCAGACAAATATTATCTTTTTACATTTTTCCGACAGCAACAATAAATCGAATAATGGCGACCGGCTTGTCGAAGTACAATTCGAAATTAATACCGTGGCGTGTTAAATTTTAAAGTTTACAATCCGTCGAAAATTACGAAATACGGCTCACTCATTCGGATGCTGTGTGATTCGAGTAAAGGATACATTTCCTCATTCAAGATATATTCCGGCGCTGGACAGCCCTTGGCAAAAACAGTGATGGAACTATTGACACCTCCTGATGGGAAGTGATAATTACCTCTGCATGGATAATTATTATAACAGTGCAGAACTTACAGAGAAGTTACTTGAAAATAAAATTCGAGATTGTGGAACGATACGGCAAAATAGAGGATTCCCAGAAAATTTAAGTGCGCAAAAGTCAATGTGCTTGAAGCTTTCCATCAACGGAAAGGTGACAAGCGGCCGGCGACAAGCCAAGTAATCCTAGTTAGCGCTGCCGGCACCAAGCGAATAAATTTGTACGAGACGTGCGGACAGCAAAGTGTTAAAACCAATACTTAGCATAGCTAAGTGGCACGTGATGAAGTTCTGCAGTCGGAACACTGCATAATAATACTGAAAAAATGGCCAGTCTCAAGACTTTTTTACTTTTTCAAACGTTAGACAACATTTCGATTCCAGGCGTGAGGTCACGAGCACGCACATGTGTCCCTACACGCTTTTCCAGGTCTGGTAACGGCTAGGACAGATCTGCCGTCGCCTGGGAACTTTCGTCTCAGCTACTGTGGTCGCGACCCACATCTTGATCGGATAAGTAGGGTCTAGAGCCTGCGGAGCCGTTGGCAGATCTAGCTAGGTGTCGTACGGCGCCACTTGCTCCAGCAGGAGGTCAATATCGGCCGTGGCTGGGTACGCTACGTTACGCTGCGTAACCGGCAGCGCGTCGTAAAGATAGCGCCGGGGCTGACCAGCTGATTGGACGGTGGCGGTGGTCGCTCGGCACCGCTGAACGAACGCCGAGCAGCGACCAGCACCCCCGACCACACACACACACACATAGCTGCAGTCTGCGGGAGATGCCACCGAGGGCTGCATAAGGTCGCTGGCACAGGGGTTACTGCTATCGCGATCCCATCTCCCTCCAGACAGCCTGTGATACATATTCGAGCAACACAAACGAGATGAGGTAGCTGCGCTCCGTGCATATAGACCGTCTGTAAACCGAAGAGCAAGTAATCTTGTACTGGGAGGAGTAATCTTTCACGGAGGAATGTTGCAACTGCCTTATAGGAAACTGAAGGACGTACTCCACATCGAAAGGCTAAATCAGAACAAAAAATCAGTTCAAAATGCAGTTATGTCTGCTCGAACACCTATCAACGTTATTTATCTGTAAGACAGTCGATATTTGAAAGGCAACGAATCGAAGGCGTACAGTAGCACAAGTCGTTGGAGAAATAAAGCTGAATTTATTTAAAAAGTTCCACCACAGGTGAGATCTTCGTTTACGCATCTGGTTTTACTGAGAATTCAGGAAAAGCCTCACCCTTGTAGCACAAAGTTTGGTGCGATATCCTGTGACGTTACCTATCACGTACACCCCCAATCTGCAACCGCTCTATGTTACACTGTGCACGTTTTTGAGGATTTCATATGCACGGTAATTTTTAGAGGTTTTCCACTTGTCTGTTCTGCAAAGTACGGCCACGTTTACAATGACGAGAATGATGGTTATCGGATTGTTTGCCCGGCTGGTCCCGGCGGAGGTTCGAGTCCTCCCTCGGCCATGCGTGTGTGTGTTCGTCCTTAGGATAATTTAGATTAAGTAGTGTGTAAGCTTAGGGAATGATGACCTTAGCAATTAAGTCCCATAAGATTTCACACACATCTGAACATTTTTTTGATTGTTTGCCAGCACGACACCTAGGTCTTTGGTACCTATACGAAAATCTGTTATGACAGTGTATTTACAGTAGCTAGAAAATTAAAAAAGATAAACCATACAACCTTATTCCACACAGATTCTCAAGAATTTTAGTTACATACAGACAGAAGTCAACGAAAAAGACATTAAAACGCCAAGGTGGAGGCATTTGACTGGCTGGTCACTGGAATAAATAATCCGCCATCAACTCTGCAACGCATTGATACATCGAAGGTATGCTCCAACTTGAGCTGGAGTTCCGATAAACAAGAAACATATTACTGCTATTATTATTGTTATGAAATGAAACAAGAAGTTTCCTTTACCAGTCACTATTTACTTATATCCACAAAGCGTTTCGAAGGTTTAATCCTCCATCGCCAGCTTGATTTATACGTTTTAGTACATGTTTGTGTTGTGTTACGACTTTGGGGTAACCTGTGGCACTGTCTCCAGTGGCCACAAGCTACATTCTCAGTCATAATACATCACATATAAACTGTCATACTTTCTAAATCTAAATGTAATACTATGTAAATATAAAAATGCAGTAGATGAAGCAGGCGAAATGGAATACAAGCGCCTAAAAAATCAGATTGACAGGAAGTGCAAAATGGCTAAACAGGAATGGCTAGACGACAAATGGGAGGATTTAGAACCTTACATCACTGATTAAATTAAACTAGGTTAGATCAGATGTGCTTTTCGTTCCAACTGATCCTTGGTGATGATATCCTCTGGGATGTGCAACATGTCAGAAAAGAAGAATACACGATAAATATTTAGAAAATACGAACAGATATGCTAATGTACCTTCCAAAGACCCCAGTTGAAATTGCTCTTGTGGATGTGGAATCGGTCCAAAAAAAATCTGAAGCATATTTACATTTCAAGGGATAGATAACTTATCACCAAATATTAAATGTTCGGTACACTTAGGCGGGTAATAATTCATCGGCTATCCTAGTCAAACATCATAAAGAAAACCCTTTACAACTCTTACTTCCAATGATCAAATTAGAGCACAAAACTTGTACAGAAGACAGATATAAGCAATATTCGTATTATGTGATATCATTAACAACATACACACATCATTCGGTTCTGTTAAGAAATTCATCAGTGGAGTAGAAGGAGTTGGCCACCTAAAAATCCTGTCTCTTCTCAAACTGAACTTTATTATTAGTTAAACTTCTTATAGCTGCTGGCGTGTTACTGAACATGTGTATTGCAGAACAGTGGACACCTTTCTGAACCAAAGAAAGTGACTTTAAATGTTTGTGAGAAAGCAGAACCACCTATATGAGTATCAAGAGCTCAGAGGAAAACCAGTCCTAAGCAAAGAAAGGAAAGCTGAAAGGTGGAAGGAGTATATAGAGAGTTTATACAAGGGAGATGTACGCAAGGGCAATATTATCTAAATGGAAGAGGATGTAGATGAAGATGAGAAGGGAGAAATGGTACTGCGTGAAGAACTTGACAATGCACTCAAACACTTAAGTCGAAACAAGGCCCCGGCAGTAGACAACATTCCGTTAAAATTGCTGATAACCTTGGGAGAGCAAAACATGACAAAACTCTTCCGTCTGGTGAGCAGACTTCAAATTGATCATAATAAATCCAATTCCAAGGGAAGCAGGTAATGACAATGTGAATATTACCGAACTATTAGTTTTGTAAGATGTCAGACAAATAATACACCTTACACTGAATTTCGGAAACAATTCCATTTAAATCAATGTGTCACATGACATAGTTACATGAAAATGCACGAATTTTATTGAGTTTATTGAATTTTTTTTTTTTTTTTTTTTTTTTTTTTTTTTTTTTTTTTTTGATCAGTCTACTGACTGGCTTGATGCGGCCCGCCACGAATTCCTTTCCTGTGCTAACCTCTTCATCTCAGAGTAGCACTTGCAACCTACGTCCTCAATTATTTGCTTGACGTATTCCTATCGCTGTCTTCCTCTACAGTTTTTGCCCTCTACAGCTCCCTCTAGTACCATGGAAGTCATTCCCTCATGTCTTAGCAGATGTCCTATCATCCTGTACCTTCTCCTTATCAGTGTTTTCCACATACTCCTTTCCTCTCCGATTCTGCATAGAACCTCCTCATTCATTACCTTATCAGTCCACCTAATTTTCAACATTCGTCTGTAGCACCAGATCTCAAATGCTTCGATTCTCTTCTGTTCCGGGTTTCCCACAGTCCATGTTTCACTACCATACAATGCTGTACTCCAGACGTACATCCTCAGAAATTTCTTCCTCAAATTAAGGCCGGTATTTGATATTGTTAGACTTCTCTTGGCCAGAAATGCCTTTTTTGCTATAGCGAGTCTGCTTTTGATGTCCTCCTTGCTCCGTCCGTCATTGGTTATTTTACTGCCTAGGTAGCAGAATTCCTTAACTTCATTGACTTCGTGACCATCAATCCTGATGTTAAGTTTCTCGCTGTTCTCATTTCTACTACTTCTCATTCATTACCTTCGTCTTTCTCCGATTTACTCTCAAACCATACGGTGTACTCATTAGACTGTTCATTCCGTTCAGCAGATCATTTAATTCATCTTCACTTTCACTAAGGATAGCAATGTCAACAGCGAATCGTATCATTGATATACAAATCGAATAAACAAGTCAACATCTCATGAATATAAACCACTAACAGTCACACTAGGAACTGCATGCCAGTAATTTCCCAGACCTGAGCTAGGCGATGCAGTTCTGAGAAAAGGAGAATTTTACGATGGCAACGCCCGTCTCACCTTCAGTCAAAACCTTCGCAGCCGGACATTCAGCGAACACAGTGCGATTCCTTGGTCACTGTACAGGCCGCAGGCAAAAGCCACCCTTGTCCCGGCCTTTAATGATGGCACTTCAGAAAGCCTTTCTGCAAGAACACAGCTAGAGATGGCAGATAAACGTCCAGAGAAATCCAGCTCAAAACATTGGTCACTCACTGTGGCCACCTGCAGAAAAACTCGCGTGGAGAGAAAGCTGCTTGTCTCAGTATTACGTAGCAGGAGTTAAACTCTAGCCTGCGAAAGAAACGATGCCTGTGGTAGGGTGTAGAAACTCTAAAGGGTGGAGTTATAACAAGAACGAATGCTCTGATTGGCCAGAAGAAAAACGCGTGGCCATCAGCTTTGATACAGGCTACTACAGACAAAAATTCCTCTTCTCTTGGAGCAAATCGTTGAGTGTTTGAGCAAGGCAACGCACGCCGCACTGAGACGATTGCGAGAATAATTATGTGAACACTTGTTTACAGGCTCGTCTTAACTCGTAAGGAGTTAAACTGCCACGTCTCCTGGTATGGAGAATTGCACTGAGCACTGAGAGTTATCGCTTGCGAGCGATTTGAGGGCAACGACGTATGCGTTATTCCAGCCAAATAGCGTGTACCGTGTCAATTAGCTAGGGAACAACTAGGATTCTTGGCTTCACCGAAGACGTAGGAAATGTATCAGGCTGGTGTTTAACCGTCGAGAGAGATTTAGAATAGATTCTCAGGCTCACAGCTCCCGTTGACAGCAGCCACTGCCGCCGCTGACGAAAGGTAAATACACGCGAAAAGGAATATAAGCACCTAAAAAATCAGATTGACAGGAAGTGCAAAATGGCTAAACAGGAATGGCTAGAGAACAAATGTGAGGATTTAGAATCTTACATCACTGATTAAATTAAACTAGATTAGATCAGATGTACTTTTCGTTCCAACTGATCCTTGGTGAGGATATCCTCTGGGATGTGCAACATGTCAGAAAAGAAGAATACACGATAAATATTTAGAAAATACGAACAGATATGCTAATGTACCTTCCAAAGACCCCAGTTGAAATTGCTCTTGTGGATTTGAAATTGGTCCAAAAAAATCTGAAGCATATTTACATTTCAAGGGATAGATAACTTATCACCAAATATTAAATGTTCGGTACACTTAGGCGGGTAATAATTCATCGGCTATCCTAGTCAAACATCATAAAGAAAACCCTTTACAACTCTTACTTCCAATGATCAAATTAGAGCACAAAACTTGTACAGAAGACAGATATAAGCAATATTCGTATTATGTGATATCATTAACAACATACACACATCATTCGGTTCTGTTAAGAAATTCATCAGTGGAGTAGAAGGAGTTGGCCACCTAAAACTCCTCTCTCTTCTCAAACTGAACTTTATTATTAGTTAAACTTTTTGTAGCTGCTGGCGTGTTACTGAACATGTTTATTGTAGAACAGTGGACACCTTTCTGAACCAGCCAGCTCTCCTAATTTTTTCTTACATTCAACTACGACCTGTAGTTAAATATATTCAGATTTGCCCAGCATAACTGAAAGGAAAACACGTGATATATCCAATCTAACGAAAAGGATTGATCAGCCACTGTAGAGTGCTTTATACTCTGAAGTTATTGAACTGTTTTAATTCTGCAATTATATTTGCAGTGATATTTACGTACCCTACACAGACCCCATTCAATTTTGGGTATTTTCATTGTGCATTTTTAGCTTTACTGATATCTTTGGCCGCAATTGTATTTAATTTACTGGTATTTTACCGACCCCCAGATATGGTTATCAACCATGTTACTATTAAAGAACCTTAGAATAGTTAGGAAATTCGCTTCACAGTTGTGAACACCCAGTATCAATATTTTACCATCCTCTGCGTATTACAATTATGAGTGACATGACTTAACGTCATACTTAGAGTAAAAAAATAAACCCTAGTAACGAAAATCTAAGGTTTTCATTTTTTTGCTAATATATTGTTGTGCCTGAACCCATACACTAATTTCTATTATCGATAACGTTTCCTTTACAGGGAGTATAGTGGAACCTACATTGAGATCATTGTCAGATTACATCACTGTCTGTACTGCTGCACTCTTCTGAAGCATGCATGTAGAGCTGGTGTCTTCCTATCTTGCAGGCCGTAGGTTCAACACAAATAGCTAAAACACTCACAGAGTGTCCTTGCGCAACTGTTGTAGAAAGGTAGATCAGGACCGGTCACGCACATGTTAGAGTTTAATATATCACACTTGCAAAATTTTAACACGAATTCTTTATGGAAGAATGGAAAAACTGGTCGAAGCCGACGTCGTCGAAGATCAGTTTGGATTCCAGAGAAATGTAGGAACATGCGAGGCAATTCTTACCTTACAACTTCTCATAGAAGACAGGTTAAGGAAGGCAAACCTACGTTTGTAGCTTTTGCAGACATAAAGAAAGCTTTTGATAGTGCTGACTGGAATACTGGCTTTGAAATTCTGAGGGAAGCAGGGGCAAAATACTGGGAGCGAAAAGCTATTTACAACTTGTATAGAAACCAGTCGGCAGTTATAAGAGCCGAAGGGCATGAAATAGACGTACTGGTTTAGAAAGGAGTGAGAAAGGATTGTAGTCTAGCACCAGTGTTATTCAGTCAGTACATTGAGCAAGCAGTGAAGGAAACAAAAGGAAAATCTGGAGTAGGAATTAGAGCCCAGCGAGGAGGAATAAAATCTTTCAGGTTTGCCGATGACATTGTAAATCTCTCAGAGACACCAGATGTCTTAGGAGAATAGTTGAATGGGATGGTTCAAATGGCTCTGAGCACTATGGGACTTAACATCTTAGGTCATCAGTCCCCTAGAACTTAGAACTAATTAAACCTAACCAGCCTAAGGACATCACACACATCCATGCCCGAGGCAGGATTCGATCCTGCGAGCGTAGCAGTCCCGCGGTTCCGGACTGTAGCGCCTAGAACCGCAAGACCACCGCGGCCGGCTGAATGGGATGGACAGGATCTCTATATTTAAGTGTAAGGAAGTCTTTTCCGAAACCATTTGTATGGAGTGTAGCCATGTATGGCAATGAAACATGGACAATAAACAGTCTCGACAAGCAGAGGTTAGAAACTTTAGAAATTTGGAGCAACAGGGAATGCTGAAGATTAGATGGCTAGATCACGTAACGTAGAATGAGACCAAGAGATGAATACAATAAGCAGATTCAGAAGATTGTAGGTTGGGGGACTGAACACCACAACAATACTTGGTAAACAAAAATGAGACACTTTCTGTATTTACAAAGTATGACAATTTACATGTGATGTATTACGACAGAGAAAGGAGTGGGTGACTACTCGAGATAGTGCCGCAGTTTACACCAAACTCGCAACACAACATATACCTGTCGTACTCAGACGTATAAATCCACCAGATGATGGCGTTTAAACTTTCCAAACGCGTTGTAGATATAACTAAACAGTGGCTGGCTACAATAAACTTGTTGTCTCATTCAATATACTGCTTTTGCTATACTCGGCTCATTTTCAGATAAAGTAGACGGCGGATGACTGATGTACTAGTACCCTCTTGCCAGAATATAAAGTACACCTTACCGGAGTCATCACAGATTTGACGGAGAGGGATAGGGTGGGGTGAGGGGGCAATAGGGGTGGAGCCGTCCTCCCACCATGGTATGAAATCATGCGTTTATCGAAAGTGTTCCAGTTTGGAGGATGATTAGGGTAACTTCCTTCCTTCACATTAACTGGTATGCCACTACTCGACAATGGAACTGAGCTGACTGTTTGTTATTGTTCCTCAATGTCAGCCACTCTACCTCTACCAATCGAGACGTCATACTGCGCGGAACGGACCAGTGTGAACGTTAGGTTCCCAGGATGTTTGTATTTACTGGCTCATATGTTTAACTGTTGAATACAGATGAGCAACTTCGTATTAAATTAATTTCTGTTGGCACGAAGCCTCCAAAACCAAGAGTTTTTGTGACTGCATGTTATTCCACTTTATACTATTTAACGAAATACACAGGGGAGCTCGACTATTTTAGTAAGTTGTATGCGATAATCTGCTCCACAGGTGAAGTGCACAATTGACTTGGACTTTCGTGGTTAAAATGTATTTACGTACATCTCAGAAATGAAAGGACTAAAACTGTCGTCCGTTCTAATTAAGTTGATCGATTTTCAAAATCGATGAGGTGGGACACATGTATCCCTCGAACGTACTTCCATGTTTTCATTTGAACCTACGACTTTCAGAGCTAAATTTTTGTTTGTGGAGTGATTTTAACATGATGGGAAATACAGAAAAAAGTACAACAAATCAGTACCTAAACACGTTTATTCTCGTGACACTTAACAATATGATTCACGACACGTTGCTTCGACGTATGAACTACCAATATTTTCTACAATCTGTAAAGCTGTTTGGGGCATTACATCTCCCTAAGTGCAAATTATACGCAAACTAGCAGAATTCCTGAGGAATGTAGTAATGTTTCAAAACAGGGTCCATGATATACACCATCTGCGAAACAGTTCCGAGACTGATCTTATTTCTGGTGTGTAAGCGTCGCCATAGTGTTTTCTGGTTGTGGTGTCGTAAATCGGAATGGAGTGACATCTCTAACACAACTGCTCAAAACGTTTTTGAGAATGTTTTGAGGCTTGGGCGCCTGACGCGACTGGACTGAAATGCAAAACCCGGAGAATTATTTTCTGGAAAAAAAACATCATGTGTGAAGAGACTTGGTGTTAGCAATAGGAACCTATCACAAAAGTAGAAAGGGCAGAAACTGAAACGAAGGGTCAAAGGTTAAAGGTTTAATGATATAACCAGTGGCGAAGCCAATGTGACGCACGAATTGGACATGCCTAAGAAGGACTTTTCTAACAGTTTCTCATGGTGTTGTGAGCTTTCTGTATGATCTACTAAAGTGGAAGAAGACTAGACTATGTAGAACACACGAGTAGTCAGAAGCACGATCTTAGCTTTCCTCTGTTTTTTTTTTTTTAATTTTTTTTACTTTAAATCCACACTCAAAACCTTTTGGGCTGACAGGGTATAGGAAAACACAATTAATTAATTGAGACATTCTGAGAACTGAGGGGCTGGCCGTTGTGGCCGAGTGGATTTAGGCGCTTCAGTCCGGAACCGCGCTACTGCTATGGTCGCAGGTTCGAATCCTGCGTCGGGCTTGGATGTGTGTGATGTCCTTAGGTTAGTTAGGTTTAAGTAGTTCTAAGTCTAGGGGACTGATGACTTCAGATGTTAAGCCCATAGACGGCGGATCCCTGATGTACTAGGACCCTCTTGCCAGAATATGAAGTGCACCTTACCAGAGTCATCGCAGATTTGGCGGAGAGGCCATATTTACAACGTAGGGCATGTTCGCCAGTAGGATTAGCCGTGTATGCGATGACGAAAATCCATATGGTGTTTAGAGACTATCAATAGAAGTTTAATGTTAGTGTATACTTTCTGACTGGACATTACCTATTTGTTGATACAATGAACGGAGTCTTGTACAAAACGTTCCTTCAACACCTCCTCCCTCAGTTCATAGAAGATGTTCCACTGAGAACCCGTCAGTTGGTGTGTTTCAAAACGACGGAGCGCCGGCACACATTGCACTCGATGCCAGGAACTACATTGAAGTAGAGTTTGGAGGGTAATAGATAGGTCGCGGTGGTCCTGTTTCATGGCCAGCTCTGTCACCAGACACCAATGAAAACTACTTCTTCTGGGGTCAAGCGAAGAGCGTAATTTCCGGGACTCCGATTGATACTTGCAAGGGTTTGATTGCTAGGCTTATCGCAGCCGTGGAAGTAGTAAACCAAGTTCCTGGAATTCTTGAGCGTGTAAGACAGTTGATAGTGCTTTGTTGTACACTCTCCCATGAACGTGGTGGTCGAAGTTTTGAAAAATACCTGCAAGGGAACAATTCTGCATTTGTTACGCACTGTACTGTATGCTTGAAACGTCCCCTTTGAACAATTATACATGATTGTGCTTAAACTGACACACAATATTTTTAGCGCAACGCAATCTGACTTTCAAAAATCCCTACAAAAGAATGGCCCTGACTAACATTAACCTATACCTTTCACAGATCACTTACCTCACCAAAAATCTTCGTTACTCGAACTACTGCAATACAGCGAGCGCCACTACTGCCAGCTAAATAAAAGATTCAAACTACTGAAGGCACTAACTACTGATAGGCATAGTTAGCAAATGAAAGATTTTGATAGAGAACAAATAATGTATTTACCTTAATAGTCATAATATATATAGCAGTTCATGCCATCCAGTCTTACAAACTTCAAAACTCCGCCATTTCTCTCCCCACATCCACCACTGCTGGCGGCTCACCTCCAACTGTGCAACGCTACGCGCTGTTAATATCCAGCTGCCCAACACTACAATGGCGAATATTACAACAATGCAAACCAGCCACAGACTGCACACAGCACAGCCAGTGATTTTCTTACAGAGCGATACATGGCGCTACCAATATGAAAACCTAATCCGCTTACTTACATAGCCCCCATGGTCCCCACAACAAATTTTACAAATTGTTTTGGGCAGTGGCCAATAATGATTTGATAAAATTTTTCATAATTACAATAACAAAGAAATCAAAGGCACACACTTATTGATACAATGTTGGTCAAAAGCTAAAATTTTCTCACAGTCCATAAAGCCAGTCCTGATCATTCATCACAGTAACATTGCAGTGTTTTTCTCAAAGTCTGAGCAGTAAAAGAAAATGCACATGGAAGTAGTGGATTTCCATGCAGTCTTGAAGAAGTAGTGTTGTCCTTCCAACGGAAAGACAGTGCTGACTCTTGACATGCTGACAGGTATTGGTCCACAACAGAGCAAACCCACAGCAGAGTCAGTCGACATTTTGAAGAATATTGGTAGGTAGGTCATCACAGAGCAGACCCACTGTAGTCCTGGTAGAGATTACGGTACTGGTGGGCCACCAGAGGTGCAGACCCACTGCAGTCCTTGTAGAAATAATGGTACTGGTGAGTCAGCAAAGGTGTAGACCCACTGTAGTCCTTGTAGAAATGGCCAGCAGCCATCTGTTGTGACTGTGCAGGTGCACAATCACCATTGAAGAGTCTTGCGGATAATATAGCAAGTCCATAACCCACCACTTGTCCACTCACAAAAATTTGTTTGAAATGTCCTTAGAACCAGCAATGCTGTTATCCAGTCCCTTGCTGTATTATTAACACACGTGCAAACACTATCAGTCCCTACTTCTCACATATTGTCCATATACTATGACCAACAGAAACGTGTGCAGTGAAATGTAATTTACAAGTTACTTAATTTGTTAAACTGGTGTCAATTACAATTTTATAACATAAGAATACAATAACAAAGGTACAAAATACATCATTAAAGAACATAACAATACAGATAAGATTTGTAGTAAAACAGGCTTTACAAAAGAATAGAAATAAACAAATAAACATGTACATCAGTGTTACAAGAATTATGACATAAGTACATACATAAAAGATCAGAATAACTTTTGAAACATCAACTTCACACATGAGCATTAAAACAAAACAGAATAAACAATGTCTAAACATCTTTACAAAGTAAATAACATATTATTAATGCCAATTATATTTGAGGATAACAGTATTCCTCATCATAGTGAATGTAGCTTAGTATTAGAAGAGAAAAAAATTCTATGAAACAGTACACAGAGACAGGAAGAAAACAAATACACAAGGGTACACAAACACATAGGGGGATAACACAATGGAAAGGACAGGGTTCGTTTTCAGTGTAGCATTTGGTACTGCAGTATTTTGCGAACAAAACCTTTTTTGTTCTTGGAGATCTCCCTTCGTTCATCATTATTCCAAAAAAAGTCCTATCTGTACCTCTTTTCTGTATTCTAACCATATTTCTTTCAAAATAATTATGGCTAATTGTACAATAATTTTGGCCCAAATCGTTTTCATATAACTTCTCAATGCATTTCTTCCAATTTATCACAACTCGTTCTCACATATAGCCTACCCCATCTTAAGCTAACTTAAATCTACTGAGCTCAGATGCTAAACTAAGGGACGAGGCAATGCAGCAGCACAAAACAATTAACACAAACATCAATGGGAAAAAAATACAAATTGGCAAAGTAAGCAACAATATTACAACTAATATAAGGCAATGAGCAGCAATCAAGAAAAATAAATCGGTAGTAAACTGGCTTAGCAGAGTAACACAAAGTCAAATTCAGTAACACTATGCCTGGAAAACAGCAGCAGCAAATGAAATAACTTATATCTAAACATGACATAGCTCAAGCAAAAAAAATATTACACTAAAGACAACAATGCAGACAAGGGAAATGTATATTCACATCTTAATATCTATGTCATTAAAGTGGTGCACCACAACTTATTCTACAAAATAAATTACCAAGTACTTGAAAAGAAAATTATGGATAAACATGTACGTTTTTCTCTGGGGGTTGTTGCATTACGCTGTGTTGTGTGTTGTACTTTTTGGATACTACATATTACAGGCTTCTCCACAGTTCTGAAGTTTCTCTGATAGAAAAAAAAATGGTTCAAATGGCTCTGAGCACTATGGGACTTAACATCTGAGGTCATCAGTCGCCTAGACTTAGAACTACCTAAACCTAACTAACCTAAGGACAGCACACACATCCATGCCCGAGGCAGGATTCGAACCTGCGACCGTAGCAGCAGCGCGGTTCCGGACTGAAGCGCCTAGAACCGCTCGGCCGCAAAGGCCGGCTTTTCTGATAGGTACAAGGATCATTGCGGTAATGAACCGATTAAGTCTAAATTACATTATTACTCTGTAACGAACAGCCGGAAACCGTGAGTCCCTTATACCAAAATACTGAGACATTTGTCTGAACGTTGTCGGTGGAGTTATGGTTCATCCTGTTTAGCCAACCCCATAGCGCATGGCATTTTTCCGAAATCTTATAGCTAGATGGTAACACTACACAGACATACGCGTCACAACGTTAAAGACTGAATACTACTTCAGCGGGACATGGTGTTCCATCAAACACAAAATGGATAAAGCCTTTGCGCAAAATATAACATTGCCGTAGCAGTTTTCAGTCAGAAGTCTGATTTGACGAAGCTCTCCAAGGTGTTCAATACAGAGAAAGTCTCTTCATCTATGCATATCTACTGCGTCCAACATCCATTTTATCGCGCTTACTGCTTTTACGCTTTGGTCTGCCTCTACCATTTCAAACTTCCACATTCCCCTCCGATATAAAATTAACTTTCCATCTATACCTCAGTATGTTTACTTATCTCTCACTTTTTTTTTGCCCATGTTGTGTCACGGAGCTCTTTTGTCCCAGGTTTGGTTATCCAATTAATCCGTTTCGTCTTCATTACTGAGCTGTTGCATCTCCGAAGTTGCTTTCCTGTTCTTGTCGGTGATCTTCCACGTCCACGTTTCACTTCCATATAAGACTACATTCTACATAAATTCAGGAAAACTTTCCAACACTTGCAGAGTTGTTATCATATTTCTCTTTTTCAGAAAATTTGTTGTTGCTCGTACCAGTAGTCTGTATTTCCTTTAAGTCGATTGTCGACATTTATCTTGTTGACCAAGTAGCAAAACCTGTCTACCTCTTACAATGTCTCATTTCTTAATCTAATGCCCGCAGACTCACTGGACTAATTCGTACAGACTCCACTAGGCTTGATTTACCTTTGTACTTTGAGAGTCTATACAACGGAGATGAACTTGAAGGCAATATAATAGAAAGGGTAGAGGACACATCTGAGGATGTAGGAGCTAGGATACTGCGAGAAGATCTTGTCAGACCACTGAGAGCTTTAATTCGGAACGGGTCCCCTACGGAAGGCCATATACCGCCAGAACTACTAATATGCTTTGAGGATCCCGCAATGACAAAATTATTCCACGGGCATGCAAGATATATTGGTTAAAATGATTCCGAGCACTATGTTGTTGTTGTTGTGGTCTTCAGTCCTGAGACTGGTTTGATGCAGCTCTCCATGCTACTCTATCCTGTGCAAGCTTCTTCATCCCCCAGTACCTACTGCAACGTACATCCTTCTGAATCTGCTTAGTGTATTGATCTGTTGGTCTCCCTCAACGATTTTTACCCTCCACGCTGCCCTCCAATGCTAAATTTGTGATCCCTTGATGCCTCAAAACATGTCCTACCAACCGATCCCTTCTTCTAGTCAAGTTGTGCACAAACTTCTCATCTCCCCAATCCTATTCAATACCTCCTCATTAGTTACGTGATCTACCCACCATATCTTCAACATTCTCCTGTAGCACCACATTTCGAAAGCTTCTATTCTCTTCTTGTCCAAACTGGTTATCGTCCATGTTTCACTTCCATACATGGCTACACTCCATACAAATACTTTCAGAAACGACTTCCTGAGACTTAAATCTATACTTTTTGTTAACAAATTTCTCTTCTTCAGAAACGATTTCCTTGTCATTGCCAACTACATTTTATATCCTCTCTACTTCGACCATCATCAGTTATTTTACTCCTAAATAGCAAAACTCTTTTACTACTTTAAGTGTCTCATTTCCTAATCTAATCCCCTCAGCATCACCCGATTTAATTTGACTACATTCCATTATCCTCGTTTTGCTTTTGTTGATGTTCCTCTTATATCCTCCTTTCAAGACACTGTCCGTTCCGTTCAACTTCTCTTCCAAGTCCTTTGCTGTCTCTGACAGAATTGCAATGTCATCGGCAAACCTCAAAGTTTTTATTTCTTCTCCATGAATTTTAATACCTACTCCGAATATTTCTTCTGTTTCCTTTACTGCTTGCTCAATATCCAGATCGAATAACATCGGGGAGAGGCTACAACCCTGTCTCACTCCCTTCCGAATCAATGCTTCCCTTTCGTCCCCCTCGACTCTTATAACTGCCATCTGGTTTCTGTACAAATTGTAAATAGGCTTTCGCTCACTGTATTTTACCCCTGCCACCTTCAGAATTTGAAAAAGAGTGTTCCAGTTAACATTGTCAAAAGCTTTCTCTAAGTCTACAAACGCTAGAAACGTAGGTTTACCTTTTCTTAATCTTTCTTCTAGGATAATGGAACGTAATTGAAATAAATCAGGCGATGCTGAAGGAATAAGATTCGGAAATGAAACACTGACAGTAGTAGGTAAGTTTTGCTGCTCTGATGATGGCCGAAGTAGAGAAGATTCAAAATGAAGACTGGCAATGGCAAGAAAAGTGTTGCTGAAGAAGAGAAACTTGTTAACAAAGAATATAGATTTAAGTGCTAGGAAGTCTTTCTTGAAGGTAGTTCTCCGGAGCGTAGTCTCGTACGGAAGCCTCGTATGGATGTGAGATGTGGACGATAACCAGTTCAGACAAGAAGAGAATAGAAGCTCTTGAAATACGGTGCTACAGAAGAATGACGTAGATTAGATGAGCAGATCATGTAACCAATGAGGCGGTACTGTTTAGAACTGGCGAGAAGAGAAATTTGTGGCATAGCTTGACTAAAAGATCAGTTAGTAGGACACATTCTGAGACACCATAGGGTTAAAAACTTAGTATTGGAGTGAAATGTGGGGGGCACCAATTGTAGAGGGAGACAAAGAGATGAATACAGTAAGAAGGTTTAAATGTATGTAGGCTGCAGTAGTCACTCTGAGATGAAGAGGATCAAGTAGCGTGGAGAGATGCAGCTAACCAGTCTTCGGACTGAAGACCACAACAATAACAACGCTTCAATTTCCGGACGTTATCCATAACTCCCAAACAACATTCCTAATGTTTAGCCATTCTTGTCAGAATTGCTATGTCATTTGCAAAACCTTGAACCTTTTTCTTATTTCTTCCCTCTGAAATTCACTTCTTTTCCGAAATTTCTCCTTAGTAACTTTCCTTACCGTTTGCTCTGTACACAGATTGAGTAAAATGACGGATGGGCTATGGGACGTACCTCTGCAGTTTTCCTTCCTCATCTATTATTTTCCTATACTTCGACCCTTACATCGCCAGATTAGTTTCTGTGGAAATGTAGATAACCTTTAGCTCTTAGTGTTCTATCTCTGTAACAGGAAAACAACAGGTACTAATCGATATCAACACCATTTTGGAAACAAAATGAGAAATTCTTGTCATACCCTTGTGACGGCCAAGGTACATTTTTTTTTATTCACTTGTGAAGTATTAATCCCAAGTATAAATATGGAGAAGTATGAATTGCAAATTGTTCCTGACAGGCTGAAGAGGGGCTGAAAGAGGAGGCAAATCCGTTTTTTTAGTGGTTTATGGAAAAATCTGTTACATGTCGTCAACTTAGAACTTCGGAGTGGGTACTTATCATGGAACTCCGGGGAATGCAGTACTGATGAACAGGCGATGGAGGACCGGTACAAGGGACCAGGCAGCACGGAGACTACAGCTCGCTGCCGCTGTGCCGATAGCAAGAAAAATCTTATAAGACGTATTAGTCAATAGCAGATTAGTAAGCCCGCATCTCGTGGTCGTGCGGTAGCGTTCTCGCTTCCCACGCCCGGGTTCCCGGGTTCGATTCCCGGCGGGGTCAGGGATTTTCTCTGCCTCGTGATGGCTGGGTGTTGTGTGCTGTCCTTAGGTTAGTTAGGTTTAAGTAGTTGTAAGTTCTAGGAGACTTATGACCACAGCAGTTGAGTCCCATAGTGCTCAGAGCCATTTTTGAGCAGATTAGTATTCATTTTGATCTGACGTATTTGTGGTTGTACCAAGCTAGGACTATCGCAGATAATATTAACTGAATATTTTTTTAAATACAGCAGTCAGTTACTATGAGGCGCAGAGCCTACATTGTTTTAAATAATATATCAATTTATTTGTTCGTCGTTTACCTTCCATACTGCATGAAATGAAACAGAGCCTATCTTATTTTCAATTTATTCCAGAACGTACAGTCCTTTTTATTATTAACTGCTACGTGGAAGTAGGACAGCTGGGTATTTCTTTGTAGGTTAACTCTCGTACTGAACATAAATTAGTTTTTTTATGTCTTCCTCACGCGTTTCGGCGTGTCCCTCTTGCTAAAGGAACAAGACGTAAAAGAAGAAGCACACGATGAGAAACATATATGCATCACAAACTGAATGCAATGATACATAGAGCAGAACCTACACCAACCAGAACGTTGTTAATGCTAAGTATCGCGTTAAACTTACTTTTCAAGGCACAGGTGCCAGCTGGCTCGTACGTTACAGTAGAACCATAAAGGAGTAGAGTAGGCGACATGTTTTTCCACATTTAGAAAAAAAATTACAAGCGCTTATTTAAGAACATTTGTACATAGCATAATTATAAAATAAATAAAAATACGTCGTGTATACAACCACTAGTGACTCGTGAGGTCGGTGCGGTGAGAGGTACAAGAAGCACGTGTCGTCAACGAATGGCTAGCATAGGGGAGCTGAACGGGTTCTAAAGAGACAGCTACCCCTATAGATCCGCGCTCGATCAGCTGAACAGCCAATAACAGTAACTCACACCAAATCGTGTATTTATAACTACACTCCTGGAAATTGAAATAAGAACACCGTGAATTCATTGTCCCAGGAAGGGGAAACTTTATTGACACATTCCTGGGGTCAGATACATCACATGATCACACTGACAGAACCACAGGCACATAGACACAGGCAACAGAGCATGCACAATGTCGGCACTAGTACAGTGTATATCCACCTTTCGCAGCAATGCAGGCTGCTATTCTCCCATGGAGACGATCGTAGAGATGCTGGATGTAGTCCTGTGGAACGGCTTGCCATGCCATTTCCACCTGGCGCCTCAGTTGGACCAGCGTTCGTGCTGGACGTGCAGACCGCGTGACACGACGCTTCATCCAGTCCCAAACATGCTCAATGGGGGACAGATCCGGAGATCTTGCTGGCCAGGGTAGTTGACTTACACCTTCTAGAGCACGTTGGGTGGCACGGGATACATGCGGACGTGCATTGTCCTGTTGGAACAGCAAGTTCCCTTGCCGGTCTAGGAATGGTAGAACGATGGGTTCGATGACGGTTTGGATGTACCGTGCACTATTCAGTGTCCCCTCGACGATCACCAGTGGTGTATGGCCAGTGTAGGAGATCGCTCCGCACACCATGATGCCGGGTGTTGGCCCTGTGTGCCTCGGTCGTATGCAGTCCTGATTGTGGCGCTCACCTGCACGGCGCCAAACACGCATACGACCATCATTGGCACCAAGGCAGAAACGACTCTCATCGCTGAAGACGACACGTCTCCATTCGTCCCTCCATTCACGCCTGTCGCGACACCACTGGAGGCGGGCTGCACGATGTTGGGGCGTGAGCGGAAGACGGCCTAACGGTGTGCGGGACCGTAGCCCAGCTTCATGGAGACGGTTGCGAATGGTCCTCGCCGATACCCCAGGAGCAACAGTGTCCCTAATTTGCTGGGAAGTGGCGGTGCGGTCCCCTACGGCACTGCGTAGGATCCTACGGTCTTGGCGTGCATCCGTGCGTCGCTGCGGTCCGGTCCCAGGTCGACGGGCACGTGCACCTTCCGCCGACCACTGGCGACAACATCGATGTACTGTGGAGACCTCACGCCCCGCGTGTTGAGCAATTCGGCGGTACGTCCACCCGGCCTCCCGCATGCCCACTATACGCCCTCGCTCAGTGTTAAAGACTGCGATGGAGCTCCGTATGCCACGGCAAACTGGCTGACACTGACGGCGGCGGTGCACAAATGCTGCGCAGCTAGCGCCATTCGACGGCCAACACCGCGGTTCCTGGTGTATCCGCTGTGCCGTGCGTGTGATCATTGCTTGTACAGCCCTCTCGCAGTGTCCGGAGCAAGTATGGTGGGTCTGACACACCGGTGTCAATGTGTTCTTTTTTCCATTTCCAGGAGTGTATAAACATCTGATGTACTTGTGTGTAAGGCTGCAACGTTAGTTACAAAATGCAAAACCATTTAACATATATATTTATAATAATTGAAAAAATAATTTAATATTTAGAGAAACCAAGCAGTGTAGGATAAAAACGATGAGCTGCCCTCTGTGCGCAGTGGATAAAACTGTCTGATCGTGCATATTTTTCGAAAGATTATGGCACGGGCAAAGCTGGCATCGTTGGAAGGCTGTGTGAAGCAGGACACTGCCGGTTACCAAGGGAACGGACACACGCTCGGACCGCCGCTCCACGACAATATGCGCCCGCTCACAGCCAGTGTGTTCCGCTGTATGCTCATCATTTTTTCGTAAAACCATGTGCGCATAAGGACACTGAAAAATTTACATATAAAGGTCAATATCTGAAAATATTTTAAAAATAATTGTAATAAACTTCTATAAACATAATGAAAGAAAACCGGAACTCAAGAAGTTACTTAACAGTTGCATACCAGTTGGGGGTGGGGGGGTGTTCAGTGACTGATCCCAACGTAGTTTTTGCGTTAAAACTCCCGTTGCGTTCAGTATTTTAGTTAATACGAGGGCCGTTCAGAAAGTAACCTCCGGTTGATTTAAAAAAATGCACCAAGTTAAATAAAAATATTTTAATATATACATCTTACAACTACATCTTTGCACTATTTTTCTACATAGTCTCCATAGCGATTGAGGCACTTATCGTATCTCTTCACAAGCTTTGAAATTCCTTCTGCATAAAAATCACCCGCTTGTGCCTGGAGCCAGCCTGTGACCGCATCTTTGAGCTCTTCGTCGTCATCAAACCGCTGTGACCCGAGCCATTTCTTCAAATGCATGAAGAGGTGATAATCACTTGGCGCCAGGTCTGGGCTGTAAGGTGGATGGTTGATAACGTCCCACTTGAAGGACTCAAGAAGGGCCGTTGTTCTGCGAGCAGAGTGAGGATGGGCGTTATCGTGCAAAAAAACGATACCGGAAGTCAGCATACCATGGCGTTTGTTCTGTATAGCCCGTCGTAACTTTTTTATTGTTTCACAGTACACGTCTTGATTAATGGTCGTACCACGTTCCATGAATTCAACCAACAACACCCCTTTGGCATCCCAAAACACCGTTGCCATCAGTTTTCTGGCAGAAAAATCTTGCGAGGCTTTTCTTGGTTTGGTAGGCGAATTTGAATGTGCCCACAACTTTGATTGTTCTTTTGTCTCAGGGTTCACGTACTTAGTCCAGGTTTCGTCACCGGTCACGATTCTGTTTAACAATGGTTCTCCTTCGTCCTCATAACGTGACAGAAAGTCTAATGCAGAGGCCATTCTTTGAGTTTTGTGGTGGTCGGTAAGAATTTTGGGCACCCATCGTGCACAGAACTTACGGTAACCCAATCTTGCTGTCACTATCTCGTACAAGAGAGTCTTAGAAATCTGTGGAAAACCAGTAGACAACTCCGACATTGAGAAACGTCGATTTTCACGAACTTTTGCATCAACTGTCTGAACGAGTTCGTCAGTCACCAATGATGGTCTACCACTACTCTCTTCATCATGAACATTTTCTCGTCCACTTTTAAATAAACGTACCCATTCACGGACAACTCCTTCACTCATAACTCTTGGTCCGTACACGGCACAAAGCTCACGATGAATAGCTGCTGCAGAATATCCTTTGGCTGTAAAAAACCTTATGACAGCACGCACTTCACATTTGGCGGGGTTTTCTATTGCAGCACACATTTCAAACTGCCACAAAAACTAAACTAGCGCTGGTACGACGTTCACTCGACCACGGCTTGATGCCGACTGACCTGTTGAGTGCATGAACGCACATATGGCGTCGCTACTCCCCCCACAACCCGCACTGTGACCAATCGGAGGTTACTTTCTGAACCGCCCTCGTATATACATGACATTTATCGTAATGACTACTGGTGCAATTGATAATAAGAAGAGCTCTTGATTTACATTCATTGTTGAGTTATATCGATTGTTGTAACGGAAGGTGTAGCAGTTCAACAATTGCCACCCGCAGTCAGCCGGTGAACAGGGTGGTGAGTGGAAGCTAATATCTCTGTGGCATATTGACAGAACGTACAGAAAAATGAAATGGACAGATGACGAAATAAGAAAATTGCTTGAGAATTCACACAGTGAATTTAGTGGGAAACTATCCGAGAGGTCTAGCAGCGAAACTGAAGATGTAGTCGTGGGAATTCCAGATCAAGTAGTTTCTGACAGCAGCGAATTAGATGAAAATGAACGGAGTAAGTATTGACTTTTATTACATTTTGCAGATATTTTGGAGAATATTAGGATGTCTGTCTCGGTAGACGAGTGTTTTGTGTGCAAGTGTTCGGTTTTGCTTTCACAAAGAACGTGACCCAGGACGAAGGCACAAATTGTTCACCTTGAAAAAGACATGCTGGCCCCATCAGGAATGATATGGAGGAGAGATCCATATGTAAATCAAAGGAGGAGGTATGGTGCTACCATGACGAAGACCCCAAAAGGAAGTAAGCCAGGGATAAAACCTGAACACCAGGTACAGCTTTTCTCATGTACCTTGATGATAACACCTTGGACAACATTTTCATGTATACCAACCAAAAGCTAGGCCATCGTAGGGAATCATCTGAAGATTTTTTGCGAAATATTCGAAAGCATTTGAAAGGGAAGAAATTGTGACAGCAGTTGGAATTCTTTTGATCTGTGGAGCCCAAGGACAGTTTACGTGATATATTTGATGAAGAAAAATTTTCCAATCTACCGAGCTTCATTTTTGGAGCATAGACTGAGGCTCTTAATAAAGTGCCTGCGCTTTGATGATGCTCTAACTCTAGCAGCTAGAAAACAGATTGACAAATCTACTCCTATCAGGGATATAGGGAACATGATAGTTAGTAAATTTTCTGAGTTTTATAATCCTAGTGGCAACGGCCTTGCCGCAGTGGATACACCGGTCCCTGTCAGATCACCGAAGTTAAGCGCTGTCGAGCATGGCCGGCACTTGGATGGGTGACCATCCGGGCCGTCATGCGCTGTTGCCGTTCTTCGGGGTGCACTCAGCCTCATGATGCCAACTGAGGAGCTTTGCGACCGAACAGTAGCGGATCCGGTCAAAGAAAACCATCATAACGGCGGGGAGTGCGGTGTGCTGACCACGCGCCCCTCCTATCCGCATCCTCATCTGAGGATGACACGGCGGTTGGATGGTCTCGATGGGCCACTTTTTGCCTGAAGACGGAGTGCTTTTATGATTCTAGTGAGTTAGTTGGATGAAGAACTTGTGGCCCTCCATATGCTAACCCTATTCAGGCTATATATTCCAAGAAAACCAGGAACATGTGGAATAGAAGTGAACCTGTTATGTAACTCAAATACGAAATACTGATTCGCTGCGGATCACTATGCTGAAAAGCAAGACAGAGAAGAACCGTAACAGTGTATAAAATAAATAAAAATAAAATGGAATAAAATATTAATGATTAATTATTCTGTATGTATGATGATTGGTTGTAATTGGTATTTGCTTATCTGGAACGTGGACGTTTAATTATTCGGTATCAGACGCTTGACAATGGCTATTTGGAAAAGGCAATGTAACTCGTAGTTGACCGTGAAAGAAAACTGAAATAATCGGACTTCGTAATTAAATCATTTCCAAAGACTGCTGCGGTAGGTACGGACTCATGATCTAATCTCAATATTACAATGATTTGCCAGCCATGCCAATACGTCGCACAGAGGTGATTGTCTACTAAACATAAAAAGTTACACAGTTAGTTAAATCAGATATATTCAATGAAATAGCCTACAGTTCATAATCCTACCTACTTTTATAAATATAAATTCATTACAGAATCGAGTGCCTAGTGTGGTTGCAACTCGCAGTATTCTTCTATAACATGAAAATATGGCGGTGTGCCAGACAATAAAATAAAATACGTGCTTCTCGCACCACTTCTACCTGAGCTCTCTCTTCTCTTAATCAAACATAAGAGTAACGTAATTATTCTTTTGTCTTTATCAGCGACACAGCGCTGCAGTTGTGTGCCATAGGCTTTATTTATTAGTCACTGATTATTTATTTAATTAATATTTCGCGTTTCCGCGGAAACTCACGCTCGGCATGCAAATGTGCCTTTATATTGCCCCCTGAATTGCGAGGCGAAAGGACACACCTGCAGGCGAGCAATTCACCTAAAGGCACAAGAAAATCTAAGTTATCTACAACTATTCACATGACTTACATTACACACATTATACACATTATATACAAAATTTGAATGACGCGGGTGCGCCGTAAAAGTTCTTATGTTGGCAGATAGAGTGCGCGCATGCGCAGTAGCGTCTGTGTGACTCCGGCAGTGCCGTTATATCATACAGTTAGATCACGCGGCACAGTAATGCAGTTCATATTGTTTGTGTGCGCGCGTATCTTAGTCGTTGCACAAAGAAAATATTCAACCAAGATTACATATGAAGACTACATTCTATAACAGGTAACTTAGTTTTAAATTTACAATATTTGTTATATCACAATACAACTCAGATTGTTGAATGTTCTTCGTTACATAGTATTGTTTTGAAATACTTCAAAGAAAAATGTCCGTATGTTTCAGGTGCGTCGACCTATTCACTTCGTGTCGTTATTACAGTTCATATTCATCTGCTGCACAATAATTTTTTCACAGGTTAGTATCATCGTTGTATAACAACGTGATTAAAACATAAGCGTGTCCATTTCCATTTCCATTATAGTCGTTGTGATGCAGTTCGTTGTGACAAAAAACATTGTTTATTACAGATTTGACGTGACCCGTTAGTAATTGGTCCACGTGCAGTTCGTTTTTTACATTCCGTGGAAGCTTGGTTGCAGAACCTCGGACGGCACATAGCTGGCGTGGATCCTTGGACAGTCCAGGTAAGAGTGTCCATCACATTTCGAGAACATTTCATTCCCTGAAGTTCCAACCAAAATTCTTCCACCCGTCGTGTTGTTTTCTGGACAGGCACTTTGTGTCCGTTTAATCCAGTTAACATCTTGAAGTTAGCTACTGTAGTATTGTCACTAGACGATGCACGAATTATGCACTTCACATTTTCAGTTTTTTGCTGAATATAGCTCACCTAAATGTTCGTAGTTATTAATCAAAGAAATGGTTCATCGCGTTTACATAGGTACGATGCATAATGAATGTCATCAACAGTTTCTTTCACATAGGTTTCTGCGTAGTTGCAGAGTTAGTAATGTTCATTAATGTCCGTGAACAATGGTTCACTATGCAATGTCCTTTTGCCACTCGTTTTGTTCAAATTTCTTTTACATAGTAACAGTTACATTATACATCATTGAAAGAGAAGCAAAAAATATATAAGTAATCATACATACACACGTCACATATTTCTTAGCATAAATATAATACAGTTGCACATAAACATGTATTCATCATCATCATTACATAGCTATAAATTATCTCATTGTGTCACATTTGATTACATGAATTGCAGATATTTACGTCCTCTTTAAGGGTTTTGCTGGGATTTTATCGATGTTTATTTTCTGATGTCATCTGAAATTAAGATAGGTTAGACACAACATTCATTACATCAGTAGGCAAGACCAGGCATTATCACTACTCAATAAATATTCAAAATAGTAAGAGAGAAAATGTTTGATTCCTCGCGTTTTATGCGTGTGTGTATAGTGTCTGTGTGGCCTTGACTACTGATAGATGCTTTTCGTGATGATACATGTTCAATTACTGCAACGCCTGGCCTCGTTGACGTGACCCTCCTGCGTGGCCCTCTTGCCCGCGGTGATAGATGTCAGACGACTGAGCGGATCGCGGCACAACACCGAAATGGCGGGAACCACGGAAGCAGACCATGGAGGAAAACACGTCTACACCAGTGCCATAGGTACAGAAATCGCCCTATGTTTTTAGATCGTACAAATATGATAATTTTCTGTTTTTTTAATTTTGATAAGTACAGATTTTAACTGTGTTGAGAGATATGCGTCTAATCTATTTCTCAAAGTAAAAGTTCGCTTCACAGATGACGTCTGTCGGTTCGTCAGGTGTCACACCAAGTCAGTGATACCTACAGTCACAAATGTTCCGTGAAAAAATTAATATATCATTCACTGCTACGTAAACATAAATTTTATTTTAATATTCCGTCTTCCAGGTGGTGGCGCGCGAGTTCTTCTGCCTTCAACTGCGTCACTGGAACCGCTGAAATGAAAATTTCTATACTACTTACTATCTGTGTTGTAGCAACAGAGTTTTTTGGAGTTGCTTAGCAATGTTTTGATGGATGTGACTTTGACATTATTCCGCATGAAATGCTCTAAGATCTCGGTGTGCGTATAGCCCAATAATTTTTATCTGTTCCTTATCTTTATTCTTTACAACTTGAAATAAGCAACATCCCAAACCAGTACGTGAAGCGTCACAAGTCATACAAAAATCTAAATTGAAATCTGGATGGCTCAATATGTTTGCATTCACTAAAGCATGTTTAATTGTATTAAAGTCATTCTGGCACTGTTCCGACCAGATCCAAACTTGATTCTTTCTGAGTAGATTTAGCAGATGTTTACTGTTCAAAAGTGGTTGAGGCAAAAAACGTCTGAAAAATGAACATAGCCCAAGGAATGATTTTAACTGTTTTTTAGTTCGAGGACTAGGAAAGTTTCTGATAGCATCTAATTTACTGGGATCAGGACGTATGCCCTGTGAATTAATGATATGTCCTAAATATTTTATCTCACTGCAACCAAACTTTGATTTTCTAAGATTGGCTGTGACTCCAGCTTGTGCAAATTTTTCTAAAATTCTTTGAAGTGTGTCGACGTGTTCATTCCAAGACTGTGTAGCTATCAGTATATCATCAACATAGTGTGTGACTGTCCCAACTAAATCATCGCCAAGCACGGTATTCAGGGCTGTAATGAATACCCCAGAACTGACATTCAGTCCGAAAGGTAGAACACAAAACTGATAGGTTCGCCCCCCGAACATAAATGCAGTATATTTCCGAGAATCAGGAGTGATACTCACCTGCCAAAATGAATTAGCGAGATCTATTGTGGAAAAATACTTTGCATCTAGAAATTTCTGTAATTGCTCTTCTAAATTTTCGGGTTTTGTGTGAACTGGTAAAATTATTTCATTAATTGCTCGTGCGTCTAACACTAACCTAATGCTTCCATTTGATTTTTTGACAACAAGTAGAGGACTACAGTAAGGTGAGGTGGATGGTTCAATGACCTTCCAGTCTAACATTTGTTTTAATTCTTGCCACACAGCAGGTCGTTGAGATAACGGTACGTTATATGTCTTGTGGTAGAAGATCTTGTGAGGCTTAACTTCAATCTTGTACGCATACGTGTTGATAACACCTATTCGTTTGGCAAAAACTTATAAATATTTGGATAACACTTCCTGTAGTTTTATACGTTCATGTGCACTGAGAGCTGTAGCTTCATTTATCTTATGATCAAGCAATGTTTTCAAGTCCATTAGCTCTGTGTCAAATGAGTGTGTGTGCGTGTCTTGAATGTCATTGTCAAGTACTAACTGAACCCTGTACAGTGTTTGTCATGCTTTAGAGTTCTCCTGTCCAAATCAATAATAATTACACTGCCTCTATCATTTAAAATACATTTACCTTTGGAGAAGTCTATAATGCAGTCCTTCTCGCTCATAATATCTATTCCTAATATGCAATTTGTCACAAGGTATTGTACAACCAGGAATGGCCATTGTACGGTTCCATTACCTATTTTAATGTTTACAAAAACTTGCTTCGTAACCCTACATGACTTATTACCTAGTGCAGTAGTTATTTTACAGTTTTGGGCAGGAAACTCAGGCACAGGTTCCAATTCACACATCTTTTTATAGAAATTAAAAGACAAAACGCTCACAGCTGCACCTGTATCTAGAATAATAGTAGTTGGAATCCCACCTACTACACCAGTGGTAGATGCTAAAACAATTTCATTTGTGTTTGAACGACATTGTGTACTGTCTTGTAAAAGTTCATCTGATATATTGTTATTGTGGTTGTATCTTATAAATAAAACAGGTAATTTTTGTTTAGAATTATTCGGCATATCATTATTCTGATGTTCAACTGTGGTGCCAAATAACTGATTAACATTGAAGTCGCCCCCCAAGAATTCCTCAGCCACGACCTGGGGCATAGAAGTGACTGTTTCTAGTTTGTTGGATTAGCATTTGTACTAGGTACTGACACAGATTGAGGTTGTGTGTCAGGTGTCATTTCTATTATATTCACATTCGGATATTGCCTATTGTGATCTCCAAACTTTTGCGGTTGTTGTTGCTGTTGCGCATTATAACTTACCTGTCGGTCATAAGGTATGCTCCAATTTTGTCCTGGTGGCTGCTGTGGTAAAGCAGTGTTTGAATGAAAGTACTGATCGTTACGAGTCCAGCCTTGACGCTGTCTTGGCTCGTAGTTATTATTATTTCTGTTTCTGTTTGTGTTTTTGTTGTTGCCTATGTATCCGTTGTTACCGTTGTAGTTATTACCGCGGTGCCTTTTGTATGGATTGCCGCATGAAGTGTTATTACTGTTGTAACTATTGTTTGTATTGGAATACGCGTGTTGATTTTGATTTCCGTATTGAGACGGCATGTGAGTTTGCTGTTTTTGTTGTACCGCGTATCCAACTGTGGGCGCGCCAGAATTGAGTTGGCAAGCCTGCATGTTTTGCATTCCACTAGTGCAAACATTGTGGCTGCTGTTTTGCCGCGCGAAGCGCTGATCTTCAAGTAACATGTCAACCGAATCTAAAGCTGTTAAAAAATAATCTGAATCGTCATCCGGGATATGTAGGAGTTTTTCTTTAATGTTGAAAGGCAATTTGGCCTTCAACGCACGGAGTATATCGCGTGTTGCGACTGGTTCGTCTAAAAAGTGTCCCATGTTCAAGTATTTTTCGAAATATCGGCGTAAGTTGCCATTTTTACTGTTAAAAGTTTCAGGTTCTAGAATTTGTCTTCTGAGTCGCTCCTGGACGGATTGCGACCAGAATTTGTTCAGAAAAGCACGCTCAAACTCACTGTACGTGGTACATACGTCAGCTTGACTGTATGCCCAGACAGCTGCATCGCCTTGGATGTAACCGACAATATATGAAATCTTTTTCCGGTCACTCCAAGTGCGTGGAAATGCGTTACTAAAAGATTTAAGAAAAATCACCGGATGAATGGTTCGTTTTTCTGGGATAAAAATCTGAAATTGCCTGTGTTTCATTAAGCTTTCTTCTTCCTTTGCATTGTGATATGGATTTGTTCCACTGTAATTACTGCAATGTTCAGCTGGCGAGTAATTACGATAATGCTGCTGTGGTTTACCATGATAATAGCTTGTGTTTGTGTTTGTACATCGTGGTATGTGTTGTAGTCGTGGTGTGTTTTGTTCTTGTGTTTTTGTCGTGTGCGGTATGTGTGTGTCATACTCGAATGTATATTGGTTCCTGAACTGTACATTTTGACTGGTATTTTCGTTACATTCAGTCTGTGGTCGATCGGTGAATTGTGTCATTGGTCCAGTGACGGATTGTACTGCGTCACTGATCAGCTGTTTGTTATTAGTAATGTATTGCGCTACGGAGTCGTGCACAATTGTTGGTAAATTTTCACGTAGGCATCTATCAAAATGTTTGTCTTTGTTCACTACCCAATCATGAAATTCTTTATTAATGTTTTGAAAATGAGCTGTAGCATCAGATTGTAAGATGTCAGTCAGGTGTTGTTCAACATTGTCAAATTTATTCTGTACGTCAGTAATTCGTTTTTCAAGGTTGTCGTGTACTGAAGGATATGTTTGAATTTGTTCAGTAAGAACTTCACACGTGACATTAAGATTTTTTACTTGTGTCTGTAAAAGTGCTACGTCAGTTGTAGTCTTCTCTTGTGTCGTATTAAGCTGGGAAAATTTAGTACTGAGTTCAGTCATCTGTTTGGTCAGTGTGGCGTCTATAAGTTCCACACGTTTACATAAAGTGTCATTACTCGTCTTGAGTGCTATGAGGTCAGATTTAATTTCGTCATTTTGTGTCTGTAAGGTTGCCATGTTTTCGGCGTTCTGTTTCATTATCATTTGTAACATGTCGGCAATGTTTACCGTTTGCAACGTCTGTGCCCCCGCCGCGTCATTAGACGTGACGTCATGCATTAACATGGGCTCTGACTGAGACTTTGAAATTTTTGTGGTGGACGGCCTATTGTCAAAATTTCCGTCAACACTTGCGTCGATGTTTGATAAATCGTCACTACCGGTTGCTGTCGTAAAGTCATTTTCTAACATTTGTCTCTCGTCCGAGTCGGATTGTGTCTGAATAGTACGTCTTTGCTGTTCCATTTTTGCGTATTGATTTCTAGTCATTACCATGCCACACGTGATTTATGTTTCAAGAAAATATTTGACACTGATTTTAAAATGAAATGCAGTTGAGCATGAATCGCTCGTAGCAACAATGGCTGTCCCGTTAATTTAAAAATATAAACTGAATTTGAGATTATTGGTAATGGCTGCTGGCCATGTTACATCATATCGTACAGAAGTCGGCCATATTGTACACTCGTGTATTGGTATTGTTGGATACGTTATTGTTTAGGAAAAAGTGCTAAGAATGAAATTTGTTACTGAAAACTGTTATGCGCGAAAGAAACACTACAGAATTTACTGAAAAGCTAATACACTGAATTATACGTCTGGTCAAGCCTGCTAATGCAAAGATGCTGCGTCTTACCTTATTTTGCTGGAAGCTTCATTGCGTCTTCCGGCAAAACTTTAGAATTGGAAAATATCTTCAGATTTTCATTATCTCTCATACATTCACGTCCAGGTCCAGAAAGTTGATTTTTGACGTGAAACAAAAAGAACAATGTAACAAATGACAAAATAACAAGTCCGGCCGGCCGAAGTGGCCGTGCGGTTAAAGGCGCTGCAGTCTGGAACCGCAAGACCGCTACGGTCGCAGGTTCGAATCCTGCCTCGGGCATGGATGTTTGTGATGTCCTTAGGTTAGTTAGGTTTAACTAGTTCTAAGTTCTAGGGGACTAATGACCTCAGCAGTTGAGTCCCATAGTGCTCAGAGCCAACAAGTCCGACACGCAGTCGCCAATATAAAATAAATAAAAAATTAAATTGGGAATAAAATATTAATGATTAATTATTCTGTATGTATGATGATTGGTTGTAATTGGTATTTGCTTATCTGGAACGTGGACGTTTAATTATTCGGTATCAGACGCTTGACAATGGCTATTTGGAAAAGGCTATGTAACTCGTAGTTGACCGTGAAAGAAAACTGAAATAATCGGACTTCGTAATTAAATCATTTCCAAAGACTGCTGCGGTAGGTACGGACTCATGATCTAATCTCAATATTACAATGATTTGCCAGCCATGCCAATACGTCGCACAGAGGTGATTGTCTACTAAACATAAAAAGTTACACAGTTAGTTAAATCAGATATATTCAATGAAATAGCCTACAGTTCATAATCCTACCTACTTTTATAAATATAAATTCATTACAGAATCGAGTGCCTAGTGTGGTTGCAACTCGCAGTATTCTTCTATAACATGAAAATATGGCGGTGTGCCAGACAATAAAATAAAATACGTGCTTCTCGCACCACTTCTACCTGAGCTCTCTCTTCTCTTAATCAAACATAAGAGTAACGTAATTATTCTTTTGTCTTTATCAGCGACACAGCGCTGCAGTTGTGTGCCATAGGCTTTATTTATTAGTCACTGATTATTTATTTAATTAATATTTCGCGTTTCCGCGGAAACTCACGCTCGGCATGCAAATGTGCCTTTATAAGTGTCCCTGAAATAGTTAGAAGGTTGTTTGAAATGTCTAACTTGAAACAGTCAGGAAGAAATGTTATCATTGACAGGAAGTTCACTACTCTTCCACTAGCTTCCGATCTTTTGAAAGAGAAAGTAACTATAGATGGTACTATTCGAAGTGACAAACGCGGTGTTCGTACAAAAGTCCGTCCTGCGTCACTAAAAAATGTTACACCGGGAACAGTCCGGTTTGCCTTTAGTGATGATGCTACTTCAGTCAGTTACGTGCGAAAGAAATGAAAGATTGTTACAGTATGATGAACTCAACATCACGACATGAATATGACGGAAGAGAAGCCAGACATCATCCTGTTCTATAACTGTACAAAGTCTGTAGCGGATACGTTCGATGAGTGTGTAAGAATGTACGGCTGCCGCCGAGCAACGCGTCGATGGCCAGTGGCGGTGTTTTTCAACTTGATTGACATTGTAGCGTACAATTCGTATGTTGTATTTCAAGATACACACAAGCAATGGGCAAGGAATCACCTGAAAGAGAGTTCTCGAATAAAGCAGTACCTAAAAGAACTTGCTCGGAACTTTGCTATCTCAACATGAAAAGATGCGCTCAAAATGCCGTAGGCCTACACTCAAAATACACTATAGTGTTATCAACTTTTTGGTATGAGTGTAAACAACATCTATGTGCCGTAAGCAGAGGAAACCTCATTACAGAGCCGCGACGGAAAGTAACAAGTGCAGCTGTGGATAATCTTGCAAAGAAAGGACGGTGTTACTTACGCACCAGAAGCAAAGAACGTAAGTACACGAAGGCTTGCACTTTATGCGAGAAGTATAGCTGCCCTGCACACACCAAGAAAGAAGTAGTAGTTCGTATTGTAAAGTGTCCTGAATGCGAATCTGAGTAACCCTCGAAATTGTGAAATTATTGTAAATAAATGTAAAATCATTTTTTATAATTTATTGAAACACTTTTCTAAGGAACTCTTTTATAAAAACAAGTCCCAGAAACATTTTACTAGCAATAATAATCAACATTTTTAACTTATAGTCTTACAAAAATGTGGAAATACTTAACTCATATGGTTTATCCTAGATAGAGAAAGGTAGTGGGGTCAGTCGTCGACCCCTCCTCCTGGCGTTGGCCAGTGACACATACAGCATTAGTATGCAACTGTTAATTAGGTAATAGTAGCTCACAATAATAGCTCAAAATTAGATGAAACCTGGTAACTAAGGAAGGCAGGATTGGGTTACGATTGTGGACGGGGCACGAATCAATTACTATTGGTTTGCTTTGCAATTTCACTCATTTATTTTAATAAATAATTTTGTAAAACAAGCCAATGAGGTCGCAATCAGAATTTTAAAGCAAGTAACCACAATCACGGCTGAAGGCCTTTAACGCCAAAAAGGCAATTATAAAAAATTTAACACATATACTGTCAAACGGCGAATGTCATAGCAAATTGGAAAATATTTCGAGTAGATTTCCCCACCATTTTATACTTCTGGGTGGAGATTTTAATTTGCCGGATACAGACTGGGAGACACGAACGTTCATAACGGTTGGCGGGGACAAAGAATCCAGTGAAATTTTTTTAAGTGCTTTATCTGAAAACTACCTTGAGCAGTTTAACAGAGAACCGACTCGTGGCGATAACATATTAGACCTTCTGGTGACAAACAGACCCGAACTATTTGAAACAGGGAATCAGCGATCATAAAGCGGTTACTGCATCGATGATTTCAGCCGTAAATAGAAATATTAAAAAAGGTAGGAAGATTTTTCTGTTTCTGAAAAGTGACAAAAAGCAGATTACAGAGTACCTGACGGCTCAACAGAAAAATTTTGTCTCAAGTACAGATAGTGTTGAGGATCAGTGGACAAAGTTCAAAACCATCGTACAATATGCGTTAGATGAGTATGTGCCAAGCAAGATCGTAAGCGATGGAAAAGAGCCACCGTGGTACAACAACCGAGTTAGAAAACTGCTGCGGAAGCAATGGGAACTTCACAGCAAACATAAACATAGCCAAAGCCTTGCAGACAAACAAAAATTACGCGAAGCGAAATGTAGTGTGAGGAGGGCTACAGAGAGGCGTTCAGCGGATTCGAAAGTAAAGTTCTATGTACTGACTTGGCAGAAAATCCTAAGAAATTTTGGTCTTATGTCAAAGCGGTAGGTGGAGCAAAACAAAATGTCCAGACACTCTGTGACCAAAATGGTACTGAAACAGAGGATGACAGACTAAAGGCCGAAATACTAAATGTCTTTTTCCAAAGCTGTTTCACAGAAGAAGGCTGCACTGTAGTTCCTTCTCTAGATTGTCGCACAGATGACAAAATGGTAGATATCGAAATAGATGATAGAGGGATAGAGAAACAATTAAAATCGTTCAAAAGAGGAAAGGCCGCTGGACCTGATGGGATACCAGTACGATTTTACACAGAGTACGCGAAGGAACTTGCCTCCCTTCTTGCAGCGGTGTACCGTAGGTCTCTAGAAGAGCGTAGCGTTCCAAAGGATTGGAAAAGGGCACAGGTCATCCCCGTTTTCAAGAAGGGACGTCGAACAGATGTGCAGAACTATAGACCAATATCGCTAACGTCGATCAGTTTTGGAACACGTATTATGTTCGAGTATAATGACTTTTCTGGAGACTAGAAATCTACTCTGTAGGAATCAGCATGGGTTTCGAAAAAGACGGTCGTATGAAACCCAGCTCGCGCTATTCGTCCACGAGACTCAGAGGGCCATAGACACTGGTTCACAGGTAGATGCCGTGTTTCTTGACTTCCGCAAGGCGTTCGATACAGTTCCCCACAGTCGTTTAATGAACAAAGTAAGGGCATATGGACTATCAGACCAATTGTGTGATTGGATTGAAGAGTTCCTAGACAACAGCATGTCATTCTCAATGGAGAGAAGTCTTCCGAAGTAAGAGTGATTTCAGGTGTGCCGCAGGAGAGTGTCATAGGACCGTTGCTATTCACAATACACATAAATGACCTTGTGGATAACATCGGAAGTTCACTGAGGCTTTTTGCAGATGATGCTGTGGTGTATCGAGAGGTTGTAACAATGGAAAATTGTACTGAAATGCAGGAGGATCTGCAGCGAATTGACGCATGGTGCAGGGAATGGCAACTGAATCTCAATGTAGACAAGTGTAATGTGCTGCGAATACATAGAAAGAAAAATCCTTTATAATTTAGCTACAATATAGCAGGTCAGCAACTGGAAGCAGTTAATTCCATAAATTACCTGGGAGTAGGCATTAGGACTGATTTAAAATGGAATGATCATATAAAGTTGATCGTCGGTAAAGCAGATGCCAGACTGAGATTCATTGGAAGAATCCTAAGGAAATGCAATCCGAAAACAAAGGAAGTAGGTTACAGTACGCTTGTTCGCCCACTGCTTGAATACTGCTCAGCAGTGTGGGATCCGTACCAGATAGGGTTGATAGAGGAGATAGAGGGGATCCAACGGAGAGCGGCGCGCTTCGTTGCAGGATCATTTAGTAATCGCGAAAGCGTTACGGAGATGATAGATAAACTCCAGTGGAAGACTCTGCAGGAGAGACGCTCAGTAGCTCGGTACGGGCTTTTGTTAAAGTTTCGAGAACATACTTTCACCGAAGAGTCAATCAGTATATTGCTCCCTCCTACGTATATCTCACGAAGAGACCATGAGGATAAAATCAGAGAGATTAGAGCCCACACAGAAGCATACCGACAATCCTTCTTTCCACGAACAATACGAGACTGGAATGGAAGGGAGAACCGATAGAGGTACTCAGGGTACCCTCCGCCACACACCGTGAGGTGGCTTGCGGAGTATGGATGTAGATGTAGATGTAGAAAAGTTAATTTAAAAAAAAAAAAAAAAACAGATCACCAAACAGGTGAGACAAATGATGGTAACTTAATAATACAATAATAGAATAAAACACAACGACGAGTGACAGACGGTGCTTCAGGAATCGACCTCTGAGTAGGTCACACCAAAAACTCTTTCGCTAGTGCAAAGAGCAGCCAAGAGTTGCATCCAGATCACAAGATAGTAACACAAACCAGTGGCAGTCTAACGAGCGACTAATGATAACCTTGATGAGGCTACCTGACATCCACCAAAACAAACGGAAAATGTAAAACTACGCCAAAGCCAGAACCGGCGGTCTGGTCTCCGCCTGCAGAATACTGTGCTTAGAGCGCCCGGGACAAGAAGGAATGACTACCACCAAGGTAGAAGAACGCCACCCAACCTACAATCCTGAAGCTGTTAAACTTAGACGCCAAGACTGCCATTACATACACTAACCCCCAGGGCAGGTAACTGGGGCGTTAGCGGCCGCAAGACACAAAAAATACCGCTGGTTGGACTTAACAATATAAAAAGCTGAAAATAGTAAATAGTAATTAGAAGCTCAGGAAGGCTAATCAAATCCGCCATCCCCAGATACTCCACTCGCTGCTTTTCGCCTCGGCGTCACTTCGAGCAGCAACACGAACCCAAGTCACTGGAGAATCGCGCGATTTCACAATGGTGGAGGTTTCTCTACGCGAATTGCAATGCACTCAAGTTAAACACACAGGATCCGGTTTCGACGAGGTGGTGCACCCTCGTGACCACTGCCCGTCAGTCTAGCAGTCCGTACACGCTGCCACGGTCCCAGTGTGTTGTCGCTCTGCACGGAACTCGTTGCTCCTCCGTCCCCAACCGGTCTCTCCACCCCCCCCCCCCCCACACACACGGAAGAAGCCCGAGGTCGCCCCAAAGATAGGGCAGCAGAACTACATATCGATAAGCGCCACTGCTGCCACTAGCGGACAGGCAACGCTTACGAAACCGAGTGGCGCCCGTGAATACGAGAAGAAGACAAACAACACAACTATGTCAACTAAACAGTCTGACAGAAACCTACACACGGCACCAACGCGAGCTGTAGCACAGCTCATTAGAAGTTAAAAAATGAAAGAGCTGAGTCTTGCTATTTTTTAGACTATAGAGATATGTCTTATTAGTAAAAGATAAAAACTGTATAAGAATTTCTGCATCAGAATGCAATAGCATGCTAGAAACTTACTCAAAATTAAGCTACATTACTGAAAGTCGTAGAAACCCAGGAACAATAGAAAAATTAAAAGCAGAAAAGCAGTAAGACAACTGAAATAAATCGTGAAAGAGATCGTAAAAATATTTGTTCTTATAATCGACGTTTTTCTTTCGTTACTAATTTCAGACATTCCTGATCTGAAAATGGGCTACTTGCCACTGAAACCGATCACTGTATCATAAAAATTAACACCATCTGCGAACTTCACAGTTTTTTGTTACATAACGATACAAATATCGCTGACGTTCCAGTTACGAGTTCAACAATTATTTACATGATTATCTGTTGGTAAACACAGATTTCCAGAGGAGTTTCATTTTAGACCTCATAACAACAGTGGGTGATCCGGATAAAACCTTCAAAAAACTGGAACTTAGTGCTCGAGTGGGAAGCCGTATAGAACAGTGGACCGCCACGCCCTCGCCATGTTGCGTCTTTAACGAGCTAAGCGTCCTGGCCGCTCTCTAGACGTCTTGAAAATCGCAGCTACCTCTCGGTGGCGGCAGGCCAAGCAATAGGAATGAGGCGACGCCGCGCAGAAAGCCGACCTCCACCCCCGGCTCCAGAGCAGCGGCGGGCAGGGGGCGGTGGCGGTGGGGGCGGCTCGTAATGCAATAGCTGTCTGGCCCGCTATCGCCCGTCATTTGTCAGCGCCCGTCGGACGGCTCGCCCCTTATTCTTCTTCATTTCGTTCTGTTTCATTGTATAACTGGAGGAAGATGAAGCGACGTCACAATTTGTTTCAGTTGGCGTTGTCTGGAAACCTCGCCACCCCGCCGGGCCAGGCTAGCGCACGGAGCGCCGAGAGGGCCCGGATTGGCCATCGGAGCGAGCTGTTGGGGGGGGGGGGGGGGGGGGGGGGGACGAGAAGGGGTAGAGGTCGGGGGAGGCGGCGCTGGAAGCGAAGCCAGCATCTCCACTGGCTACTTTGTTGGCTGGCGCCAGTTCGCAACTCAAGACGCTAGTATCAGAATGTAAAATTTCATCATTGCCTAAGTGATTAACACAACTGTTGCTAATTGAGGATGTAAGGGTTCTGTGCCCTGGGGTCCTGTACTGAGAAGTTGCCAATGCTTCATCAAAGGTCTGCTACACATCAAAGGCCTGGTTCCCCTCCCCCCCCCCCCCCCGCCTCCGTCCCCAAACCGCTGTGATGTTCTCGACAGTACATTAAATGTAATCACGTCTTTCGGTCCTGGACACGTCTGGATAGGTCCGAGATTCGGGCAGACGCACCGGTCGCGGATTCGTATTGAAGACTATGTTTGGTGTGCGGGCCCTCCTGCTTGTAGTTTTAAGGCGCTTTCCCTCTACTGGCTAGGTTAGTGGTTTCCAACCTTTCTTAGACTATTATCCCTGAGTGCAATCAGACATTAGCTAATACACCCCCCTCCCCAACATTATCACCAACTTAAGCAGTTAACTGTAGAATGAAAGACTTGTCTTGGAAAACTTTTATTCTTAAAATGGTGAAAGATGAACGATATTTAGTTTGTGCGTGGTGGTAGGAGACGGCGTGGAGGTGAGGCGTAGCGCAGTATACCGATCCTGCCTTGGAGGCGGTTAAGTGGGAGATGTGTCCCAGAGCTGCATAGTGACAGATGGTGATACAAGACTGGACGCGCACGTAGTTTATATATCAGCCGATAGAGGACAGTATTGGATAGGGCACTGTGATTTAGTTTCGATTGTGCCCACTAGAGTGCACTAAAGTAACAGAATGATTTTCATAAACTGTTCCAGTATTTCAGTATTTTCATAAAATGTTGGCTCTGAGCAGTATGGGACTTAACTTCTGAGGTCATCAGTCCCCTAGAACTTGGAACTACTTTAACCTAACTAACCTAAGGACATCACATACACCCATGCCCGAGGCAGGATTCGAACCTGCGCCTAGAAACGCTCGGCCACTCCGGCCGGCCTCATAAAGTCTTATTATGTCTTTTTCTGTATGTAAAATGTTATAAATGTGTTTTAGCAGTATGAATGACGCGTGAGTATGGTTTAAGGTTAATATGAAGATAATTGTTTACCGAGTTATGTAGTGGGATTTAGTGTGGGAACATTTCGAAGAAGTATGGATGTGGACTTGGGGGATTTATGTAGAATAGATTTGTAAAGTAAGTTTATGGTAAAAGGTAACTTAATTCAGGTATAAATAACAATAGTAAATAACTTTATGCATAAACAAAACTTCAGCATATTAGATAATGACGTCGGTAAAAAGTGCAGTCGTTAGGTTTACTATTTTGCGATTGGTATTCGATGAAAAGCGCGGACTGACGCGGGAGAATGTTGTTTTGCGATTGGCTGTTGAGTAAACTAACCCATGGTAAATCAATATTCTTCGCGCGCCTTTCTCTGCTGGTAGAGAAGACTTAGAGTATTCTAGAGAAGAGTGGGAGCCTAGCCATGAAACAGTTCGGACCTGTGGAGTAGTAATTCCGACGGAAATGATAAGTTGCCAAATCTAGCAGTGTTTCATACATCAAAAGTGTTGTAAAGTGGCGGCATTATTATTCCGATGGGTGTGTAGAACTTTCGGAATTTTTAAGTGAATTTTGTGACGAGAAAAGACATAAATTCCGCGTGGAGTATTGAGCAGGTAGGTGGCTATAAGCTGTGACTGCATTAGGTACCGACAGACTTAATATTTGGCCAGCATTCTCAATCAAAAACAATCCGTATTTACGTAGCTATTACGTTTTCGGGAAATGCAACACCATAAACTTGCTAACTTGAGGGAAAGGGATTGTGAGTGACTGTGTTAAGACTAGCACGGGCTTGGCAGTGATACTTGTTCACCTCAGTTTCAGAATATATTAATTAAGGACAAAATTTCCAACCTTTCATTTCGTGTGAAAACTTTCTCCCGAAACGTAGATTAGTGACTTCAATTGCAGCCTGGTTCACGTCGAAGTACAGTAGGTTTCACTCGGCTTCGTTACTGATGATCTGCTGAGACAATGTTCACAGGTAGGTGCAGGTTCGTCGTAAAGGGACGGAAGGAACCGCACCGCCGCAGAGGGAGGGCGGGAATTGTTAGAATGAATGACGAAGGAATTCGTGGCGCATCGCAAGTGTTACCACAACTCCTTCTCACATAAGAAAGCCAACAGTCCACAAATGGTGCAGATGGCTCTGAGCACTATGCGACTTAACTTCTGAGGTCATCAGTCGCCTAGAACTTAGAACTAATTAAACCTAACTAACCTAAGGACATCACACACATCCATGCCCGAGGCAGGATTCGAACCTGCGACCGTAGCGGTCACGCGGTTCCAGACTAAAGCGCCTTTAACAGTCCACAGGATAGACACTTGTAACAAAACATACTTCCCCTGCATTACTCCTCTCCATTGCGGTAGTTGCATGACCTGCACACTGCAACCCATTTAACACTATGTTATGATGATGACGAACGAATCGTCGCCAATATGAGTGACTGGTGGCCAATGCTAAATAGAAACATACAAATCTCTTCTTTGCATATATAGCAGGTTTGTCAGTGAAGTCCATAAGGAGCTGGCTGCAACGTCTGGGCCTACAACGACTAAAATAATTAGTAGTCGTTGGTAAAAAATAGTATATTGTACTTAACCGTGGTACAGGAGTCTTAATAGTCAGGAACAATATAATTAGAAACAGAGAGCTATAGAGGCATCACATAGTCCCTACTTCAGCGCCTTGTTAGAGGTTGTTTCCTATCAGTTGAAGGCTATACTACTTTCCTACTTGACGTCCCGAACAAGGGTGCCGAGCGCACGCTAGAGACATGTTACAAGCCGCGGAGTGACGCTAGCCTCGACTCGTAGGTCCAGCGATACCAGTACGGACCGCGGTCGATAGATGCAACCCCTAACAAGTGTGGTATCGAACGTTGATATCACACAGTAACCAAGTTAAAATGTGTGCAGTACACTTCCTGTTCGTTAATCACTTCATTGCTGCACTACTTAGTTCTGAACTTCCAGAAATTGAAAGACTTCAAGCTACTAATGATTTGTGTTTAACCATAGCCACTAATAGTATTAATATTAATAATAATAATAAACCCCGTGGAGGCCCGGGAAAAGAATAGGCCTCCGGTATGTTCTGCCAGTCGTAAAAGGCAACGAAAAGAACAAACCACTAATAGGGCTAACCCCCCTTTTAGTGTGATTAGTTGGTTCAGGACAGAACTAAAGAAGCCTCGGACAAGCGCCGTTATGGTCGGGGACGACGCTTGAACCCTATGCCCGTCCACAATGGTAACGACACTGCTAGCCAACTGGAAAATGATTTTAATCCAAATAGAGGTGTTTTGCTGGAAATGCTTCCTGCAACCACCCTAGAAGGAAAACAAGGACACAGGATGAGATGGTCAGATGAAGTTAATCGACACCTCATGTTCTGTTATTACCAAGCAACAAACCTAGGAACCAACACAACTGGATACAGATCACAAGTGTACACAACATTTATTACCAGATACCCAGAATTAGAATTTTTTACAGAACAACGACTAGCTGTATCAAAAATAACAGGATACCCCAGTCAGAATTAGAAAACATCAAACAACAAGTACAACAAATACTGGAACAAAATAATGTGCAATCAGAAGAAGAAGAAAATACAGTAATGGACCCAAACACCCCAGAGCAAACAACAAAGAACAACACGCATCAATTAAACAATCAGAGGAAAACGAAATCTTAAGACAGCCACCAGAACAAGCACAAATAGAACACGAAATGACACACATGTTAGATATAGAAGAAAAATTTCAGCTGACATATATAGAATACAAAGACACAAATACAGACATTAGACCATTCTTGCATAGACCGCCAAATAAACCACAAGTCGAAACAACAATAAAAACTATCAACACAATCATACACAACAAAATAAATGAAAATACAACTATGGAAGAGTTACAACTACTCTTTTATATAGGAGCACTCACTACACTAAATATACACACTAGGCAGAGATCAGAACCAACTAACACACAGAAGAAACCCACAAAACCAACATGGCAACACAGGCTAAAGATCAGAATAGAAAAACTGAGAAAAGACATTGGACAGCTAACACAATTTATAAGAAATGAAATGTCAGAAAAAAAACGAAAAAGGTTAGGTAAAATCTCACAACAAGAAGCGATAGAGCAATTAGATGAAAAGAAGCAGAAATTAAAAGCATTGGCCAAACGACTTAGAAGATACCAAAAAAAGTGAAAATAGAAGGATACAAAACCAAACATTCAACACAAACCAAAAGAAATTTTACCAGACAATAGATAACACACACATTGAAATAGACAATCCACCAAACATAAAAGACATGGAACACTTCTGGAGCAACATATGGTCAAACCCGGTACAACATAACAGGCATGCACGGTGGATACAAGCAGAAACAGACACATACAAGATGATACCATAAATGCCTGAAGTGATAATTTTGCAACATGAAGTCACCCAAGCAATTAATTCTACTTACAATTGGAAAGCCCCTGGAAAAGATAAAATAGCAAATTTCTGGCTAAAGAAGTTCACCTCAACACATTCACATCTAACTAAATTATTTAACAGTTACATTGCAGACCCATACACATTCCCTGATACACTTACACATGGAATAACTTATCTGAAACCTAAAGATCAAGCAGACACAGAAAACAAAGCTAAATATCGCCCCATAACATGCCTACCAACAATATACAAAATATTAACTTCAGTCATTACACAGAAATTAATGACACATACAACACAGAACAAAACTATAAATGAAGAACAAAAAGGCTGTTGCAAAGGAGCACGAGGATGTAAAGAGCAACTGATAATTGATGCAGAGGTGACATATCAAGCTAAAACTAAACAAAGGTCGCTGCACTACGCATACATTGATTACCAAAAAGCTTTTGATAGTGTATCCCACTCATGGTTACTACAGATATTGGAAATATACAAAGTAGATCGTAAATTGATACAATTCTTAAACATAGTAATGAAAAATTGGAAAACCACACTTAATATTCAAAAACTTCAAATAATATCACATCACAGCCAATACAGATTAAGCGTGGAATATACCAAGGAGACTAAGTTCTTTCTGGTTCTGCCTGGCTCTGAACCCACTATCCAACATGCTAAATAATACAAATTATGGATACAATTTTACTGGAACATATCCACACAAAATCACACATTTGCTATACATGGATGATCTAAAACTACTGGCAGCAACAAATCAACAACACAACCAATTACTAAAGATTACAGAAGTATTCAGCAATGATATAAATATGGCCTTTGGAACAGTCAAATGTAAGAAAAATAGCATAGTCAAGGGAAAACACACTAAACAAGAAGATTACATATTGGATAACCACAGCGACTGCATAGAAGCGATGAAAAAAAAACAGATGCCTATAAATATCTAGGATACAGACAAGAAATAGGAATAGATAATACAAATATTAGAGAAGAACTAAAAGAAAAATATAGACAAAGACTAACAAAAATACTGAAAACAGAATTGACAGCAAGAAACAAGACAAAAGCTATAAATACTTATGCTATACCAATATTGACCTACTCATTTGGAGTAGTGAAATGGAGTAACACAGATCTAGAAGCACTCAATACACTTACACAATCACAATGCCACAAATATAGAATACATCACATACATTCAGCAACAGAAAGATTCACATTAAGCAGAAAGGAAGGAGGAAGGGGATTTATCGACATAAAAAACCTACATTATGGACAGGTAGACAATTTAAGAAAATTCTTTCTAGAACGAACAGAAACTAGCAAAATACACAATGCAATCACTCATATAAATACATCGGCTACACCACTGCAATTTCATAACCACTTCTACAACCATTTAGATCACATAACATCAACAGATACGAAGAAAGTAAATTGGAAGAAGAAAACACTACATGGCAAGCACCTGTATCATCTAACACAGCCACACATCGATCAAGAAGCATCCAACACATGGCTAAGAAAAGGCAATATATACAGTGAGACGGAAGGATTCATGATTGCAATACAGGATCAAACAATAAACACCAGATATTACAGCAAGCATATTATTAAAGATCCCAATACCACAACAGATAAATGCAGACTTTGCAAACAACAAATAGAAAGAGTAGATCACATCACAAGCGGGTGTACAATACTAGCAAGTACAGAATACCCCAGAAGACGTGACAATGTAGCAAAAATAATACATCAACTGCTTGCCTTACAACATAAACTTATAAAACAACAAGTTCCCACATACAAGTATGCACTACAAAATGTACTGGAGAACGATGAATACAAATTATACTGGAACAGATCCATTATAACAGATAAAACAACACCACATAACAAACCTGACATCATACTCACCAATAAAAAGAAGAAATTAACACAACTAATCGAAATATCCATACCCAATACAACAAATATACAGAAGAAAACAGGAGAAAAAATTGACAAATACATCCAACTGGCTGAGGAAGTTAAGGACATGTGGCATCAGGATAAAGTTGACATTATACTAATTATACTATCACACCTAGGAGTCATACCACACAATATCCACCAGTACATCAACGCAATACAGCTGCATCCAAACATATGTATACAACTACATAAATCTGTAATTATTGATACATGTTCAATTAGTGCAACGCCTGGCGTCGTTGACGGGACCCTCCCACGTGGCCCTCTTGCCCGTGGTGATAGAAGTCAGACGACTGAGTGGATCGCGGCACAACACCGAAATGGCGGGAACAACGGAAGCAGACCATGGAGGAAAACAAGTCTACACCAGTGCCATAGGTACAGAAATCGCCCTATGTTTTTAGTTCGTATAAATATGATAATCTTCTGTTTTTTTAATTTTGATAAGTACAGATTTTAACCGTGACATCTACAGATTTTAATTATTTTTGGACATAAAAGTTAATCACCAAAATCTACTTAATACAGTACGTACATATGTATGGTAACAGATGTACCAGACGCCACCTGTCGGTAATAGTGTTATAACTAACATAAATGGCGTGCAATCTGCCAACCAATTTTATGTGACGCAGCATGTGATAGTTACTGTATTTCGACGGGTTACTCCTCTAACCGAAATATCAGGTACGTTCTGATGCATTTGATGTTGATTGGATAGGATGAAAAAGGTTTGCATTCGTGAAATAGTAAATTAGTGTCATTATCGTTACAGATCTGAAGATGGTTCTAGAGGAACCGAAATCGGTCATATAAATAAACAGTTTGCAATCAAGACGGATTAAAGTAACATTGTAAAATCACTGATAGCGGCTATCCTATCAGACATTATGTCTGTTTTTGCACACTCATTACTCGCGACAGTTAGTCTACCGGTTCCCATAAGAGTTCGGGCAATGTGAGTGCATCCGCACTGAAGAAGAATATCATTGGCCGGTAAGCCGTATCTATATGAAGATGGTGTCTGTTCTTTCGGACATGTCCTAAAGAACAGGTACCATTAAGGCCGGTTCCCACTAGAGCGCGGCAGCGCGGCGTGCGGCAACGGCAGCGGCAAGCGTTTTCTGCTTTGACGCGGCGGCTCGCGGAATTGGCGTTCCCATCTGGAAGCGGCAGACGCTAGCGGTAGCCAATGATGGACAGCCACTGAGGTATGGGGTGGGACCCACCGAAACGACCGGTGTGTTTGAATAACTATATCTTACACCTACATGAAGGAAAGGCGAAGTTGGGTGAAGACATACCAATTTTTCATTTACTGTACAATGTACTCTTTCACATATTTCATTAATCGTGTTTTCTCATTTCAGCATAAACAGATTTCATGACTACCGCTCATGATTGCTCACTATCACCTAACACATTGAAACAATGTACGATAAAAGAGATTATTGAGATAGTTAAGCGAGACAAAAATTTAAAATATGATACGGTAGCGGGTACACGAAAACAGCAAGAACACAAAGGCTAGGTGGAAGGGATGAAAGTGGAAGCCACCTGATAGAATTTCCCACATAGCATAGTAATCATCGCCAGCACCTTGCTTAAGAATCACAAAAGAATAATATATATTTGGAACAGAGTTTTCGAAACCAGATTTTAAATTGTAAGGCATTTCCTGGTGCAGACGCAAACCTGACTGAAGACTGTCACTAGCAAGAAAAGCGTTCTGAAAAAGAAAATTTGTTCACATCGAATATAAATTCTAATGGTTGGATACTATTTTACAAAGGCATTTGTGTGGAGTGCAGCCTTGTATGGAAGTGAAACGTGGACGATGAACAGTTCTTTCAAGAAGACAATGGACACTTTCAAAACGTGGTGATCAATAAGAATACTGAAGATTAGATAGGAGGATCGTGTGACTAAAGAAGAGGTACGGAATTAAATAGAGGAGGAAGAGGAAATTACGGCACAACTTTGACAACAATAGGGATTACATGACAGGACGTATTATGGGGCATCAAAGAGTGAGGACAAAGGGGTTGGGTGATAGTATTCTGATAATAATCTGTTGAAATACTATTCTACTATTTTATCTATTAATGTAAGTAGTGAATTTACTCTTCCATGCACTCCTCCACAAAACATTTAAACCAAAACTGAAATCAGCTGAACACCAAATCTTTCAACCACTGTCTGACTACTGGGTTCACTTTCAACTTTCTATAACTATCATTGGCTAGCCACACACACATACAGATATAAGGAGAACAAAAATAAACAAACATTACTTTTCAGCAATAATTCTGCAGGTTTGCAACATGTACATAAACAAACCAGACAGGAAGGGACATGAGGTGAAAACACTGTAGTTACGACTTCAAATCAGAGTTTTCGGTAAAACGTCTACTTCAAGTGACAGAAGAAAAAAAGAGCGACGATGAAAATGTGCTTATGTTCCATAATCAAAGTTATAGTTCAACCTCCAGCATGTGACCAGGTGAGGGGAAACGTGTATGTCCGCCAAAAACTCGATTCACTCTAAGTAATCAGTCATTCACGTAAAAAAAAGATGTGAACTGTTTTATAATCTGCAAGTATCACATATCAAAACAAAACTGAATCATTCTAGATTACACCGAAGATGCCTTAAATTAAAAGGCAAAATGCGTCTTGAATCAGTAAAGTACACTGGATAAAGAAAAAAAAGTTTGTTACTTACCAAAGGAAATAATCAATAGCTGTAGATATTTAGTAAATTACATCTTATGACATACCAGCAAATTAGTTTCGGTTTAACTTCTCATTCAACATGCTATTAAATGCTGTTTAAAAAAATTCATCTAGCCCTTCCGAAAAACTGTAGTTACTTTCATATCTCGGTAAATAAACAGAATTTGGATATTTATCATGCGACGAAATACATGACGTTTCACAAGTTATCGTTTGCAAAAAAACAAGTTTCGATTTCTTGAACCGTTTACGAAATTTGCGGTTGATACAACCACATGGTTTACGACGAGCAGGACGAAGTACCGGTCGCGTCGCGAGCAACCCGCGCGCAGTCACGGCACAGCCCGTCCGCCGACATATCATTCAATATCTCAAGAAGGGTGATAGCTATCGATCTGCTCTCAGCTTTAGAAACAATTTCGATATGTTGACTAAATTTCATACGCAATATTGTATTACCTAAAATGAACTGTACGCAAAGTCCTCGCAATGCGTTTTTACCTCTGCACACTCATTAAAATTTCGTGTAAAGGTTTACGTAAATGCGATACAAGAAGTAACCACGACGAATGACGAAAAGAAATTCGGTCCTTTATCGAGGGAAGATATCGGGCTGTAACATGCCCACGAATGAAATTTTTCTGCCTAATAGTTTTCTTGGAATCAGATGATAAGTATTTTATAGCTGCCGCCGCGTCCGCGCCAGCGGTTCGGCGAAAGTTCGTGTGGCCCGGGGTTCCGTACCTGATGTCACGCTCAGCGCGTTCTGTGAAGGCCGGTTCCCACTAGAGCTGCCGCGCGTGAAAACCGCGCGTCAGCGGCGTGGTTGCCATGGAAACGGCGTCAGCGGCAAGGCGCGGTGGGCTCTGCATCGCGGTTTGCCCATGTCGAACAGCTTCCGCTGCCGCGTGACGCGCCCCAGGTGCGCGCCGCCAATCACAGAACGGCTGAGCGTGACGTCAGGTACGCAATCCCGGGCCACAAGAACTTTCGCCGAACCGCTGGCGCGGACGCGGCGGCAGCTATGAAATACTTATCATCCGATTCCAAGGAAACTATTCGGTAGAAAAATTTGATTCTTGGGCATGTTACAGCCTGATATCTTCTCTCGATAAAGGGCCGAATTTCTTTTCTATATTCGTCGTGGTTACGTGCTGTATCGCATTTACGTAAACCTTTACACGAAATTTTAATGAGTGTGCAGAGGTAAAAACGCATTGCGTGGACTTTGCGTACAGTTCATTTTAGGTAATACAATATTGCGTATGAAATTTAGTCAACATATCGAAATTGCTTTTAAAGCTGAGAGCAGAACGATAGCTATCACCGTTCTCGAGATATTGAATGATATGTCGGCGGATGGGCTGTGCGGTGACCGTGCGCGGGTCGCTTGCGACGAGACCGATACTTCGTCCTGCTCGTCGTAAACCATGTGGTTGTATCAACTGCAAATTTCGTAAACGGTTCAAGAAATCTAAAAGCGTATTTTTGCAAACGATAACTTGTAAAAAGTCATGTATTTCGTCGCATGATAAATATCCAAAATCTGTTTATCTACCGAGATATGAAAGAAACTACAGTTTTTCAGAAGGGATAGATGATTTTTTTTTTAAATAGCATTTAATAGCGTGTGGAATGAGAAGTTAAACAGAAACTAATATGCTGGTATGTCATAAGATGTAATTTGCTAAGTATCTACAGCTATTGATTATTTCCTTTGGTAAGTAACAAACGTTTTTTTTTCTTTATCGAGTGTACTTTATTGGTTCAAGGCGCGTTTCGCCTTTTACTTTAAGGCATTTTCGGTGGAATCTAGAATGATTCAGTTTTGTTTTAAATGCATAACTGATTACTTACAGTAAATCGAGTTTTTGGTGGACATATACGTTTCCCCTCACCTGGTCACATGCTGTAGGTTGAACTAAAACTTAGATTATGGAACATAAGCACATTTTCATGTTCGATCTTTTTTCTACTGTCACTAGCTGTAGACATTTTACCGAAAACACTGATTTGAAGTCGTAACTACAGTGTGTTCACCTCATGCCCCTTCCTGTTTGGTTTGTTTATGTACATGTTGCCAACCTAAAGAATTATATGCTGAAATTGTTTGTTTATTTCTGTTCTCCTTATATCTGTATATGTGTGGGGCTAGCCAGTGATAGTTATAGAAAGTTGAAAGTGAATGCAGCAGTTGTCAGACAGTGGTTGAAAGGTTTGGTGTTCAGCTGATTTCAGTTTTGGTTTAAATGTTTTGTGGAAGAGTGCATGGAAGGCTAAATTCACTGCTTACATTAACAGATAAAATAGTAGAATAGCATTTGAACGAATGATTATTATCAGAATACTATCACCCAACCCCTTTATCCTCACTCTTTGACGCCTCATAATATGTCCTGTCAACTTACCCCTCTTGTAGTCAAAGTTGTGCCGTAATTTCCTCTTCCTACTCTATTTAAATACGTACCTCTTCTTTAGTTACATGATCCTCATGTCTAATATTCAGCATTCTTATTGATCACCACGTTTTGAAAGCGTCCATTGTCTTCTCGACAGAACTGTTCATCGCCCATGTTTCACTTACAAGGCTGCACTCCACACAAATACCTTCGTAAAATAGTACCCAATCATTACAATTTATTTTCTATGTGAACAAATTTTCTTTTTCAGAACGCTTTTCTTGCTATTCACAGTCTTCATTTTATATCCTCTCTACTTCTGCCTTCTCAATTACTGCTTCCCTTTCAAGTCATTGAAGTCTTAGAAATGCAGTTTGGTTTCTGTACAAGTTGTAGATAATCTTGTGTCCCTGTGTTTTATCGATGACATCTCCAGAGCTTCAAAGAATGTTTTAATTAAGATTGTCAAAACCTTTCTCTAAACATGCAAATGCTATAAACACAGTTTCGCTGTTCTTCAGTGTGTCTACTTAGTTAAGTGTTAGGATCAGTATTGCCTTGCGTGTTCAGACATCTCACAGGAATCTAACATTGTACTTATTTTAGTTTGTACAACCCCTCCCCCTCTCCTGTCTACATATTCCTTCCACTATCTAGCCTTCTCTTATTTGCTTAGTTCTGGCTTGCCAAATGAGTTCTTGACAGTTGCTTCTCCTTTGAGCAAAGTTTTCTTTGTTCTTTCTCATTTTCATTCCCTTAAGTTTTCCAAGTGCAAAATCACGTTGCAATTTTGGACTTTCTGTCAACGTCATGTTTAGACATTTCTATTTCCAATGGCCTACTTTATTTGCTGCATTTTTGTATTTTTCCCTCTTGTCAGATTTAGTATTTCACATTTTATCTAACGATTTCTACTTCCCGTTCTCATACTCTGCTGCATTCACCACTTCTTTCCTCAAAGATATCCATTCGTATTCTAGCGGATTCCTTCCTCTGTTCCAGTCAGTCGTTGCATTACGATAACTTTAAGATTATCGAAAAACTGTGGGTCTTGACTAATTCAAGTTCCATTTCCTTAATTTCCTACCGTTTACTGTCTCTTTAGTTGTAAACTGCAGCTCGTAACTAATAAAGTATTGTAGGTTTGCGTCTGCACCGGTAAATGTCTTATAATTTAAAATCTGGTTTCGAAAACTTTATTCCAAATATGTATTATTCTTTCATGATTCTTAAGCAATGTGCTAGATAGTGAACAATGATGAACAGTAGTCATGAAATCTGTTTATGGTGAAATAAGAAAACATGCATAATAGAATATGTGAAAGAGTACATTGTACAGAAAATGAAAAATTGGTATGTCTTCACCCAACTTCGTCTTTCCTCCATGTAGGTGTAAGATATAGTTTTTCAAACGCACCGGGAGTTTCAGTGGGTCCCGCCCCGTACCTCAGTGGCAGTCCGTCATTAGCTACTGCTAGCGTCTGCCGCTTCCAGATGGGAACGCCAATTCTGCGAGCCGCCGCGTCAAAGCGGAAAACGCTTGCCGCTGCCGTTGCCGCACGACGCGCTGCCGCGCTCTAGTGGGAACCGGCCTTGATTGGCGGCGCGGACCTGGAGCGCGTCACGCGGCAGCGGAAGCGGTTCGACATGGGCAAACCGCGACGCAGAGCCCGCCGCGCCGTGCCGCTGACGCCGTTTCCATGGCAACCACGCCGCTGACGCGGGGTTTTGACGCGCGGCAGTCCTAGTGGGAACCGGCCTTTAGTCATCTCGCGGCTCTCGAACAATGAAATTACAATGAAATCGGTAGATGTGATGTACAAGTACAGATAAACAACTTATTACAATTTCATAAAAAATGGATAATGTCTTGAAGAAATAGTGCTTCACTAACTGAGCAAGTCAATAATGCGTTGCCCCATCTAATGCAAGCGGTAATTCACTGGTTGGACTTCTTCCTGAGGGATATCGTGCTAATTTCTGTCCTATTCTCGCGTTATATCGTCAAAATGCCTAGTTGTTTGACCCTAAAGGGGGTGAAGTTAAATGGAGCCGTTTTAATTTTAAATTTTACAGTCTGTTAGAACAAAGCCGGTCGGTGTAGCCGAGCGGTTCTAGGCGCTTCAGTCTGGAACCTTGCGACCGCTACGTTCGCAGGTTCGAAACCTGCCTCGGGCATGGATGTGTGTGTGATGTCCTTAGGTTAGTTAGGTTTAAGTAGTAAGTTCTAGGGGACTGGTGACCTCAGATGTAAAGTAGCATGGTGCTTAGTGCCATTTGAACCATTTGTTAAAATAAAAGGTAATAAAGACAAAAGCTTTTATTACTACAGTTCAGTATTCACACTCTGAAAGAAAAACCCATATGTTGATTTTACTCGTTACAGAAATGTTTAAATTTCAAGTATAAATAGGTCAACCCCACCCCTTTTGTATGTACTATTCAAGTGTGCTTGAACTATACCAGATAGGACTAACGGAGGATATTTAACTAACTCAGATAAGGTCAGCACGAATCGTTACAGGTCTGTCTGACACAGAGGATCCAGTCAGCGAGATCCTGATACATCTCAAATGACAGACGATTCAGATGGACACCAACTATTTCATTAAATCCCGCTTGTTAAATTTTAAGAAGCAGGAATCTAGGAATGTCGTTCAACCTTGTACATCTCTCTCCCTTAGGGCCGGCGAAGACACAATTCGACCGATTAGGAGCGTGCACACAGGCATTTAAGCAGTCATCCTTCCGCACTCCAGGCGTGAATGGAATGACAAGAAACCTTAATATTTGATACAATGCATTCCACAGTTGTTTACAGACCATAGATGGAGATGTAGATATCGAGATAAGTAAGGACAAACAACCATCACAGTTGCTCACCAGAGGGAAAGCAACTAGTCCTCACAATACATGCAGGATTCTACGTAGGTACGCGAAAGAAAGTGGTTCTGGTGTAGCAGCAATCTATCCCATGTCGAAGAAGAAACGAAGCATTCCATGTATTTGGGAAAAGCACAGGTCACTTCCATTTTCTAGAATGGTCGTCGAAGAGATACACAAAACAACTATAAATCTATATCGCTGTCAGTCTGTTGTAGAAATGATACGCTTCATGATAGCCAAAAATGCCCTCTGTAGCTATCAACATGGAATCTACAAAACAATAGTCTTGTGAAACACAGCTTGACCTGTTAGTTCATGAAACGCAGAAAGCAATAGATACCGACACCCATGTTGACACCTTTCTCCTTGACTTGCGTAGGTTTTCGACGCAGTTCCATACTGTCACATAATTAACAACACAAAGGTTAACGGAATATCACATTTGTGAAGAGTTTCTAACAAATACAACCCAATTTATCGTCCTAACAGAGAAAAATTTTCTGATATAAAACTGTTTTCGAGCTTGGATCACGGTACTTTTTTGGAACAATTACTGTTAACAATACACATACAGCAAATTACTCAGTGGAAAATGTAAGAAGCTCCGTGAGGTGATCTCTAGTGGGTACTGTTGTATGGAAAACTGTAGTGAAACGTATGAAGACTTGAAGAGGATGGACGCTGGTGCACTGTTTAGCAATCGACCTTCAAGATAATCAGATGTGACTTATTGTCCATAAATAAGCAGAAAGACCCGTCATTGTAAGATTGAACGATTACTGAACGATCACTGGGAACTGTAGCTCCCATTTATATATCTGGGAGTAAGCTAATTGAGTGATTTAAAATGAAAATATCACATGAAATAAATAGTACTGAAAATGCCATACTGAGATTCATTTGAAGAATCCTCAGAAAATAAAGTTCAACAATGATAGAACTACTTTACAGTTCTTCAGACTGGCGTCCTAGGGAGAGAGAGAGAGAAAGAGAGAGAGAGAGAGAGATGGTTCAAAGAAGTGCTCTTCGTCACATTTCCGATCAGCAAGTACGAAACCGCCACTGAGATACGCACCCAGGTTTAATGTCAGACGCTACAAGTGAAGTGGGTGTTAGTTTTAAAATTTCAATGTGTGAATACGTAGATGAGTCAGCAATTTTTTTTTTTTCAGCCGACGAACATCTTGCGAAAATGTCATGACGGTAAAATCAGAAGTACCAAGATGCATGTAGACGAGGATTGTTGACTACAGTTCCTTTCAGAGAGGGGATACACATAATGAGACTACAACTAGAATAATATACTGAAAGTGAAATCCGTGACGAAAAGGAAGAAAGTGAGATTGAGCTATAAGAAGTCCGTGATGACTATAACGTCTTCTTCGTTCGTATCACCTTTCAATTATTTCAATTATTACTGTTTCAATCTGAGTGACACATTAGCCATCGAGTCTAAATCTACAGCCAACCTACTTTCAATTTTGTCGCGAGTCTCCTTCAGTTCTAAATTAAATTCACCTGCATTCTTAGCAGAAATAGCTACTTTTGACCAGCTCTACCTCATATTTGAATCAGATTAAGCATTGGAAACCTTGTCTAGCTCTGACTTTTGCTGTCAGTGACGCAATATACAATTTTCCATAGCTTACTTTTGATCGCCAACTAACTGTACAATGTTAGATTCCAAGCAAGTTGCGAGGTTCCAGGGTGGATAAGAGTTTGTACCTCTTTAATTCTGACAAATTTCGCATGATAACTAGACATGCACTCGAGCCCCTCTTTATCTACCACCTAATTAATTATGCACAAGGGGCTCATACTCTCCGTGATGCAATAGCTTGACGATAATGACTGAAGGTCCTAATGAATCAAATATTACTCTCCCGACTATATTGCACTACGCGAGTAGTAGTGAGAGCTCAAATGGGATTACATGGAGAAACAAGAAGGTGGACTTGTAGAAAAGCGAGCGCGCGTGCTGCTGCGGGATTCAGTGTAAAAATGATAGGTTCTACAATGCTGAAGCTGCAAAATACTGTACCAGACCTAAAATCTGCAGCACGTCGTCGGTAAGCAGAGTTCTGATGCTGTAGGCGCCGACTTCTGGTGCGCAGCAACTCTGTTTCAACCCCTGGCCTCGAAGGCTGTCCGAGAATTCTAAGTTCTTCCGAAAAAGAGCGACCAAGTCCCAAGACCATCCGACTCCGACGAAGATCTAATCCCGAATTCCACTGCCCGCGCAACCCAAGAGCGAAGCCAACATTACTCTACTCCCTACTCTCCTTGAAAACTGCGAATCAGCATTCATTTCTGATTCCTAAATTCCCCCACACTGTCTCAGAGCATCATTACCGCCAACAGCGCCCGTTCCCTCCAGTTTCTAGCAGGGCTTTATGACGTCACCTAGCCTCAGTTTAAGTTGTCCAATCATGCCTGTGCTATTCAGCTGAGGGCACTGAACTTGCCGTTTGACTGGCTACGAAAACAGCCTGCCTAGACCACCGGCCATCTGGCGCCAGACAGTCGCGCCCAGCAGGGCATGGTCTACAAGTATTCTCAGAACCATGAGGAAAATGCAGTCAGTCGGTGCCTGGAGTCTTCGTACTGGACGCGCCGGAATGGTAAACACATGAACTGCGGCGACACTCAGACTTCTCGCAGGTCGTTTCGCCCTGCATACAATAGGCGAAACTCGAACGACGTCAGTCGTTCCGCCAGGAGCTCAAGCCCACTGATGTCTGACCCTCTTAGTATTCGCAGAAGTGCAGCCGCCAACCGGAGGCGCAATGTGCCGCTTCCACCGGTGCTGGCCTGAATGCCGGACATTTGCCACGCCGGACGTTTGCCACACATGCCCCTTTGCCAGTAGCGATCCCTCAGGTAATGGACGCCCTTCCTCGTATTTCTTCTGTCCGCTTTCAAACCGCCGTCTCCACATCATACTCGATACAACCAGTACGTAAGGGACCTTCTTCTTCGACATCTTGGCCAAATACAGAGCTTCCTTTCCGAAATCTAAATATTTATAACTTTCGGGAAACGAAAGCAATACCGACGATTTTGTCAGTATGTAATTATCTGTCAAATATAGATCCCTGTGTCTGTACGGTATCTGCCTTTCACGCTTACTGATTGCGATAGAAACAGTCCATCGCCATGGGAGCAACAAGAAAGGAACGATGTAAAGAGAATGTGAATGTACGCTAATCATTTCTTTTTGATCAATGTATTTGTGCCTAATTTAATTACTACAACTGCATGTCAAAAAGATAATAAGGAAAGAAGGATTGGGTATGTGAATGTTTGAAAAGAAGAACGACATACTCCATATTAATTTACTCTCTAAAATGCGATATCCCTTGCGGCGAAACATACACTCCTGGAAATGGAAAAAAGAACACATTGACACCGGTGTGTCAGACCCACCATACTTGCTCCGGACACTGCGAGAGGGCTGTACAAGCAATGATCACACGCACGGCACAGCGGACACACCAGGAACCGCGGTGTTGGCCGTCGAATGGCGCTAGCTGCGCAGCATTTGTGCACCGCCGCCGTCAGTGTCAGCCAGTTTGCCGTGGCATACGGAGCTCCATCGCAGTCTTTAACACTGGTAGCATGCCGCGACAGCGTGGACGTGAACCGTATGTGCAGTTGACGGACTTTGAGCGAGGGTGTATAGTGGGCATGCGGGAGGCCGGGTGGACGTACCGCCGAATTGCTCAACACGTGGGGCGTGAGGTCTCCACAGTACATCGATGTTGTCGCCAGTGGTCGGCGGAAGGTGCACGTGCCCGTCGACCTGGGACCGGACCGCAGCGACGCACGGATGCACGCCAAGACCGTAGGATCCTACGCAGTGCCGTAGGGGACCGCACCGCCACTTCCCAGCAAATTAGGGACACTGTTGCTCCTGGGGTATCGGCGAGGACCAGTCGCAACCGTCTCCATGAAGCTGGGCTACGGTCCCGCACACCGTTAGGCCGTCTTCCGCTCACGCCCCAACATCGTGCAGCCCGCCTCCAGTGGTGTCGCGACAGGCGTGAATGGAGGGACGAATGGAGACGTGTCGTCTTCAGCGATGAGAGTCGCTTCTGCCTTGGTGCCAATGATGGTCGTATGCGTGTTTGGCGCCGTGCAGGTGAGCGCCACAATCAGGACTGCATACGACCGAGGCACACAGGGCCAACACCCGGCATCATGGTGTGGGGAGCGATCTCCTACACTGGCCGTACACCACTGGTGATCGTCGAGGGGACACTGAATAGTGCACGGTACATCCAAACCGTCATCGAACCCATCGTTCTACCATTCCTAGACCGGCAAGGGAACTTGCTGTTGAAACAGGACAATGCACGTCCGCATGTATCCCGTGCCACCCAACGTGCTCTAGAAGGTGTAAGTCAACTACCCTGGCCAGCAAGATCTCCGGATCTGTCCCCCATTGAGCATGTTTGGGACTGGATGAAGCGTCGTCTCACGCGGTCTGCACGTCCAGCACGAACGCTGGTCCAACTGTGGCGCCAGGTGGAAATGGCATGGCAAGCCGTTCCACAGGACTACATCCAGCATCTCTACGATCGTCTCCATGGGAGAATAGCAGCCTGCATTGCTGCGAAAGGTGGATATACACCGTACTAGTGCCGACATTGTGCATGCTCTGTTGCCTGTGTCTATGTGCCTGTGGTTCTGTCAGTGTGATCATGTGATGTATCTGACCCCAGGAATGTGTCAATAAAGTTTCCC